>NC_090439.1:775014181-775317211 GCF_031143425.1 Pleurodeles waltl | reverse complement strand
ACCAAACAATGGTATTTGGACAATGGAACACTGGGCTGATGGTTGGTTTTACAGACATAGGGCCTCCTGGCCTTAGTAGTCATGTTATTCCCTCGATTTCCCACATTTGACAAATGGTATCCTCCTTGCTGAGTAAACTTAGATTGTGAGTTGCATGACAGTGGTCTTTGGACAATTTAACACTCTTCTGGTGTTGCAGTCAGGTAACTCTCTCTAGTACACACACTTGACCAGTGTTCTCCTCCCCGGTGAGTACCCTTCAATTGAGAGTTCATTAACCGATGTATTGTAGCATGTGACTACTATGATAGTGTTTGTAGTTACAGGAATAATGCCTCCTGGGAGCTGTAGTCAGGTCACTCTCTCTACTTCCCACATGTGACAAATTGTATCCTCTCAGGTGAGTGAAGTTCATTTATGATTTGCCAAACAGAGGTATCTGGACAAGTGACCACTAGTCTGGTGTTTGGAGCTGTAGAACATTGCCTGCTGAGATTTGTAGTCATTTCTGCCCTGTGCTACACACACTATACAAGTGTCATCTCCCCAGTGAGTACACTTCATTTGTGAATTGCCAAATAGAGGCCTTTGGACTGGTGGACACTGGGTTGGTGAGTGGAGTGACAGACAAAGGGGCAAAAGGTGAGCTGTGGGCATGCATGACATTATAGTTTGGTGACATTGTAAGTGCTGTGTCTTAACAGGCTCCACTGCCCTGGGTATTCCTGTCAATCCCTCAGAATACAGGATGACCAAGACCTTCTCCTCCCGAGGGAAGAGATGTAATGGGGCACTGGAAGGACCACCACCAGTCTTCTTGGCCTGCAGCTGGTACCTGGAAACCAGGTAATAGACCTCGTCCCTGAAGTTGTTCCACCTCTTCCTAATATCCTCCTTTGTGCGCAGGGTGGTGCGCACAGCATACACTGTTGATGATCCTGTCCCACATGCCAATTTTTCTACTGAGAGGAGTATGCTGGACCTGTGTTCACAGCAATTGTGGCTCTACTCCTATGACTTCATCCACCACGACTCACAACTCTTCCTCAGAATAATTACATTTTTTAATGTGACATGGTGGAACAAAAAAAAGGGTGACAGTGACTAACTTAACAGGAGAAGTGGTATAGGTTGTGAATGAACAAAAGTGTGTGCAGGGTGCTCAATGGGATGGTGAAGCAATGGGTGCCCAATCTGTGTAATAAACTATATGTGCCGGTTGAGGTTCTTTGGCTCTGAGTGGAACTTCTAAGAACTGTGGTGTGTAAAAGAATATGTTTTATAGTACCCCTTGCAGGTGTGTCCAGTGTGGCAATATATGCCAGCTGTGTTGTTTTCAAATTCATCCAATGTGTAGTTGTGTATTTCTTTGGTGACTATGTACTGACATGGTTTGAACCACCATTGGCTGACCCTCTATGGGTGTCCGCCATGGCGACTGTAATACACTCAGTGGTTGGTCGCATGCTGATGGTGATGAACGTCGGACTACCTATTTCCAGGACTCTGTGCCGCTGCAGGTCTGCCTTTTTAGTTGATGGTCAGCAGTCCTGCCTGTATAACTCGTATTAGGGGCATCTGAAAGACCGCCAACATAGTAGTTTTTTCTGGTTCTGCCAACATGGCGGTCTGGCGGTCCAACCACCAAACTCATAATGAGGTCCTTAGATCCTGGTGGAGGAATGTTTCCTCACAAAAGTGATGGATATCCGGTCCACTATATTACAATCCTCATAGGCTATAATGGGATTGTAATACAGCGGACAGGATATCCGTCACACTTGTGACGAAGTGGCCCCTCCACCAGGATCTAAATCAGTCCCTTAAATAAGATTATGGGGGTAGACAAGTGTGTTTCCTCTTCCGAAGATTAATGAACTTCTGCCGGAAACCAAAGGAGTCCATTTGTTCTCCACTTTTGACTGGAAGTCAGTGTTTAAATCAGACAGTGGACCTACTTACCTTCAGGAGACACCTCAAGACCTGGCTGTTTGTTCAGTAGCAGCCCCTTGCCCCTATCAGCACCTTTAGACCCTCACGGATGAGTAGTGCGCTTTACAAATCCTTTGATTGATTGACTGATTCCCCTTCATTTGTGTTCGACATTTGACATCCTTTATTACTGTGTTTGGTTGATACAGATTTGTGTGACTGCTGTTCAGGATAGCTTTGGGAGCTGCAGTATGTCAATGTCTGATACACATATTATTCCAGTGTGTTCAGGAAGTAACATATTTCCAAGATGATATTCTTGTCATGGGAAGTGACAAAACAAAAACATGTTCACAGGTTAGTTTTAGTCTTGGAGAAATTGCCTGCCAATGGTCTAACTGTGGAATTTAAGAAATGCAAATTTGCGATGAGATCAGTAACATACCTGGGGCACAAAGTGAACAGAATGATATTTTGCCTAAAGAGGATACAGTTGTATCTATTAGTGATTCAGTAGCATCTACTTACATGAATGAAGTCAGGTTGTTATTTGGGATTGCCTGAGTTTTACTCAAAAAGTTTTGAAAACTTTGCTGTGAGACAAAAATTAAAATAACTCCAAGAATTTGATTGGAGTGATTTATTACAAAAGGAATTTGAGAATGTTAAGGAAGACACATGTAGGGCTATTCCCTTATGGGGTCTTGACTCCGCAGCACATAAAGTTTTGAGTACTAATGCAAGTCGCAAGGGTCTGGGAGATGTTTTAGTGCAGGTTTCTAAAGATGGTTCAGAAAGCACAGTGGCCTTTGCTTTCTGTTCTAAGTCTACTGAGGAAGAGATGTTTTCTGCAATTGAGAGGGAGATGTTGGCAGCAGCATTGGCTATCAAAAGGTTCAGACAGTTTTTATGCAGTGCACAGTTCACATTGCATACTGATCATAAGGCCTCAATGAAGGTATTGACTATGGAGGATGCGGTAAGGGCAATGTCTTGCATGGCAAGGTTGCCCTTGGATCTCCTTGATGATGTCTATTATGTGGAATTCTTCTCTGGACAGAGGAATAAAGTAGCTAATTATTTGAGAAGATCTGTTTTGGCCTTGAATGAATATGTTAGAAGCCAATGGGATGACTATAGTGTTGCTTTGTTTACTGGATATTAAGATGCTATTGTGAGTCAAGACTGGAAGTCTGGTTATGAGGATGACACAACTCTAAAAGCAATAAGGAAATACATTATTGAAGGTTGGCCTAGCACAAATAAGTAAACAGTAAATTGTAAACAGATTTGGGGATTGAAGGATAAACTATCTATAGGGGATGGAGGGCTCATCCTACAAAGAAAAAATGGTATTGCCACCTGATGGTCTTAGAGTCAAGATATTAGATGTCATGCATAGAGGTCACTTAGGTACTGTGAAATCCATGAGATGGGTCAAATCTTCATATTGGTGGCCAGAAATTCACTCTGATTTGGAGACATTTGTGAGACCTTGTGATTATTGTCCTGAATCAGACAAGTCAATTTCAGTTTTCTATCCTCTATCAGGTTGCAGGAAAGTCCAGATAATCCTTGGGAAGACTTAGGAATTGACATTCTTGTTCCCATTCTGGATTCCAAAGAGGTGTCTAAGTTGATAATTGTTCTTTTGCATTTGTGTCTCAAGTGGCCTGAGGTAGTTGTGAGTCATACAGTCGATGCTGTGTTCATGTCCTTTCTCGAAGGAATTTTCCTAAGTGAAGGTATTCGAAAAAACTCGGCTGAGTGACAATAGTCCTCAATTCACTGTTGCAAGTGTTAAATAATTTTTGTCTAGGAACATCATCAAGGTGAAGCACACCCCATTGAATCATCCAGCAGGTAATGGGGCAGTGGAAAGTTTTCATTGGGTGATCATGGAAAGTGTACAGGCTGACATAAATGCAGGATTGAGTTGGGAAAAAGAACTGAACAATATGCTTTGCGAGACCAGGATCACACCAACCTTGACACAATATAGTTCATTTAAGATATTGAAGGACATAGAACCTTTCATGAAGGATAATTCAGCAAGGAAGACTGGCAGTTACACAGCAAATGGTCTCCTGCAGAAGTCAGTGCAAATTTGAGGAAAGCGCAGGATGTGCACAAGGAGTTTTACGATAAGAAACATGGAGTGAAGGAAGTGATGGTGGAACAAGGTGATTGGGTGAGAGTTAAGTTGGATGTTATCACAAGGAAGGGAAGCAGTAAATTAACTGAACTCCTGAAGGTGAAATGTATTTATTTGCACTCTGCTTTATTGAGTGATGGGAAAGTTTGGCGTTCCGGATGACTGAAAAGGTGTAATAATGTTTTGTCATGGGAGTTGGATCAGAATATTTATGGTGGTGGAGAAAAGCATTATGTGTGGCTGTAGGGGGAGATTGAGTGCAGTTGTGTGGCAGATGACAATGAAGTTTGTGGAAGAGATAACGTGATTCTTGACAATGAAAATAAAGTGGTGTTGGAATGTCTGATGATGTTGGGTGTGCTGATGTGGGACAGATTGTGAATGATCAGTATGAGTCTTCTCAAATGTCTGATGGATTATTGGTTCAGTGTGGAAGGTCTGGTGTTTCTACTGATTCAGGAAGGATATCCGAACTCCCTGCTAATTACAAGGATTTTTGGGTAGGCTGATGGGACTTTACTGTTGCGACTCCTACATTAGGCCATTGGACATAAGCAATTTGTCTCACGGCTCTTGCCTCCAGGAGATTCCTTTCATTAGCCACCAGAGTATTGGGTATACTGTTATATTGTCGGAATGGTCCTTGTTTTTGAGGGGGAGGGTGTGTGGTATCTGGGTTAGCGAGTTGCTGCATGAATGGTTTAGGTTCTGGAATGTTGGTGGGTGGTTAAGCTGGGAACGGCAATTGGAAGGAGGTATTGGGGTTGTATGGACTTACTGCTCTTTGCGCTTACAAAAAAACATATAAATCAACTAAAATCTGCTTGAGTTCCTATACTGTAAGGATCTGTAGTTGGTCTATTATCAACCATGGGCGCTTGAGCATCAATCAGGTTTTCGACTGTGCTTTCTATGAGGACGTAGACTGGATGCTCTTAGTTGGTGCAGTGATGTAATTAACTTCTGCACCGTGGAGAGGTTTTTAACCACATGAGATGTTGCTTAATATTAGCCCCAAAGATAAGATTGTAGTCAAATCAAGTGATGTTTAAGACTATGACTATTTGTAGAAAATGCATATGTTTTTGACACATCATGCAAAAATATATACTTGTCTTTCCTGTAGTATGATTTATTAATTTATATTTGTTACGATAACATTTCTGACAGAAATTGTATAAAATAGAACAATACCAATATGTAAAATGGGAGGCAGATTTCTTTGATACCATACACCAGGGCTTGATTGGGGTAATTGTACAGAGGTGTCCCTGTGTGCCATCAAGTAGCGACTACCAACAGTGACAAGATACACAGTGGAATTTCACTATATATAGTAATGATTATGATTTCCATGTCACCTCATTAACAAATCTGCATGAAGTTTCTAAGTGTCTGATTGCACTATAATTTCTGGAAGTGTGCTGTTATCAGGCAAGTGCATTATTGTTGACTTTCTCACTAGTCCGTAAGTGGATTATTTCTTTATGTGTTGTATGTTACATTACACTTATAATTACTTTAGAACACGAGAGAACTTGATAAAGTACAGTTTGGGGAAAGGACAATTAGTTAAGTCCGATCGTGGGCGGAGCTCCTGCCTGATATCCTTCAGTTGAAAATCCTATCTGTGAGCTCTTCAAATAAAAAGCAAGTCTGAATAGTTCAGTTTTTATGAATTCCTGAATCAGTGGAATTTATGTTTCTATTTCAGTGCAGGATCGTTCCATCTGCTACCATGATTCAGCCTCTGGAACTATCATTGCCGAAGGAAGTGGGTGGATGACGATAAGAACTTTCTGGGAGAAGAGTAGTGTGGAGCTGTTTTCCGCTATATTGATGACATTTGCCGTTGTAAGTTTATGGACATGCAGAGAACCTGTGTAGAACCTGTGTAGAACTCTAAGAGTGGATTATTCTCCAGTTTTCACTGGTATAGGCATAGTCTAGTAGCCTGATTCTGTAGCCTTTGTAGCCTGGTAGTGGGGTACTTGGGGAGGCCATTGTCGATGATAGGGCTGTAGATCAGTCGGTGCCAAGAATTTACCACATCAGCAGTATGCAATTATAAGACTGCTCTCTGTGCTGACGCAGAGCGTTTTTGGTCCATGTTCAGCATCTCTGTTTTCACTACTCATGCTAAATCGGTGTTTGTGCAGCTGCCAGGAGGAGTGTTCTGCACCTTGTATGATGCACTGACTTTAAACGGTGCTGGTCTGGGAAGCTTGCAAGAGAAGGGGGATATAAAATGTGGGATTCTTCTCGTACCTTCAACACGTCATATCACTGTAGGTTTAGACGTGGCTTGCACTTATATGTAACCTTTCCCAAGATGGTGTTTTTTTCCAGTAAATATTGCCTGACGTTCCAAATCTGTGAATGAGATTATCTATTTTCGGTGAAATTGTTTAATTTTTAGACCATATGTAAAGAGCCACTGGATGTATTACACATAATATTTTCCTTTATATTTATTTGTGTTCATTTCCACTTTCTACTGATAGAAATGGGATCTTTGGTTGGCAGTCAGGTTACCCCCTGTCCAAGCAAGGACCCTCACTCTAGTCAGGGTAAAAGAGAATCACCCTCAGCTAACCCCTGCTTACCCCCTTGGTAGCTTGGCACGAGCAGTAGTCTTAACTTCAGAGTGCTAGGTGTAAAGTATTTGTACCAACACACACAATAACTTAATGAAAACACCACAAAATGACACAACACAGGTTTGATAAAATAGAAAATATTTATCTAAACAAAACAAGACCAAAACGACAAAAATCTGCAATACACAAGTCAAGTTATCACTAAAAATGGTTCTATGTCAAGAATAAATGTGCTAGGTTCTTTCATAACTCGTTTTGGAGCCTTGCTAGCCTCATCTAGATTATTCATCATCCTAGCTCAAGAATTACCAATCTTGCTAAGGTGTTTTTCTGCCCTTTGTGGCCTCTTCCTCTTAAATGTGACCCTCTCAAAGAGAAACTTTGTACCTTTCACAAGCATATTAAGTGCAAGTAGGCACCTTGGCTATTGGGTGGAGTCACCCTTTACTCTGGCAATCAAGAAAAAAAGTAATAGCATCCTGCCCTTGAGAAGCCCAGGCATGACATGTCTAACGCTCTTTATAACTCTACCTTGTGGGTAGCTTTGGCGTAGTGGAAGTATAATACAAAGTAGTGAGAGATGATCATTGCTATATTTTACTACTGTGATGACTTAAGGGAAAAAGGAAAGCTCTCAGATCCCTGACTTTATTGATACTGAGGAAGAGGTTCCTTGACATTTGCACAGTCAAAAAGGGTTGAACAGCTCGGTTTCCTTCTGATAAAGCATCTCAGTTTTGTCCTTGTTTATACAGAGGAAGCTATTGTTCATCCAGTGGAGGAAATGGGCCTGCCAACCTTGATAGTTCTTATAATCATTGATAGAGTCTGTTCTTTCTTGAGCTGTAGATTGGGAGAACAGTTGGGGTAGGAATTCAAGCCCCATACTCCTCTGTGTTGGGAGGGAGGAGGTGGAGGAGTGATGCTGCATGTGGGCTGATTTAACCTTCTTTGGAGGCCACAACTCTGGATACATGAGGGACTCGCCCAGACGTGCGCTTGGGCCAAGACTAGTCTCATCTTTTCTCATCATCGCCTGGAGGAGGCTGGGCCACTCTTCTGTCATCTGCTATAGCAAATATTGGTAGAGTTTTTCCTCCTTTGCTTACACTCCCCTAGGAACTGCTTTGCCTATCTTATTACACAATAAGAAAGCGCAAGTCGCCTGCTAGCCCAACCGAGCCCCACACCAGTACTTCTCTGGATGGATTCCAGTAGCATACAGTGAGAGTGCTTAGCAAAGAAATTGAGCTGGCAGAGTGCTGCCTTTCTATTTCCTCCCCTCCCCCTGTTACCCTCACTGAGCACTCGCCAATGGCCCCAGGCATCGGGCCTGTGACCTCGATGGACTTGGGCTCACCCCATTCCCCTCTTGTCTCTTCCACCTCTGGGCCTTGTGTGGCTTCTGTGCCCTTGGAACCTGAATTACAGGTTATAGCCTCAGTGGATACTTGCACAAAAGGGAAAAAGAAGAGAGTGGAAGTGTGTAGCAAATTGAAGAGCCACATGTAACCACTAGGAAGTCACTTGAGAGAATCTCCAGCCAGTGATAGTGATAAGACGGAGAACTTACTGCATATCATTTATGAAAAATGTATTGGCACCCTGGATGTAAAATTGCAGCCGATCTATGCTCACTTGACCGCAATTGAAACAGACTTATTCAATCTCAAAATGTCCATGTTGCCCTCTGTGTTACCTCTCTTATTCAGTGGTTACTCCTTTCCTGACATCCTCTTCTGCTAAGGATGCGGTTATTGATTCCACAAGAGTCTGTTTCACTGAGAAGGCTACTATCCAATGACCTCTCTCACAGCCAGCCTCTGTTCAGCAGGACCGACCCATTGTTTGACATTTCAAGTGCAGTAAAGTTGTTGCTGTTACCCACGGGCCTGGTGAGTTTAAGTCTATCAGCTCCTCCTTGCAGTGCATGCTACAGGGCCTGTTAGTAAGGGACTTTGTAACCTCAAATCGTGAACATTTGCCAACCTTAAATAATGACACTTATTCATTTATCTCCAGTAGCTATGCCATATGTAGTGACTTTGGGTGAAGTGCCTCTACTTAAACCATTCACCTCAGAAAGTCCTATCAAGCTAAAGAATATGGTTATTCATTGGCTTGGGTTGCATTGTTCCCTGTGGGCATATATTTTGAGATTAGATCAATCTGGTAAGAAGGGTAAATTAGATTAGGGAAGATGTGAAAAAGTGTGTGATAATAAACTTTAACAGACCCCCAGTTGCAGGACAAGTATTTGCACCCAGAGACTGGTCAAATAACAACATTCCCTCCTCCCTAAAGCTCCACCATTGCAACCTTTCTATAGGTCTGGGGCATTGGGATCTGTATCTTGGCAAATGACAAAGTATCAAGCCCCAGACCAGCATGGGGATTCTTCTATACCTTTTCAATTGGACACATCCAAAAGGTATGCCCCTTTGACTTTTCTTTATGTCTGTGACTGACTTGAAGTGTATGATTTATCGAGAAGTGTTATACAGGTATCACCTAATCGTCCTGATGTAGGCCCATTTGAATCTAAATCCAAGGTACTTAATAAGTCAGAATAGGGCGGGGCCTGCAGCTAAATTCAAGGATCAGAACTGGATAAACTTTATTAGATGATAAGGGGTGATCTGTCTACAGTAACTGTTTTTCCCTGTGGGATATATCTTTTTTATTACTGCATCTGAGTCCCATTAAGGTAGATCTAAAGGATGCTTGGGCATGTTCGTATTGTTCACAATCAAAGAAAAGATTGAAGAATTCTCTACAGGTGTTTCTACTTTTCAATCCCTAGTGCTTTCTCTAGCAGGGTCTTCATGCTGAATTTTTATAATGCCAAAGCCTCCTATTGTGACATATGTAACCTTCATATTGTGAGTTTATTCATGAGCAAGATGGAGGGGACCAAAAAAACAGCAGCTACTCTTATTGTTGTAGGTGACTTTAATATTAATCTCTGCAAGAATCCTGTGGTAGCATCTAATAGGGTTCAGTGGTGCATGTCTATGGAAGATCTTCATATGGAACATACTCACCAAGCCACATTGCGAAATGCTATGTTGAATGTATATGATCTTGTTTTCTCTCTTGACAAGCAAATTTCTTCTAATGTGTGGGAAATTAATCCTACCTTTACAGGGAGGGGGCATGATACAATTATTAATTTCATTTTCATTTCAGCACTCATTTATCTTAACATTCTAGATATGAAAATTCCACAGAGATCTTTCAGTAACTCAAACCCAATTTGTTTATAATTATGTTGTATGCAGTCTATTCAAGAGCACTCTTCAGGGGACTGATGCATCAGTCTGGGGAGAAGGCTTAGATGAACTCAAGTAGTTCCTGAAAATTGTATCCATATATCCCACCTGTGAAAATTAGTTTATAACCTGTTTGACTATAAATTCTCAACTTCAGGAGATCTTGGTGGCTTTTACAAACCATCTCGCTGACTGCGCCAGCCCTTCTTGACGATCCAACGATTCATAAGCGCTCCGTGACACCTACATGGTTTGACAGAGGGTGTTCCCAGGCATTAAGAAACTTAAAGTGTAACTTGAAAACTAAGCCAAGGGACCCGGCTCTTATCAAGTTTTGTTGCAGGAAGTAAAAGTTGGAAAATATTAGGCATGAGAATGGCTGAAGGGATATAGCTAGGGACAATTTCTTAGAAGGGAGTTGCGTGAGAACTAGTGCTAAAATTTGCAGTATTAATAATCACACTCTCTTTGTACCAGATGATGTAGCTTCACTTCTTTCATATATTACTGCTGACAAATGAGTTTCCCATTTTATATACCACAGCATAGCCCCCACTAACGCCTGTAATGTTGTGCATCCGGTGGAAGGGACCTCAAACATGATATGCACACTAGACAAAGTTAAGAAGGGTGCATCAGGTCTGACTCAGAATAAGGCTTCAGACTCAGACTGGATCCCACCAGACCTGTACATTAGTAATGTACAGGTATGGGCCCCAGTGTTTACTCAAACATTAAATGCTGCATTTAGGAAGGGATCTCCACTGTGATGGTCTGCCCCTATCAATGTCCATGTTTTTTAAAAAGGCAATAAGGATAACCCTCAATGTTACAGACCAATCTCACTGATTGACTCAGTGGTTAACATTGTGGAGTGGATCCTTTTGTACAGATTAGCATCCTGGGCTGATGAACATACCATCCTGTCAGATGTACAGTATGGATTCTGGCCTAGTAGGTCAACTGTGGATCAATGCCTGAATCTGTACATGGTCTTATGTAAATACACTGTTTCCCTACAGGTTCTGCCCCCTAGCTTTTTTACTCTTACCTCGGCCTATGAGCGGGTAAATAGAGACAAACTTTGGCTAATTATTATGTCTATAGGGGAGGATTCGGAAATTGTAACATTAATTTCCTACTGAACTGAACTGAATGAACTCTACTATCAAATAAGTACTTTTAAAGGAGTAAAGGAGTATTATATATATATATATATATATATCTATATATATATATATATATAGATATATATATATATATCTATATATATATATATATATATATAAATATATATATATATATATATATATATATATATATATATATATGAAACTTGGTGGTGCCACCTCTAGGTAGTTATAGTTAGAACCTAGGCCCTCATTTCGAGTTTGGCAGTCGGAGGACTGCCATGGTGGCATGGTGGTCACACTGCCACTGGGCTGGCAGAGAAGACCGCCATATTATGATCATGGTTGTGTTCCCAACAGAACACAGCCAAAACACTGCCAGTACCACCAGTGCGAGTGGACCACCGCAGCTGGCAGCAGGCATCTTCAGGCCAGCAGAGACCATGTTCCTGCTGACCATATTACGACCCAGCACACCACGATTTCTGGGGCGGTCTCACTACCACGAAAAGTCTGGCAGAAACGAGCAACATAAAAAGAAACACTCACCTCAGGGACACAGACACGTCTGCAACCGCCATGGAACCCAAACTGGAAGTCTTCCCACTGCTCCTGTTGGCCATACAAATCCATAACCAGCGACAGTGACGAAGACAACACCCGTAAGTACACACACCTAGCACACACTGGAGGGAAGGCCATTAGTACATACCCACACACAACCCTAGCACGGCTAGCCACCCCAACACATACGCAAAATACACCCACACCAACACACAAACGCATCTACATAAATACACTCACACACAAACAACACACACCACATCCAACATACATGTGTCATACACACACCGCACACACACCACTGCCACTGTCAGACACATCTACACACAACTCACTGAGTCACACAACCACAACATCATTGTAACCACACAAGTGTTTTTTTGCCCCAGGCACACTGAGCAGAGTATCTGACTCCAACTTGACTCCTAACTGCAAAGTTGCCTCCGCATGGCAAGGGTATCAATGGGACATGCAGGCTCCTCAGGGATGATGGTGGGGTCCGAGCTGGGGTTTGGGTTTGGGAGGGGGTCCTTTGGGTTTGGTTTGAGAGGGGGAGGTTGTCTGATTTTGACTTGGATGGTGGGGTGGATTTCCCCTTCATATGGCCCTTTCAAGGAGGACCCTTTCCCTTTAAGGAGGATTATAGTCTTTGCTGGGGAGGGGCAGTACCAAGGGGGCCATTGGAGGACTGAGAGGTGGAAGGACTGGGTTTGGGGAGGACATGAGGGCACTTGGGGGAAACAGGGACAGGGTTAGTGGGAGGGAACAGTGCGACCTCGTATAGGAATAATTTTTTAGGGACACAAGGGCTGTCATGGGAAACACCGGTGGGAGTGGAAGGAGTGGAGTGGTTGAGAGGTGTGTCTTGGTAAGTGCCTTGGGTTCAGGTGAGTGGGTGGAAGCCATGTGTGTGCTTGGTGTCTGTTGAGTGGGTGAATGCGGGCGTTTCGGTGTCCTGGGAGGAGGGAGACAGGAGCTGCAGGAAGGTGACAGGGTGGATGTGTGTGTGTCTTTTGGGGTCGTGCCTGCAGGAAAGGTGAATGTGCTGCATGTGGGGGTGAAAGTAGTAGTGGTGAGTGCACATGTGGTGAATAGGGTGGACTTACAGGCATCTGCTATTGTTGTGACGGTGGGCATGAGGGGATTTGTGGATGGATCTGGAAGTGCTGATGTGGTAAAAGCACGTATGAGTGGTGTAGTGTTTGTAAGGGAAGTATTGGAGGGTGAGTCTTTGTAGGGAGGGAATGTTGGTGTGCCTACATGTGTATGTTGTCTGTGTGCATGGCAGTGGTGGGACTTGTGGTGCCTGTGTTTGTCTTTGTGAACTGTGTCTGTTGAGGTGGATTAATACTGGTCTGACTGTGTGCTCTGGATGGATGTGGGGAGAGGGGTATGGGAGTTGGAACAAGTAGCTGGGGAAGGGATGGAAGATGAAGGGACACTGGCTGACATCAGAGAGGAGGTCAGAGCCTGAATGGATCTCTGCAGGCCAGGAAGGCATTGGTCTGCTGCATCTGTGATGCCAGACCCTGAATGGCATTCATGATGGTTGACTGTCCCACAGAGATGGACCTCAGGAGGCCAATAACGTCCTCCTTGGGGGCAGCAGGGCTGACAGGGGCAGGGGCAGCGGTTCCTGCAGCAAAGGAGATGCCCACTCTCCTGGGTGAGCGGGCACGGGCAACTGGGTGGGGAGCTAATGGGAGGGCAGTGCTGGCAAGTGGGGGGTGGAAAAGGATGGTGCTGGGCTTGTCCCAGATGAGTCCGCCATCACCAGGGAGCATCCATTGGAGGTGGAATACAAAGTGGATGTTGTAGATTCGGTCTCCTCGTGGCACTCCCCTCGCCCTCCGTTCCACTTTTCCCCTCAGCTCCGCTGGTATCAGCCTCCTGAGACCCGTGGGTTGCTACTTCCCCACTCGCCGGTGCCCTTCTCCTTCACCTGATCATGCTGATGCACATAAAGACAGAGGAGGAGAGGGAGGGATGGTGATATAGAAAGAAAAGGTGCAATGGATCAATACATGCACATCATTCACACACACTGACAACCAAAAATTATCTGCTGGTATGCCATGCCACTGCATCCCTACACATTGAAATGCTCAACTTTGGGAATTCAGAGGGTAAACAGTAGCTATGCACTCAAATCCAAATAATGTGGGAACATTGGCACTTTTGACTACATGAAGGGTCATACAATGCACAGTAGCATAGTACTTGGCACACACCCAATGTCGTAAACATAGACTACTCTGAACTCCTTACTCTACTGATTCCTGCATGGCAAGGTAGAATGCCAACAAATCCATCAACAATGTGGCCAGTAGCATGTTGTCCCCTGCAGCCAGCTACACCTACAGTCTGAGGCAGTTGATTTATATCACACCAATTACCATTGTCATAGTGGCAGACTATTAGTGCTGGTAATGCCCTGACACCTCAGGTATACTGATGCTGATGGAAGGAGCTGGTCTCCCAAAAGAGGAAAAATGTCAGGAGACAATTCCAAAATTCATTTTCCTACCCTCATGAGTCACTTTCTGCATGCTACTGGCACACATAATCATCCAATTCCTGTCAGGGTGGCGCAAACCCATAGTCGGTGTGCAACTACCAATGATCAACACAACATCCACAAACTAATAGCCTACCCAAGCTCATACATGCCTACCATTAGGGAGGTTCCAGTCTGTACTATACCCCTTGTGGCGACTGTGCTGTCCTCAAGCGGCCATCCGCCTCAGGGTAGGCCACTGCCAAAATGCGGGCCATTATGGAGGTCAGGGTCCAACAGGCACCCCTCCCTCGTTGGGATGATGTCCCCAGCTGAGCCTCTGCGGTCTTCTGGGCCCAGCGTCGCAGGTCCTCCCACCACTCTGTGCAGTGGGTGCTCCACTGGGCGTGGACCATCAGGGTCCGCACTTGCTTGGCGATGCCACACCAAATCCCCTTCTTCTGATGGGCGCTGACCTTCATGGGTGATACAGAGAGGAAGAGAAAGTCATGTAGAGTGGCATCACACGCAGTGGACTTCACACATCAGACACATCACATGACCACACAAACGTGTCTTTATGGTACTCCTTTGCCATCTCCATCCATCCACTCCGTGTGCATCGTCTCCACGCCTTTCAACCCCACACACATCACCATCAGACATGACAGGAAAATTGGACTCACCTGCTGCTCTGGTTCCCCATACAACTGTCCATACAGGGGTAGGAACCCATCCACAAGCTTTTCCAGTTCTTCCTGGGTACAGGCAGCAGCCGCCATATCTCCTGCAGGACATGGCATAATTTCTCCCTGCGACAGAACAAAGCTGCTCACACAGTTGAGGTCTTGCTTGCACTTGTGTCAGGAGTCAAGTGAGCTATCCAACACAAAATGGCGGTCATGGCCGCTGCGCACACGACTGCTACCACCGGCGGTGATCATCATTGGGCCCAGTCTCCAATAGGCAACAATGTTATCCAATGAGGAGTTGCACAGCGGTTGCGACTGCCTATCACCATGACGACTAACGCAGGTGGAATTAGGTCACTTCCATCTGTCCTGTGCATGCAGGATAAGCTTCTGCCATTTTACATGAAGCTAGTGTATTGCAGGTGAATGATAAGTGTGCCATGTATGATCTTTAGTGACATGTGCAGAGGTTAACCATATTCACACATCATAGCAAGGTTCAAACATGTGACATTCATGGATAGTCAAGTGAGTGCACTGATAACTGTGACACGACATGTGGAGTCACTTGCTGCCTTGTAGATGGCCTAACCAAAGGTGTGTGTAAACAAGGTACACGTACAGTGTTAGGTGGCATGTGAAAGGTTGACATCAATATGTGGCTTTTCCTTTCTCTCATTTCTAGATACCATGCAATGGGGAGAATGAGACATGCACTGATGTACCGGCCCCTAGTCGACTTTGCTACCCTGGAAGAGAGACACATAATTCAGACATATCTCCTAAACTGTCAAACCATCATGGAACTATGTACCCAGTTGGAACCGGATCTCTTGCCAGCCATCTGTAATCCCAATACCATCCCTCCCACAGTGCAGGTCTCATCTGTGCTACAGTCCCTTGCCTCAGGCTTGTTCCAGGTGACAGTGGGCTTGGTAGCAGGGATGTCACAGCCTAAGTTCAGTAGAGTATTGAACGATGTACTGTGTGCTTTACTGAAACACCTGGACAGCTACATCACTTTCCTCCAACGTGTGAATTTGGCCACTGTTAAATCTTACTTCTCTGCCATGATACATGTCCCTCATGTGATAAGGGTCAGAGATGGCACCCACATTGCTTTGGTTCCTCCCAGGGTCAATGAACAAGTGTACAGGAACAGGAAGGGCTTTTACGCCATCAATGTCCAGGTGGTGTGTCTCGCTGACCAGTACATCTCACAAGTGACGGCCGGGTTTCCAGGATCTGTGCATGACTCCTACATCCTGAGGAACAGCAATGTCCCACACATGATGGTCCAAATACAAAGAGAGAGTGCCTTGCTCATTGGTGTGTTTTCAATAGTGTGTGAGCAACTGTAATGACACTGCTCTTCACATTCTACCCTGTGTCTTTGCCGGTATTGTGATAGGTCTAACCTTTGTGCACACAGGTGACTCTGGCTATTCTACCCTTCCGTGGCTGCTGACACCAGTGAGATATCCAACAACAGATTGTGAAAACCATTTCAATGACGCCCACAGCAGGAAGAGGTGTGTCATCGAGGGGACCCTTAGCCTGCTAAAAGGCAGTTTTCGGTATTTATACATCTCAGGAGGAGCCCTGCTCTACAGACCCCTGAATGTCTGCCAGATTGTAGTTGCCTGCTGCATGCTACACAATCTGGCTCTGAGTGATCACATACCATTACTGGATGTGGCAGCTGGACCTGTGGATCATGATGGTGACATAGACACTGATGAGGAGGCAGATGATGAGGATGTAGCTGACTCTGAATCAATCAATCAATAAATCAATATTGATTAAGCGCGGCTACTCACCCATGAGGGTCTCAAGGGGCTGGCGGGAGGCCTCATCTGAAGAGCCATGTCTTGAGGTTCTTCCAGAAGATGGTGAGCGACGGGCTTTGCAGGAGGTGCAGGTGGAGGTTGTTCCAGCTCTTTGCTGCAGAGTAGGTGAAGTAACGTACTCTGGCGGTGGTTTTGCAGATGCGAGAGAGATGGTGACCAGGGCCATCTGAGTGGAGCGGAGGGGTCTGGCAGGCGTGTGGAAGGAGATGCGGTGTTTCAGGTAGGCTGGTACTGCGATGTGTATGGCCTTGTCTGTGTGGGTGAGAAGCTTGAAGGTGATTTGCTTCCCGACTGGTAGCCAGTGGAGGATTCTCAGGTGTTGGGTGATGTGTTCTCGAGGGAGGTCCAGAATGAGTTTGACGGCGGAGTTCTGGATAAGTTGTAGTTTTTTGGTGTTCCTAGTTGAGATGCTGGGGTAGAGGGCATTGCCGTAGTCGAGCTTGCTAGTGACTAAGGTGTGGGTGACTGTCCTGTGACAGTCTGCTGGGATCCAGTTGAAGACCTTCCAAAGTCTGCGGAGTGTGTGCCAGCAGGAGGAGGCAATAGAGTTTACTTGGTGCAACATGGATAGGGAGGAGTCGAGAATAGTTCTTAAGTTGTGGGCATGCTCAGTTGGTGCAAAGGGTTGCTGAGGGCCACCAGGAGTCATCCCAAGCTGAGGTGGCGTTTCCAAAGATGATGAGCTCAGTCTTGTCGGAATTGAGTTTGAGGCAGCTTTCTCTCGTCCAGGTGGCGACGGCTTCCATTCCTGAGTGGAAGTTCCTTTTGGCCATGTCCAGGTCTCCGGTGTGGGAAATGATGAGTTGTATATGACACGATGACACGGCATATGACACGATGTTCATACCATGGCTTCTGATGATTGTAGCGAGAGGAGCCATGTATACTTTGAACAGTGTGGACTCAGTGAGAATCCATAGGGGACTCCGCAGTTGACTCATGTTGGTCTGGAAGTGTAGGGCAGGAGTCTGACCCTCTGCATCCGCCCGGAGAGGAAGGAGTGGACCCATTCCAGGGCTGTTCCGCAGATTCCTATGTCATAGAATCTTGTGCGCAGAGCGCTGTGGGAGACTGTGTTGAATTCTGCTGAGAGGTCGAGGAGTATGAGTGCTGCGGTGTGGCTGTGGTCTAGGAGTAATCAAATGTCATCAGTGGCTGCCAGGAGGGCGGTCTCCATGCTGTATTTGCCACAGAAGCCAGACTGGGAGCTGTACAGGGAGTTGTTGGCCTCGATGAAATTCCGTAGTTGTGTGTTGATTGCTTTCTCCAGTAGTTTGGCGGGGTAGGATAGCAGCAAGATGGGCCGGAAATTCTATAGTTCTGATGGGTCGGCTAAAGGTTTCCTCAGGATATGGCTTATTTTGCCATGTTTCCAGTCCTCAGGGAAGGTGCCCGTGTTGATGGAGCAGTTGATTGTGCTCTGGAGCTCTGGTTGATGGATGCGCTGGCTCTGAAGAATATATATATGCAGTGCAGGCAGAAGTCCGAGGGGGCTTCGGAGTGGGTGCTGTTCATGATGTTGACTGTTTCCTCTGTGGTGAGCGTGGACCAGCTGTGGATGGTCTGGCAGGGTTCTGGGGGAGCGGGTCTGTCAAAGGTTCCAGTGCCAGGATTTTTCCGGAGGAAGCTATCATAGATGTCCTAGATCTTGTGGTGGAAAAGGGAGTCAAATTTGTCACAGAGGTCCTGTGACGGGGTATGCTGGTGGCTTCAGAGGGGAGATGTGGGAACTCATTGATGACTGAGAAGACTTCCTTAGAGTTGTGTGCAGAGGAGTTGATGCGCTCCTGGAGTGCGTCCTTCCTTGCGTTCCTGATTTTTCATCGGTGGACAGTAGTTGTGGCTCTGAATGAGGCGAGGTTTTCGCTAGTTTGGCTGTTCCTCCATTTTCTCTCTAAACGTCTGTGGATACACTTTGATTCTTGGAGTTCGTTGGTATACCAGCTGGCTTTCTTAGGTACTCGTTTGGCCGATGTCAGCCAGATAGGGGCTAGAGTGTCGGTGCAGTCAGTGATCCATGTGTTGAGATTGCATGCTGCTGTGTTGGCATAGTCGGAGGGAGGGATTTGGCGAGCGATGAAGTGAGTTGCTCGTTGGTGATTTAATTCCATTTCCTGTGGGTGGTGCTGGAGTTGCGGGTGTGGCTGCTGGGTGCAGTGATATTGAAGTGTATGCAGCGGTGGTCAGTCCAGTCTGGGGTGGAAATGGTCTCAATGGTGATCCCGTTGCTTGAGGTGAAGATTGGGTCCAGTCTGTGTCTAGCAGTGTGCGTGGGTGCAGATACCAGCTGTCTGAGGCTGAGGGTGGTAAGGTTGTCGAGTAAAGCTGTGGTGTTTGGGTCAGTGCAGTCCTTGAAGTGGAAATTCAGGTCGCCGAGGAGGAGGTAGCCGACTGACGTCAGAGCCTGGGGGGTAGCGATGTCTATGATATCGTCTATGAAAGCTGGGTGGGTTCCGGGGGCCTGTACACAAGGGTGCCACAGTTGAAGGAGTTGTGGGTGGAGTGGAACAGGAAGTGAAGCTGTTCCATGGTGGTGCAGTATTCTTCTGGGACAGCCTTGACAGACAGTGAGGACCTGTGTATGATGGCGAGTCCTCCACCTGGGTGGGAGGGCCAGTCCCTGCTAAGGTTGCTGTAACCATCGGGAATGACAGTGGTGATGTCTGGACCCGAGGTAGAGTTGGTCCAGGTCTCGATAAGGAAGGTGATGTCCAGTCGGGTGGCGTTGATCAAGTCCCAGAGTTCGGTGGCGTGTTTGTGGAGGGAGTGGATGTTCAGGAGAAGGCACTTGACGGGGTTGTGGAGGTTGTTGGTATCTTTCTGTGCAGAGAGTACCTTCAACTTGTTGAGGGAGACGCTGAAGTTGCAGTTCCTGCAGGTGAAGGTCCGTGGGTGTCCTTGCGCGAGATGGTACAGTAGTTTCTGAGACATCCAGTGTTGAGGCAGAGGAGGGACTCTGAGATGTAACGGAGGCGGTCCAAACGGGCCCAGATGGGCTTGCCACTGGAACGTCTTCGATGAACCCGCTGCGTGTGGCCACGCTGGGGCTGCCATTAGGAAGGCAAGGGGGTAGGGGTGGGGAAGGTGCTTTACAGGTGGAAGGGGGCAGAGGAAAGAGGGGAGAAAGAAAAAAGGACTAAAAGCAAAATGAGAATAAAAAGAGAAAAAGGCAGAAAAAGCAAGAGTGAAAGAGCGACATAGTTACTTGTGATGGCCACTAGAGCACCAGGGATGAGGCGCCAGGATGAGCCTGTGGGTGGAGGAGGGCCTCAAACTGAGAGTCAGGAGACTCTCAATTTGTCCCAGCAAAAGGCAGAAGCAGCAGCAGCTAGAGGAGCTGGGGAGGGCAGCAGACGCTGACCAGGAGGTCAGTGCAGTTGCCCTCTCACAGCACTGTGGCCCCCATTAAGAAGGGGAGGTAGTCGGGGCAGTCAGCTAGGAAGTGGAAGGGTGGGAAAGGTGCTTCATGGGGGGGATGTGGGCAGAGGAAAGAGGGGAGAAAGGAAAAAGGAATAAAAGGAAAAACAAGAGAAAAAAAGAGAAAAAGGCAGAAAAAGCAGGACTGAAAGAGTGACAGATAGAAAGAAATACTTACTTGTGATGGCCACTAGAAAACCAGGGATGAGGGGCAGGGACTAGCCTGCGGGTGGAGGAGGGCCTCAAACTGAGAGTCAGGAGACTCTCAGTTCGTCCCAGCAAAAGGCAGAGGCAGCAGCAGCAGCCAGAGGAGCTGGGGAGTGCAGCAGATGCTGACCTGGAGGTCAGTCAAATTGCCCTCTCACAGCACTGCAGCCATCATTAAGAAGGGGAGGGTGTGGGGGAGCATTCAGCTGGAAGGCAGGAGGATGGGAATGGTGCTTCACAGGGGGAGGGGACCAGAGGAAAATGGGGAGAAAGAAAAAAGGAATAAAAGGAAAACACAAGAAAAAAGGGAAAAAAGAGAAAAAGGCAGAAAAAGCAAGAGTGAAAGAGCGACATAGAGAAAGAAATACTTACTTGTGAGAGCCACTAGACCACATGGGATGAGGCACAGGGTCAAATCTGTGGGTGGAGGAGGGGCTTGAACTGAGAGTCAGGAGACTCTCAGTTCATTCCAGCAAAAGACAGAGGCAGTGGCAGCAAGAGGAGCTGGGGAGGGCAGCAGATGTCAGTCAGATGTCAGTCAGAGGTCAGTGCACTTTGACCCTAGGACAGAGTTGATCCAACAATACTTTCAGCTACAGGTATGTGTCAAGTGTCTTGTATGTGAACTGTACTACTGTCTGCCTTGTAATATAGATCATCCTGGTGTGTGCCATCAGTTGAGGTGTTAAGTGCAGCTATCCCTCTGTGTGGGTTTGTGGCAATTAGAATTTGCTCATCAGGGGAGGTGTTACTGTTCATATGTCAGTGCTATGTTTACCGTGCAATTGGCTGCCATCACATCTGCAAGGGATTGGCCATGTTGTAGGGCCCCAGAAATGCAGTGTCAACTGCAAAAGGGCTGGCAACCAAGAATGTGTCAAAGTATGGCAACTTATCCTCACTGTACACAATAGACGGATATGGTAGCTAACTCATATTGACAGTGCAGCTTGCCTTTAGTTGGGTACTGTGAACTGTGAGAGATGGACCATTGGGAATAGATGTCTTGAAAATGTGGATCTGCTATTGTATTTTGTGTTCACATCCCACGGAGGGCACGTACTAGGGAGGATGACAATCTACTGCATGTGTGTTGGCTGGGCAACAAGGACTCTTATAGTGATGGTTGTCCCTGATTTGATGTATTTGCAGGTAATTTGGGTGGTCCTACTCTGCTTCCTGCCTTGATAGGCCGGGTCTGGTGGCTTAGTGGACTAATGCGTCCACTATAGGGGCCTGTGTTTGATCTCATGGTCACAGGTTCAAATCCCGGCAGGTTCACTCAGCCTTTCATCCAAAATTCTGAGGTCGATAAAAGGAGTACCATTGAGTTGGGTAACAATAAACATCTGTTATTCAGCGCCAAGATGCCTGTGGGTGAACGTGCGCTTTACAAATACATATGTTATGTTATGTTATGATTGGTGGCTCCCTTGACACAAGATTTGAGGATGAATCTGTTCTACTACCAAACTTGTTGCATGTGCCTCCACCTTCTGTCCATCTTAAAGACTTTACTGGTCAATGGTTTAAGTAACCTGACATATTGTACAACAGTTAATTCATTCATGTTACAATAAAGACACGTAAGCAGTAGCTATGCACATTGGTGTTTATTGTGATTTACAAGTGCAATGGGTGATGAGTGGGTTCATGGTGGAGGAAATCATCAGAGCAGTTAGCCCAGCTGTAGGTAGTACAGGTCCAATATCCAAGGGCCATGGGAAAATGGAGAGATGACAGTGAACAGTCAACAGGATGTGTCAGTGGCACACAAGGGAGAATGTTCAGGAGAGTCTCACTTCCTGGCAGTGGTCTTGATCTTGGCATCAGCTCCTGCAGGATGTCTGGATGGATGACCTTGTTTGTGTGGGGGTTCCTCAGCTACAGAGCAAGGGGTGCTAGTGGCCTGTGGGCCCTCTGGCACGGCCTCCATTCCACTAGCTGAGGCAGAAGTGGATGGCAGAGATGGTATATGGCTATTGGAAGGGGCCTGCTGGTGGGAAGAGGACGCATGCAGGATTGATTTGAGTTCCTTTAGCACCCCTGCAATGGAGGAAATGGTGGCATTGTGTACCTGTCACTGCTGCAGGGCCTCCTGATGGTTATCCCTCTCCTGTCTCTGGTTCTCCTGCAAGGTGAAGAGTATCTGGCACATTGTGTCCTGGGATTGCTGATATGCTCCCAGTCTTTTCCCTTGGGTTCCCCAACCCTTGGCCCACAGGTGCCCTTCCACTGGGCCTGGCCCCCTGTGCCTGTGCCCCTGGCACGGAGTACCCACTCCCAGCTACACTATGACCTTTGTTTTGGGTGTGAGGGGTAGACTCAGCTCCCTGTACTGTGGGGCAAACTGCTGATTGAACAGTGCTTTGGACACAGGTTTGGGGACAAGGGGTTGCCTGTGTTGTTGTTACCACATGGGTGGAGGGGCTCAGAAGAGGGCAGGATGAGGTTGGTGTTGATGGACTGATCAGATGTCCCAGATTGGCCAGGTAAATCATCACTGTCCAGACATCCAGAGCTGTAGTCCTCAGTGTGGCCTTCATCCTGGGGAGGGCTGTCTGTCTTTGGCATCCTCTGCAGGGTGGGTGTGGTATTTGTGGATGGGGGGGAGAGTTACATTATGGAGGTGTACTTGTTTGTATCATTGTCTGATGTAGACAGTGGCTTGACTTACTTTCCTGTGATATCAATGACAAATGCGGCACTGCATTGTTAGTGGGTGATGGATTGTGGAATTGGTTCCATGCAGGGTTGAGAATTGTGGACAGCATAGCTGTCATTGCCATGTAGTGGTACGCAGCTGAAGCATCCAGTTATTATGGCTGGGGCAATTATTTTGGTGCAGGTGTTACACTGTGAAGTGGGACTGGCAGCTTTTCATGTGTTGGGAGTCATGTATTGTGGGAGTTGTAATGCTTGCCATTGTGAGTGCTATCCGTAGAATGGGGCTTGACTGTGTGGAGATGGTGGCAGTGGGGTGGTGTGGCATGCAGGGGAGGGGCATTGGGTGTTTGAGTGGGAGGAGGAAGTGGGAGGTGGGTTGAATTAGGGAGTGACAGGGTGGTGAGGATGCATGCTGTACACGAGTCATTGGTGACCGAGGAGTGTTTCTTACTTACCGGAATCCAGTCCTCCTATTATTCTAGTCAGGAACTCAGGATGCATGATGTCCAAGATCTTCTCCTCCCACGAGGGTAGGAGGTGGGGGCCCACCGCCAGTCTTGTCGATGGCAATATGGTGTTGTTCCACCTCTTCCTGATATCCTCCCTTGTGTTTTGATGGTTGCCCACTGAATTGACCCTGTCGATGATCCTCTGCCATAACTCCATTTTCCTGGCTATTGATGTTTGCCAGAACTGTGCTTATCACAGTTGTGGCTCTACCATAACGATTTCATCAACCATGACCCTCAATTCTTAATGTGTGAATCGTGGGTGCTTTTGAGGGGATATGGTGGTGGTGAAGTGGATTTGGTTGGTTGTGCACAAGGGTTGTATGTTTGGCGCCTGATGGTGTGTGTGTGGTGGTTCTATTTGTGTGGTGGTGGTTTGTTGTGTTTGTGTGCAGTTGTGCTGTGTGTGACGTGTGAGTGTGCCAATGTTGTACATGTGCTATATTTTGGGTATGGCAGTATCTCCGGGTCTGTGCCAATCATTCCTTTTGCTATGGATTGTTGGGATGTGTGGGTGGGTGTTTTATCATGGTGTGTGGGTCAGTCTGATGTGTGTATGTGTCTCAGGTGTGGGGTATTTGTACTGTCTAATGTGGCTTTGGGTTCTTTTGAAGGTGTATTTTTGAGCGTGGCGGGTTGCACCACCAATGGTTTACTGCCATGGAAGGGCCACTGTGCTGATTTGTGGGTCATTATTTGGAGGGCGGGATGTTGTCAGCGTGGCAGTGCTGGTGGTGGGACCGTCTCTCTCCCACCCTCGGCTGGCCTGGCGACTTCGGATTTGTGGCTGTTTTTGGATGGTCTTCAGTATGTGACTTGTAACAAGACACTCAGGATACCACCAACACTGGTGGCCTCCACCACGGCGGTCTTCCGAAAAGACTGTCAAACTCGTGATGAGGGCCCGAGAGTCTATAGAAAAAGTGTTTTTTACTTGCCTATATCTCTGACTCCAATTGACGAATCTTCATGCCATTTTCCCATAAAATTTGCTACTCACGTGAGCTGCTGTCTGGAAAGTTTTGGGGTGATCTGTCAAGCAGGGGCTGAGAAAAAAAGGGGGGGAACGCTTTTACCCCCATTCATTTTTCTATAGGGATTTTGAACAGCGATAGCGCCCAAACCATTGGGCAGAAATACATCAAATTTGGCAGAAAGGTAGCTCTTGGTCCAGAAAGTGACCTTTTTGTTATCTGGTGTATATCCATTCAGTTTTCAAATTAAAGAAAATCCAAATTTATATACATAGGGACGTGAAGGCTTTCGGGAACCGTCCCGATCTTGTGCTAAGATCTGATTGGCTGCCAGCACTTCATCAAAAGCAAATGAGGCCAGGGTATGGGCACCCCGACCCCCTAGTTCTGGTGCTGTGGTCCCAAAGGGACCCCCACAGGGCTAAAAAGCATTTTTTCACCAGGAGTCAAGGTGGATGCGTGGATATCGTAAAAATTAAAGAAAAAAAAAAGTGTGTGCTCCTGCACTTTGGAATTCTGGAGCCCTTGGTGGGCCAAGTCCTGGAGGCATTGCTAACTTAATGTGGGGTGGCCACCCGGTCCCGTCAGAGCCACCACCTCCCTGAGGTGAAAAACAAAAGTAATGCAGGGGTACTCACCCCCACCCTGCAGCTCTGGGGACCACCACCTCCCCGGGTTCAATTTAATTCTGTTCAGGGGGCTGAGCGCCCTCCCCAAACCACTGGACACCACCAGCTCCCCGGGTCAATGATCCGATTGTGTGCAGGGGGTGCTTGGTCCCTCTGCAGCCCTGGGGACCACCACCTCCCAGGGACTTCAATTTATTTCTGTGTAGGGGGCACGTGCCCCACGCAGCCCTGGAACCACCACCTCCTTGGGGCAAATACTAACAAATAGAAAGGGAATCAGTTTAGGAACCCCTGCTGCCCTGGGGACCACCACCTCCCTGCAGCAATTTCCACTGGGTGGGGCCGCGCAGCACCCCTCAAGGAGCCAATGATGTCAAACAGCTCTCCCTTCATCGGAGCGGAGGTTTCCTTGGTGTGTCTGCCCACAGAGATGCAGGCAGGCGCACAGAGGAAACTGCTCTCCAAGTAGGTGGGGAGCCAGCGGGACCGTGGATGATTTCAGGCTCCCCCCACAGTCCCAACAGGTCACATTGGTGGTCCCCAGAGGATGGGGTCCCCAGGGTCAAGATTAGCACTGGTGAGGGGGAGACATGCAGCACCCATTCCCAAAAAAAAAAATCTTCAGGCCGGTCTCTGATGATGGGTCCCTGGGACAAGATCAGCCCTAGGAATGGGGGGCACAAATCCCCCCCCCAAAAAAACGAATAATTAGGCCGGGCTCTGGGAGATGGAGTCCCCGGGGCCAAGATGAGCCCAGGAGAGGGAGGCCATGCAACCCCCTCCCCAAAATAAAATTAATCATTAGGCTGGGCCCCAGGGCATGGGGTCTCGGGCTGAGACTGGCCTGGGGAGAGGAACTGCACACCAAAGGCCATGCACGGTGATGGTTGAATTAGCATATAAGAATTAAAATTGTTTTACTTAAAAAAAACTGTAGAAATTCAATGAAAAAAACAAAGGTTACAGGGACTTTATAGTTTGAAATAGAATTTAAAAAATCGAGTTAAAAAAAGCATAGAAAGTCACTAAAAAAAACAAAGGTGACTGGGACATTAATGTTAGGTTCTGAATTTACTTGTAGAAATACTAAAAATTCACCAGGTATAGTTAGAGTGATTTCAAGTAACATTAACTCGCACTCTAAGGTAACTATAACTCACGCCCTCACCTTCGTAAAAAGGCTGTAGTAACTCTTCTTCCATCATGGGAATGAGAGCAAAACAAAACGTGGGCTAGAAGTGAGGAGGGTTTCCTCACAGAGAAAATTATTTCCCCTTGTGAAAAAAGGAAAACATGCGTAGATGCTCATAGTTGTTGAGTTCCAGAATTAGAACGTGTACAGTGCATACAATTCCGTTCTATGGGGATACTCATATGTAAAAATGCCATATAACATTCCCCTTAGTAGGCGTAATAATCTACGCCTGGTGCATTTTTTCAGGCGTTCTAGTGGGAATGTTTGGAATTGCAAAAAAAGGAATAGTACATCTGCACTCTTTCACAGGAGTATTTTTACAAGTGCAGCCTTTTTAATATTTTTGTGAATTGGGCCCGATACATTTTAACAGAGCACGACTAGTGGAATATTAATTTTATATGGTAAAGCAGCCCTGTTTTGCTCGCGTTCAATGAATTCACTGTGCCCATCCCAAGTCAATGCTAGAATTAAGGAAGCTAATACTGTGTAATTTGATTTTCCAGGGCACGTTCCTCAAGTAGGAGTATATTGACATTAATGTAGCACTTTCGAATGGCTGGCAAAATTACCCTTCAAACAGTTGGCATTAAACGCAAAATGCACACCTTGGAATATAGAACAGGTTTCATAGGGCTGCCTATAGATTGCTTCCAGGAGAGTAGGGTTGTTTTGAAGTCATCAAGTAACACGGTCGCTGGGCATAGCATCAACATTTTTATGCAAGGAGTGAGCCGCTGAATTCATTCAAACACTCTGATATAATTTGTAACGCACTTCTGAAAATAAAAGGATCTATTTACACGTGAATGCGGATGAGTGCTTCTTCTGTGCGCCGAACCACCGATTTCTGGAAAGCGCAAAATGAACCTGGTGACAACAGAGAGCCATTCACGGAGCTTTCTGCCACCCCTAAATCATTTTCACTATTGCACCAGCTGATTAGCCACTTTTTAGTAAAGCGTTTATCGTTGTCACAAAAATAATTGACATCGATAACTAACTTATAAGAGTCGCCTTTTGGTCGAAGAATGAGGTCTTTTGAAAAATGGTAGTTAATCAGCCGTATTATATTGCTTTTCTTCTCTTTCTAACAAGACTGAAAAAAATAAAATGACCGACCGTTTAATTATCAGCTATAGACAATTCCTTTTACTGAGAGGACCCTCTAATCACTGTACAACATAGAGCTACTTTTCAACTGTGTGAGAAATGTTATAAAGCAAACACAGTTCTTATAAGTCCTGATTATTGTCTCACTATTAGTTTGTGGAGTTTTTCGCTTTTTCTATTGCAAGCCACTCACGTCGCTTTCTTTTGCTGGTGTTAGCCTACGTCAATCGCGAGCATACTCTATCCCAGATAAGGTGATGCGTCTGACACGTGTGCTCATTTTATACACCTTGCGTAGTTTTTTCAAAAGCGTCCTCTTTCACCAGTAACTCAGTGGTGATAGAGCGTTCCGTCCTAATAAATTACCTGTATTTGGACGCTCTTGGGTCGATGAATCTTTTGACCAAGTGGGGCTCTCTTCACCCGAGATTAGTCAATTTAATCAAATCAATAATCAATAACGAACATAAGCAATGCCCTGATCAACATAACACTTCACAATTAATCCAGAAAACATTTCGGCGAACCATGACCTTTCGGCCATGAATAACCACACCAGTTCATTCAAAGTTAATGAATTTATTTCCCTAACAAAGCTAGCACGATATAAATGTGTCTCAACACCAAATGATATATGTAAATGAACATTAATAGCTGTCCATAACGGCGAAAAAGATGCAATCTATGCAGCATTTGAATAACAATGCATTCGATAATAGCAACGCAAACCACTAAAACTATAATCTGTAATGGGCTAATTGCATACATTAGTCAGCACAACAAGGTCTCAAATTGCATCGTGCAACAAATGAATCCTCATCTAACCTCAAATTAGCATCTGCATGTGGGACTTCATGCAAAAACAATTTAGCAACATTGATTTGGAAAACTCCTAACTAGGGCTCTTATCAAAAATCAGCAGTTGGTTACCTAAAAAGAAACACAATGCAATTGTACATTTTCCTTTCATATTTACCAAATTCAATCAGCATTCAAGGAAGTCTTCGTCTCACAGGTACCGGTTTCGATCAGCATGGGGCGGGGGCAAAGGGGCCGGGTGGACGGGGCAATTGCCTCACAGCGGCAAGATAAAAGGACAAAACTACTACTTTATGCAAAGGGGCAAATCAAAGTTAAAGTCTCTAGGGCGAGAATTACTTAAAGTCTCTTTCTCTCGATTAGAGAAAGCATCAAAGTCTCATTCAAAATGGCGTCGAACATCAATTGGCATCGTAGAAGATGGCAAAATGACGAGGTCGTCAAGATGGGCCATAATGGCTGCAATGTCCTGCAAATGGCGGGTAATGGCCAATGGGTAATGGCTAATGGCTGCTTTCTTCTTGTGCACCAGGTTTAAATAATCAACAGTTCAAATCCAGTAGGGTCTTCCATTGGAGGGTTCATAGGTTGGCTTCAAATTGTCCAATCAAAAACAACAATTCACAAGCTTCTACCTAGGCATACATTATCATTGGAGTCGGGAACGTAAGTTGCAACATATTTTACCAATTAACTCACTTTCAGAGCTTCCATTGTCTGCACCTGCAGATTGACCTTGGAGCAAAGAAGAAGATGCCAGGCTGGCACGAAACCTTAAAGATAAGCATGTGAACCGATCTCACTGGAAAAGTACAGCTTCAAGCAAGAATACACGTTTTATTAGCACATTAGAAAAACACGAGCATCTAAACCGTGAGACAAGGCAACTAGGCCGAAGCCTCCACTAAAGTTATGCTAAGTTAAAACATTTCAAACAAGCAAATCATGGCACACGTTTACGGTTATGTCAGATTAGTACAATTCTAATACATCACGTTATATAAAGCACGCTTATAAATGTTGGCGAACTATTCTGAGGGCACATTTGTCCCCGTACAATCTTTATTAGTTCGGTTAAAGTCACACTTGATTATTGCAGCACTACGTTTTATGCGCTAATAAATGTAAAACCTTCATTTCTGCGTCATCAATCCCTCCTCTGATGACTATTTGTCATCACACAAAACAATTCCCACAAATTTTATTCCATTAAAATTCTGTCAGTTCTCTTTGCCTTTTAGTTCCACTTGTTCTTGCCTTGTATTCTTCTGCCATTCTTTTCATCATTTTCTCTTCCTTCCTTCTCTTAATTCTTGCCATGATCATTAGTATTCCTCTCTTTATTCCCCAAATCCCAAAGATGCAAATTAGTACTATTAGTATTCCCTGTATTATTTTTAGTAATATTCCATTCCAAATGCCACCAAGCCAATTTCCCACTGAAGCAACTCCCTTTCCAACCTTCTCCCAAACTCCTGGTTCTTTCAATTCCTTCAAGTCTGCACTCTCTTTTGTTAGATTTGCAAGCATTGTTTTAATCTTCACACTGTTGTCTGGTATATACGTGCAACAGTGACGCGCACCAAGCATTTTGCAAACGCCGCCATCCTTTGCTAAAAGAATGTCTTGGGCAAGCCTGTTTTGAAGAGTCATAGCTCTTTCTGCTGCAAGTTCAGCATCCATCAGGATTATAGCACCTGAAAACTTTGTCAACATGTTATCCACTATAGTAGACAACTTTCTTATTTTGATGGAATTCAACACAACTCCCAATGAAGGAATCATGGCTCCAAATATATCTCCTACCACAGCAGCTGCGGTCTCTCTTTTCTGGATACGATGAGATCCAGGCGTCTTTGGAATCACCGATAGGTCATCCAGTTGATAAACCTTTGGGAACACTATACCCAAATAACATCTCCCCCACCATCCCTTTGGAAGACGATAATAGGCATTATGCCCACAAATGTAATATACACCAGGTATGACAGGGTCAAGTCCGTTCAGCATGAATGTCCATTTGGCCTTAAAGATAAACGTATGTTTACATTCACTCGCTCCCACGAAAATGTTATCATAATAAGATTCACCACGATATATACAAAATTTCCCTACATGCCAAGCGTCTAAAGCTATTTTTCCTTGTGTTTTTATTGCGGCAAAAGCATAATTATCTACTGAAGTCCTCTTACTTAGCTCTTTTTCTAATTTCGCATTCATTTGTGCCCTTCTATCATCTGTGCGATCTAAAAAGCTTATTTCTACTGCAGAAAGCGAGCAGGTAAGGTTTTCCCTATGAGCGTGAGCTGTTTCAAAAGGTTGCATTGGCTCGAAAAATTCCCTCATTATTTTAGCATCCCAATCTTTAGCAATCTGGCTTAGTTGCGTTATTATAGGAACGTATGCAAAGGTAACATCATAATTTGAATAAAAATACTGTATGTTAGTTTGACCATAAAATCTAGAAGTTACTAAACTACATGTAATCCCATATGTAAGAGGCATGTGGTGATAAGTCACCCCTTCCGTTACCGATGTCGGTATTTGTGTACACACATAACAATCTTTCGCATCCATAGTCTCAACATATTCTGTTAGTAGGCGATAGAAAACATTATACGAAAGTTCCTTCTTATCATGCAAGTGTCTCTCATCTAATTCTAGTCTTTTCAATGCGGTTAGTTCAGTGACAGTAACAGGAGCAGAAGTAGAAGCATCGATTTTCTCATTTTCACCCTTACCACGCGTTGCAAGCACTATTGCCATTATTATTAGTACACATGCAGTTATCAAGCCTATACACGCATATTTACAATATTTCACTCTACTGTTTTGTGTAGCGTACTTAGTCATGATCTGTATAGAATCAGAGAGCTAGAAGCACTTATAAAGAAACGATTTAGCAATTAGTTACAAAGCTGAACGAGCGCAATGTTCACACTGTTTTCTTCAGGAGCCCTGTCACTTATCGGTTAGCAGCATTTGTCTCAATTCGGCAATAACTCAGTCTTTTATCAGTTAGCAACGTTGTCTCAAATCGGGTTTAAGAGTCAACCAGGTTATCAAAGTCTTATCAAGGTAGCAAATGTCTCATCCGGTTTAGCAATGTCTCAGCTGGTTGTATCACGTTAGATTATAGCAAGCAATGTCATTTATCAGTTTTTCAGCCAATAGTGTCCATAAAACTTTTCTTTTCTATTGGTATCTCTTCTTCTTCGTTCTCGAGGCTAAGAGATACAAATTCGTCGGTCCAATCGTCATTGACTACATATGCCCATTCTGGACCGGAATATCTCCTGTTTGGTATCCTTTTCCTTTTCAATTTTGCATCTCTCTTCGATTCTGCCTCACTGGTACTTTCCTCTTTGGCCAAGTCTTTTTCTTCACTTGATGTTGGTACCACGACAGACACTTCCTTTCTTTTCTCTTTCACTCTTGGCCCTTCACTGTCGTTCAACGTTTCTCTAGTTCTTAGTTTTACTGGTGATATACTTGGTCTTCTCTTTGCACTGTGTCCACTTGATGGACCTGCGATCTCTTCTGAGGAAGTTTGAACAGTTTCGTTCTGTTCTGCCTTGTCCCCTCCTTCTGGGGAGTCAATCAGGTTTTCCTTTTCTTTTTCTGTACCGTCTGCTTCTGGGAAAGCCCTCCTCTGATCAGGCTCTCCTGCTTCTTCACCTCTTTCGAGCCCTTTGTCACCGTTACTTTCTTCAGGCTCTTTGTCACTTTCAGTTGCTTCGTCGCTGTCTGAGGTTTCTCCTTGGTCTTCCCCAAGTGAATCGGTTGTTTCGTCCTCAGAGAATATTTCTCTCTCCTCTATTTCTGCCTGTTCGCTTCTAGTTCTGTTTTGCTCTGTCTCAGCGCTCGGCACTTTGTTATCAGATACTGGCAGTTTTAGCGCTTCAACTTCCTCATCTGTGGGACACAACACTTTCTTTGTATGACTGGCGTGGATCCAGTTGGGAACTCCCGCACACTTCACAGCGGTAGTGGTCGTCAGGATCACTTGGAAAGGGCCTTTCCAACGGGGTTCCAGACACGACTTCCTCACGTGCTTCTTTATCATGACCTAGTCACCTGCTTTCAGTGTGTGTCCTGGACCTTGGATCGGTGACAAGGTGGTTGCTTCCACCTGGTGAGAGAAAGAGCGAACCATGTCAGCCAGACCTTTGCAGTAGTCTAACACCATATCATCTGTAATATTCAAAAGCGCGTTTGCGGGAACTGCAGGAAGTCTCATGGCCCTGCCCATGAGAATTTCGTGCGGGGACAATCCAGTCTTTCTGTCAGGGGTGTTTCTCATTGACATTAACACCAAAGGCAATGCGTCAGGCCATTTCAAATTTGTCGATGCACATATTTTCGCCATTCTTGATTTCAGTGTACCATTCATTTGTTCCACCAGTCCTGAGGCTTCAGGGCGATAGCTACAATGCAGTTTTTGCTCAATGTTCAGCACTGCGCAAAGTAACTTTATCACCTCGTTATTGAAGTGACTTCCTCTATCTGATTCTAAAGAGATCGGGAATCCGAAACGTGGTATCAACTCCCTCAACAATAGTTTTGCAACTGTAAGGCTGTCATTTCTACGTGTGGGGTATGCTTCAATCCAGTGACCAAAAATGCACACAATCACCAACACATACTTCAGACCTCCATGAACAGGCATCTCAATAAAGTCCATCTGCATTCTGCTGAACGGGCCACCCGCCCTGCCAATGTGGCTCACGTTCACAACCGTTCCCTTTCCTGGGTTCATCTGCTGACAAATGACACAACGATGGCAAACTGCTTCTGCAACTTGACGGAATCTGGGGTTAAACCAATCAGTTTTGAACAATCTTATCATGGCATCTCTCCCTAGGTGAGCCTGCCCATGATAGAACCGCGCTTGCTGCGATAAGAGACTATTTGGTAAAACAAATTTTCCTTCATTTGAAAACCCATAACTCATCTGGTCTCCTTGTACATTGTGACTTAATCCAGGAAACTCTTTCATCCTCCCTGACGCTATTCTGTAATGCTTTTAGTTCATCCATTGTATCCACGACCTTCAAGGCAAATGCTTCAGCTGGTTCGAGTTCTGGTTCACTTATCAAATTCCATTCATCCCTGAGCAATATACAGTTCAAGGCACAAAATCTTGCGACTTGATCCGCATATGCATTTCCCAGGGAAACATAGTCCTGTCCTTTTGTATGAGCACTACACTTTACCACTGCAATTTCGGCTGGCATCTGAATGGCGTGTAACAATTCCCTTATTCTCTCCCCGTTTTTCACTGGGGACCCTGAAGAGGTCAGGAAACCTCTCTGTGACCATAGTTGCCCAAAGTCGTGCACAATTCCAAACCCGTACTGACTGTCAGTGTAAATGGTAACCTTCATCAATGTAGACAGTTGGCATGCTCTTGTAAGGGCTACAAGCTCTGCTACTTGTGCGGAATAGACTCCTTGAAGCCAGGATGCTTCCAAGACACCTGTTACAGTACATACAGCATATCCTGCTTTCAAAATTCCCAACCCATCTCTTAGACATGAACCACCAACAAAAATAATATGGTCATTTTCATCAAGCTTAGTATCCCTAATATCAGGTCGGGGTTTTGTGCAAAATTCAGTCACCTGAAGGCAGTCGTGCTCGACGTCTTCAGCGTTCTCAATTTCAGCATTTTCACCAGGAAGCAAGGTTGCTGGATTCAACGTAGTGCACCTTTTCAGCTGCACATTCGGTGAGCCCAGAATTATTGTTTCATACCTTGTGAGTCTTGCTCCAGTCATGTGTTGCGTTCGGGAGCGGGTCAAAAGTATCTCAACTGAGTGAGGGACCATGACTGTTAATGGGTGTCCCATCACTATTCCTTCACTCTGAGTGAGGCTGATACCAACTGCTGCTACGGCGCGTAAACACCCTGGCAGTGCTGCTGCGACCGGATCCAAAGTAGCTGAAAAATACGCTACTGGTCTGTTTATGCCACCATGGGCTTGGGTCAAGACAGACAAAGAACATGCATCACGTTCATGACAAAACAATGTGAAAGGCTTTGTGTAATCAGTCATACCTAAAGCTGGAGCCCTGCACATGCATTCTTTCAATTAAATAAAAGCATCCATCTCATCTCCTTTCAGCTCAATTTCATCCAAGGCATCCTTCTGGGTCAGTTTCAGTAAAGGCTTTGCTAGAGTTGAGAAGTTGGGAATCCACTGGCGACAGTAGCTCACCATCCCCAAAAACTTCCTCACCTCCCTCCTCGTCTTTGGTGGACTCATTTGAAGTACACTTGTTATTCTTTCTTTCATTATTCTCCGTGACCCTTTCTCTATTTGATGACCCAAGTATTTTACTTTCTTCTGACAGAACTGCAACTTTGAAGGAGACACCTTTGAAGGAGACTCCTTCCCAAATGGTTCAGTAGAGCAATGGTGTCGGCTGTGCAGCCACTTTCTGTCTTAGATGCAATCAGTAAGTCATCAATGTACTGTACTAGGGTTGACTCAAATGGCAATTCTAACGCTTCCAAGTCTTTCTTTAGAATCTGATTGAAAATTGACGGTGACTCAGAAAACCCTTGAGGAATTCGACACCAACTGTAAACTCTGTCTAAGAATTTGAAACAAAAGAGAAATTGGCTGTCCTCATGAAGAGGTACCGAAAAGAATGCTTGTGACAAGTCGATGACTGAGAACCACTCGGCATCGCAAGGGACTTGAAACATTATCACAGCTGGATTCGGTACTACAGGGCAGCATTTAATTATGATGTCATTTATTTTCCTCAAGTCCTGCACAATTCGGACCTTTCCACTCGGCTTTATTAGTCCCATGATTGGTGAATTACATGGACTGCTTAACACTTCTTTCAATACTCCTTGTTTTACAAACTCGTCAATGAGTTGGGCGACTTTCATGAGGGTGTCTTGTGCCATGTGGTATTGTGGGGTCTGGGGAAAGGTTACATTGGGTTTTACGGTCACTTTCACTGGTTCCACTCCTTTCACCAATCCCACCTCTTTTCCTGTCATATCCCACACTTCCTTTCCGACTGTTTCCCGTAATTCAGCTGGAATATCTTCTTCAGTTATCATCGGAAAAAGGTTAATCAGAGGATATTCTTCATCGACAGTTTCCATCTCATCCCCTTCTACACTGTCCTCTTCTTCCCCATCACTGCTCGTCTGAATTCTAATTCCATCGTTCGAACACATAATCGAACATCCCAATTTGCACAATAGGTCTCTCCCTAACAGTGCTATCGGGCTTGAGTCACATACCACAAAATTATGTGACCCTTGATAGTTACCAATTCTGACTTGTACTGGATCTGTGATTGGGTTCGTCAGGTGCCTGTTTGCTACTCCCACTACTTGAACTGTTCTCCCTGAGAGTGGCAAATTTGGTACTTCAATGCTCCTAACAGTTGAACGTGTGGCTCCTGTGTCAACCAAGAATGAAACACGATGACCCATAACTCTTCCCTCCACATATGGACCCTTTTGATCAACTTCCAAGGATGCTGCAAGCACACAATTTCCCTCCTCATCTGAACTTTCACTCTCCCATACATTGTTTATTCCATTCTCACTGTGTAATGGGAACTGTTGTACTGTGCCATTTGTATTCATCACCTGACCCGAGACCTGTGGAGGAACCATCACTTGCTGCTGACTCACTGGTGCCAAAGGTATTTGCATTTGCTGATTAGGTACCCTGGGAAACTGCTGTTGCATTGGCTGCATTTGCGTCATCTGCATACGGGGCATCTGCATCTGCTGCGGCTGCATGGGCTGTAATCCCTGCAGCTGATTTATGGTCTGAAAATTTGGGTTTGGACCTCTCATTTTCGGTCCCCTCATTGTCTGGAATGCATTGACATCATTGTTTTGCTGACCAACACCTGCACCTTCCTGCACCACCATCGGGCACTCGCGTTTCCAATGCCCGACGATTCCGCACACGTGACACGGCATCACCCTTTTCATTGCCTGCACACCATTCGGAATTGCAACAGTGTTCAAATCCGGACCATTACTCCCAAAGCCTCCTCTGCCTCTGCCTCTCGCCTGTGGCTGAAACACCATATTTCCCTGCGGCTGCGGCTGCGGCTGCGGTATCTGCTGTTGGAACCCTTGCAACCCTTGCAAACCTGTCTGAGCTGCTTTAAGTTGCATCACCATCACTTTCTCTTTCAACCTTTTCTGTTTCACTTCAATTTCGTCGCTACAGTATTTCGCAAAATTCAACACCTCATCAATCGGTTTTGACTGCCAACAAATCAAATGCGTCTTTATCATCTGACTTATCTCTGGTCTCAGCCCTTCCACAAATCTAAACACAAAATGAAGCATGTCCTTCGCCTCTATTGTTTCCGTGCCACTGTAGTTCTTGAACGCCTTCAACAACCTCTCATAGTAACCATGAATCGACTCTTTAGCCTCTTGGGCAGTTCGATCAATCTTCTGCCAATCCACATTTTTCGCGGCAACCTTCGTCTTCAAATGCTCAATCACCTTATAGTACAAGCTCATTACCATAAGTGATGGTGCACCCGTATCCCTGTCCCTCTCTGGTTCACTTGTCGGCCAACCTACAGCCCTTTTGCAGTCTTCCCACAAATCTGCCGGAACCACAATCTCAAAGAGGGTGTTCAGGTCTTCCCAAAGACATTTTGCAAGCTTCACAAACCTATCAGTCTGTTGATACCATTCAATCGGTTTCTCTCTCAGTTTGGGAAAATCATCCGTAAAAGACTGAATGTCGCTTCTGTGCCACGGTACATGTATTAATTTTCCCCCTGCTGTCTCCCTCATTGGTAACATGGTTATTGCATCACTACTCTGTGGTCTTTTCTCCTTATGCTCTGGGACACTATCTTTCTTCTTTTCCTTTTTCTTTGCCCATCTACTTTCCCATTTGTCTAAACACCTCCACACTTGTGCACTCTGCAGCAATTCTCTAAGGTGCGTTTTCATGCCTGCTGACCTCATGTGTTCAAAGTCTGTGGTCCCGAAATCCAATCTATAGCTCCTGCTCAAGTGTTTTGTCTTGTCTATCTCAACCCCATTTTTGTCAGCTATTTCTTGCAACCTTCTATGTACCTTGTTCACTTCTCTCGTAATCCTGGGACATAGATACCTCAGCTCTTCTTCCGAGTAGGACTCTAACCTATTCAAACCCATAGTCCCTTCCACCAATTCTTCTGCTTCCATGTTCAACCTGACCTTATTCAGATAGTCTTCTCCCTTCCCACTGGCTGAGCTTTGTGTGGAATTCAGACTGTTGAACCACTGTGTCAGCTGTTGCGCATTCAACCCCATCAGTGTAGCATTCACATCGACTGCCATTGATGGTTGCGGCAACTTTTCAGTGTTCGATGATAGCGGTATCATCAGTGGGGGACTCGACCTCACCACTGTTGACTGAGCACATATGGGACTAAACTCCATCAAGGACCCAGATCCAGTTGGCAGAGCCGCTATCGGAGTTGTATCTGGAGTGTTTTCTATGCACCTCCTTTCTGTCCCATTCTGCACCACTGATCCTTGACTGCTCATACCTGAGTTAGGCTGAATGTACAAAGGTACCGGTGGACCTACAGTAATGGGTAGGGATATTGCATCTGGGTTCTGTCCATTCCCCAGGTTCTGAGGCATGTTCATTCCCACACTATGGGTTATCATTGCCGGCATGCCCGTCTGACTCCCCGTCATCTGAGCATGTGCGGTTCCCCCCTGCATCTGCTTTTGAGGCATCAAAAGCTGGGTTGATTCAGCTTGTGCCAATGTTGGGTTGCGACCATTCTGTATTCCCATTACGGTTGGATCTAGAATCATTCCCGTACTGTTGTCACTGCTGTAGTATCTTGGGACCTGCGGCTGATAATTTTCTGCTGTTTTCAATATAGGCACATCTGGATATATTCTCCTAACCTGCGGTATCTGCGGGGTGAACAGTAAACTCGGGTCCTTAGATCCCGATGACGTTTCTGAATTCGGAGTTTCATTATTCTGTACCGGTGCCGGAGGGGCAGAACTGGTACTTGGACCTTGTTCACTCTCTGCATAAGGTGGTGGACGGTCGTTCAGCAATTGCATGATGAACTCCTCATCCTCTGACTCGTCTTCTCTCCTTAACTTTTCCTCGTCCTCTCTATCTTTGGAACACCTCCTGTTTGTCTTACAGGTAGCTTTCTTGCCTGTCGCCTCTTCTTCCTTAGCAATTGCGGGAAACAATTTTATCCCCTGCAATATATCTGACCTCCACACCTTCTGTGCATTATCCCACCTAGCGTACTCTAGTGTCTTTTCTACCTTTCTTATCCTGGTCTCGAACTTCTTTTGCTGTTGCTGTCTAGCCATTAGTTCCCAAATCGCTAGAGCCTCAAACTGTGCTGGCCTTGGAGGTACCTTCATGTCGTACATCGCGAATCTCAAATTCTCTAGGATCCTTATATTGAATGTCCCATGGATCGGGAACGCTACGCTCCCATGTCTCTCCGTCAGCTTGTGCCATTGCTTTAGCCAAAGACACGGAGCTACCCCCCTTTCCTCCATTACAATGTAAGCTGGTGTACCTTCGGGTGGCGTCTCCTCTCCTACGCTCGCTTTAATGTAAGACTCCCCCTTCATCGCACTCTTTAATGCTTTAAAAAATTTCATTTTCTCATCTTTTATTTCACAAAGTTTGTAATCAATAAGTGACTTTAATTCCCGGAATACTCTTCGCTTGCCTTTCCCCTTCCAATCGAGCCCCACGGACTGCGTCCAATCCGTGCGCGACCCTTCTCTGCAACCAACCTATCCCAGCGCGGCTCCTAGTGACGTCACACTCACACACACTGCGGCTGACAAAGCCTTGCGGCTTGTCCTCCTTCACTCAGCTCCTCTCGTAACAACTTCTGGCATGTATCGCGAGCAACCAAATAATAATAAAACAGATCTGTCGGTTTACTAAAGGAAGGGTAACACAATCGCTTTAGGACCTTAGGGATTTTTCACTAGCCTCGGCAGTTATTCCATCTTTCTCGGTCCCCACTTTCGCAAGCAAATTCTGACCCGCAGACTCTGCTCTCAACTTGTCAATGATCTATTCTAGTGCACTTAGAATTTGTCAAAGCCCGAAGTCGAAGTTTTCTTTCACTCCCTTAACACACGTACCGACTCGTTGACCACGCCCGATCAACCTATTAAACCGACCAGACCACAACATAAAACAAGTGTCTCATACACTTTTCAACATACTCCGGAGTCTCTTGACCTCGCAGGGCCCGTCTCAACAACAACAACCACGTGGACCTTTTTCTGCACAAAGCGCCACATGCACATGAAGTTCGACGACTTCCCTACTCTCACACTCGGAGTCGCACCTCCGCTATTCTCTAAAATCCTCGCAACCTTTTCAAACAATCTGCGGCAATAAGCTGTGCAAGCGCAAAATCCTGACTTCACTCATACCGTCACTAGTACCGCCAACGCCGATTTCACACCTCCATTCTCTCCATTCGCAAGCTCCGAGATCCCGGGAAAGTCGCGGGGGACTTAGGGCATCATCATTCTCTCAATCTGTTTTACCCAAGAAAATCTAATTCAACACCATATACTTCTCGAGTGGGGTCTCAAAGAGCGTAACCTTCAATTCAACACCATATACCTCTCGAGTGGGGTCCCAAAGGGCGAAACCGTTACCTCTCGAGTGGGGTCCCAAAGGGCGAAACCGTTACCTCTCGAGTGGGGTCCCAAAGGGCGAAACCGTCCTCTCGAGTGGGGTCCCAAAGGGCGTAACCGTCCTCTGCTACCATCTACTGATAGAGCGTTCCGTCCTAATAAATTACCTGTATTTGGACGCTCTTGGGTCGATGAATCTTTTGACCAAGTGGGGCTCTCTTCACCCGAGATTAGTCAATTTAATCAAATCAATAATCAATAACGAACATAAGCAATGCCCTGATCAACATAACACTTCACAATTAATCCAGAAAACATTTCGGCGAACCATGACCTTTCGGCCATGAATAACCACACCAGTTCATTCAAAGTTAATGAATTTATTTCCCTATATTAACAAAGCTAGCACGATATAAATGTGTCTCAACACCAAATGATATATGTAAATGAACATTAATAGCTGTCCATAACGGCGAAAAAGATGCAATCTATGCAGCATTTGAATAACAATGCATTCGATAATAGCAACGCAAACCACTAAAACTATAATCTGTAATGGGTTAATTGCATACATTAGTCAGCACAACAAGGTCTCAAATTGCATCGTGCAACAAATGAATCCTCATCTAACCTCAAATTAGCATCTGCATGTGGGACTTCATGCAAAAACAATTTAGCAACATTGATTTGGAAAACTCCTAACTAGGGCTCTTATCAAAAATCAGCAGTTGGTTACCTAAAAAGAAACACAATGCAATTGTACATTTTCCTTTCATATTTACCAAATTCAATCAGCATTCAAGGAAGTCTTCGTCTCACAGGTACCGGTTTCGATCAGCATGGGACGGGGGCAAAGGGGCCGGGTGGACGGGGCAATTGCCTCACAGCGGCAAGATAAAAGGACAAAACTACTACTTTATGCAAAGGGGCAAATCAAAGTTAAAGTCTCTAGGGCGAGAATTACTTAAAGTCTCTTTCTCTCGATTAGAGAAAGCATCAAAGTCTCATTCAAAATGGCGTCGAACATCAATTGGCATCGTAGAAGATGGCAAAATGACGAGGTCGGCAAGATGGGCCATAATGGCTGCAATGTCCTGCAAATGGCGGGTAATGGCCAATGGGTAATGGCTAATGGCTGCTTTCTTCTTGTGCACCAGGTTTAAATAATCAACAGTTCAAATCCAGTAGGGTCTTCCATTGGAGGGTTCATAGGTTGGCTTCAAATTGTCCAATCAAAAACAACAATTCACAAGCTTCTACCTAGGCATACATTATCCTTGGAGTCGGGAACGTAAGTTGCAACATATTTTACCAATTAACTCACTTTCAGAGCTTCCATTGTCTGCACCTGCAGATTGACCTTGGAGCAAAGAAGAAGATGCCAGGCTGGCACGAAACCTTAAAGATAAGCATGTGAACCGATCTTACTGAAAAGTACAGCTTCAAGCAAGAATACACGTTTTATTAGCACATTAGAAAAACACGAGCATCTAAACCGTGAGACAAGGCAACTAGGCCGAAGCCTCCACTAAAGTTATGCTAAGTTAAAACATTTCAAACAAGCAAATCATGGCACACGTTTACGGTTATGTCAGATTAGTACAATTCTAATACATCACGTTATATAAAGCACGCTTATAAATGTTGGCGAACTATTCTGAGGGCACATTTGTCCCCGTACAATCTTTATTAGTTCGGTTAAAGTCACACTTGATTATTGCAGCACTACGTTTTATGCGCTAATAAATGTAAAACCTTCATTTCTGCGTCATCAGTGGCGTGCTGTATGCTAGCGCGAAGCTTGCTTAGCTTTCTCTCGCAAGCACTCTGAAACAATCTCACCAGTATATTACAAGCATTTCTTTGTGTCAGTGTCTAACTTACTCTTAAGAGAGACTTGGTACTAATGACCCTCCCCGGAAACGGGTTTGACCGATGACCACACTCCTGCAGTATCCTTGTATGGCCTTGCACACTGTGAGCCGCCTGTTTCCTCAGAGACTGGAAAAGCAGCAGATGAAATGCTGTCAATCATATTACGTAAACAGCTGTGACTGGGTGAAAGAATTTCCAAATAAAATAATGAAAAACATCAGGATTGCTCAATAAGTTACAGGTCATATTTTTTCAATATCTGAGGCCTATATAGGGAGTACAGACATTCAATACTGATATTCAAACATTCAATACTGAATTCTAATATTGAGGTTTTCAACCTTGTATTTCAATATTTCTCAGTGATAGTAAAAAACTGAAATAGCTACAAAGACATGATCTTAAAGGCAGGTTGGGAACGTTCCAACACACGTGGCAGATTTCTTGAAAATTTCAAAGGGGCAATGCTGTAAGTTCTCTTTTTCGTGCATCTTTCTAGCATTAAGAGATGGCCAGATGATTCATGAGTGGATCAAAAGTGTGTTTTTGCTAAGTTTGTTTATGCATGTACCTTAGATGCAGATAACATAATACAATGGCTATTAAACCCAGAATTTCCGTTTCGAACTGGTTTCAGTAAATGTCATTAACGCATTCCAACTGAGTTAATCTAGCATTGTTAGTATCTGATCCAGAAAATATGGGGACCATTACTAGAGGAGATATAAGGGAAGGGAGCCATGGCTCCACTGAAATCTGGTCATGAACACGCACTACAACGTACAGACACCAGCACTGTTAAAGGAGCAGGGATTCTATAAATGGAGCACACAACTGCAGTTACTTTCTGAACGCTATCAAACAAGAGTCAAATGGCTTGCTCACTTATAATCTCTAAAGTATGAAATAGTATAGTTACAAATCCTAACATAACATTTTACAGATACGATTTAAATTTGTAACCTCTGTGAGCGCGTCAGACCTTATTAAGTAAACTTAAAAGGGAGCCACATATAGGCCGATGGACCTTTTGACTGCGCTTCGAGTGGTTCCCACCATATAACCCCGTACCAATACAAATCAATAGCAGTAACAATTAATGACATTAATAATCAATAGAAGTCAGTACTTTCCACACATTATGACCTCTCGGCCATGAATAATCACACCTTTATGTAAAAGATAAAATGTTTATTTCTCTATATTAACAATGCTAATGTCACGTAACTTTGGGGGTCATTTCGACCTTGACGGTCTTTTGACAAGACCGCCGAGGGACCGCCGTGCTGAAGACCGCCAGTGGTGGCGGTTTTCTGTTCGGCGTATTATGACTGCTGGCAGCCCTCCGTCCTTTTCCGGACGGAGAGCCGCCAGCAGCCATTCTGGTGGGTGGCGGGGAAGAGGAGGTTGCTCCACCTCCACCACCACGTCAACAGAACACCGCCCACCGAATCACGTTTTGTGATCCGGCGTGGCGGTGCTCTGTTGACGGTGTGGTGGCGGCGGCGGAGCAGCCCCCATGGATCCCGTACCCTCCCGGAAGATCAACGGACAAGGTAAGTTGATCGTCCGTTAGGGGAGGGGGGTGGGGGGTGTTGTGTGATGTGTAGGTGCATGAGGGTGTGCATGTGAGTATGAAGAGGGGGTGTGTGAGTGCGCGTATGCATGCAGGGGTGTAGTGTGAATGGAAATGTGTGCGTGTCTGTCTGTATGTATGTCGGTATGGATGTGTATGTGTAAGTCTGAATGAAGGTGTGCATGTATGACTGTGTGTGTGTCTGTTGGCATGTTTGTTCGTGTGTGTGCGGGAATGTGTGCTGGTGGTGCCTGCATGCATGTCGGGTGTGTGTCTGTGTTGTGATGTAGGGGGTAGGTGTGGGGAGGGGGGTCCTGCCACCTTTGGGGGTGGCAGGGGGGTGGGGGGTGTCGGGGACGGACTCGGGGGAGGGGGTGGGGGTTGGCATAGACCCCTATCAGTGCCCTGATTCCCTGGCACTGATAGTGCTTACCGCCATCAATTTCATGGCGGTTCCAAACCCCATGAAATCCGTGGCGGTAAGCCGGGTCATGATACCGCCGGTGGTCTTGTGACGGCCGCCGGGCTGGAGACCCAGGTCTCCAGCCCAGCGGTCGTCTCCGCCATGGCGGTCTGATCGGAGAAGTGGCGGATAACCATGGCGGTAACTGCCATGGTCATAATTCCAATTTATTTACCGCCAGCCTGTTGGCTGTAAAACCGCCACTTCTCCGTCAACCACCAGGGTAGTAATGACCCCCTTAGTCTCAATATTAAATGATAAACATACAAAAACAAAACTAGATGACCAAAGTCAACTTAATAGTAAGAATAACTGCGCGAACGAGATAACATACATTTAGATTCAGCAAAGAAAAGGTATCAACTGTTATTACATGTAGCTTACTTCATCAGTTAGAACCCTAACTAACATCGGATTAGAATAGCAGTTTGGACTTCATGCAAAACAATTTAGTCACGCAAATTTGGAAAAACATATAACTATGGCTCTATCAAATTTAGAGGTTGATACCTAGAAACAAAAGCAAATAGACATAACACTTATTAACATTGTCTCATACCTGGCCTCAATATGGTTCAGCAAGCTGTGACAGTCTTCATCAACAGGACATCAGTTCGGTCGGCAAGACATTAGGATTCAGCATCAAAGTTCAGAAAAGCAAAGACTTTTCATGCAGTTCGGAAAAGAATAGCTAAACACTCAAGTCAATTAGGAAGAATATTGCAGAATGGCCTCTCACCTCTCGGTGCAGTCCGGCTAAGTTAGATTTCCTAAAACTACTTCCCACGACCTCATTGGTCAAAGAATCCCATGTTTGCATTTAGTCCCATGAGAATAAAACCCCAAATCTACAATTTTACTAGTATGCAGTTCACACATCTAGGATTGGTTCCTCTTCTCCTGTTCTCATCATTTGGCTTGTCAAGTATCAATATTGTTGCAGTTTATACTCCAGTCAGACTATCCTTTGTCTTCTCCTGGGAAGGTTAGTCTTCCACATTCTACGATTTACAATGTTTCACTAGCTAATACCACATCTTCTAGCAAGCACTTTCTCATGAGAACTAACTTCACCTACAAGCACATGGTCAGCACAGTGGAAAATCACAAGTTAATTCTCTAAGCAGCCAATTTATAAAATGCCTAAGAAAACACAGCTTGACATGAGGTCATGCAACTAGGCCAAGACCTTGTTAAGGTAAGGCCTACGATTATTAAAGCAAATACATAATGCATAGCCCTTAGTAAGACATATAACTTCATTGATCAAAAATATGCTTAACATTTTACATTAATAAGCCATTAATAAGTACACTTCGTGAACATTGGTGGCCACTAAGGTGGGCGCACCTTCAAATGTGTGCATTCATTTTCTCTAAGTTAAGACATTTTCTACCCCAATGCAACACTCAAAATACATGAATATTCATTAGTAAAATTCAGCGTTAACACCTCCCCAGATGTACATTATTGTCAAATTGTATCGTCCTCTACAGCCTCGGTAGCCACCAATAACTACACCGCACACGGCGTTGTAAAACACAGGTCTTTATTCCTCCAAAATTCTAAACCATGTTTTCTTTACATTCTATTCTAGCTATTCTGTCACACTGTTATGGAGTCAATTCAGAGGCAAAAGGGTTCTATCCTAAAACTTGCGAGACACTCCACTAATTAAATTGGTCTTCTTAGAAGAGGACTATTATTTGTTCCTAGTATAGGTAACGATTTATTGCACCCCATGAACCTTCTAAAATATTTCAGATGTATCAGATTCCACTTCTTCTTCATAGGTAAACCTATTGCTCAGGTAACCACTGCCACTCATTCTAAGCCCCTTTCTACTGATAACTCACCTTCCACAACAATGCCTCCTGAGATTTGGACTTTTTTTAACATTGGTGTTACAGGAATTAATGCAACTTAAATGTACTTTTGAGTACATACCTTACAATCTTTCATTCCAAGGAAATCAGGCTTTAATTTCTTTAAGATCAAATCAAGAGCTTATCATTTAACCAGCTGATAAAGGTGGAGGCATTGCATTGATGGATGTAGACAAATATCGGATGAAGATCATGCGACAACTTGTGAATATGGATCATTACTGTCCTCTTCCTGGTGACCCTCTCAAACAAATACAATCTCTGATTTGAGGTGTTACTAAATCAGCTTTGTATAAGAATATAATTCCAAAAAGGAATATCTATTTCTCAACAATATCAATCCTCGTGTCCCAGTAATCTATGTTTTGCTCAAAATGTATAAAATCGTTTCCAACCCAAGTGCCTCCCTATTGTTTCAGGCAGTGGGTCAGGTTTGGAACAAGTGGGCAAGTACATAGATGTGATAATTAGGGAATTAGGTTGCCGTACTAACACTGATTCAAGGACAGTATGGACTTAATCAGTCTCATGGAAGATAAGGAGTTTGATCCCAACCTGGACCTCTTGGTGGGATTGGATACAGAGGTGGTCATTACAACCCTGGCGGACGGTGTAAAAGGTGCGGTAATACCGCAAACAGGCCGGCGGACAAAAAAAGGGAATTATGACCCTGGCGGAAACCGCCAACAAAGACAGCCACTTTAACACACCGCCCGTCACGGCGGTACAGACAATCAGCGCGGCGGTTACCGCCAACAGACAGGCGGAAGACAATGTACTTCCCACACTATTACAACCCGCCAATCCATCACCTTTTCCGGGGCGGATTCACTGTGGATAAAAACACGGTGGAAACAGTTTCTGCAATGGGAAAACGCTCACCTGAACACATCCCACGAGGAACGAGGACTCCATGGACCCGGAACTCCAAATACTCCCTGCCCTTGTCTTTCTGCTCCTCTACGACCAACAGCTACGTAGGCGCAGAAGATACCGGTGAGTACTGCATCCACGACACGGGGAGGGGGAGGCAAAAGTCAGGGGAACACCCACCAAACACCCCCACCCTCGCATTAGACAACATACACACCAATGCAGTCACAAAAATCAGATTAACAACCCACAATCCCCCAGGAAGAATGCAAAGACAATGCGAAATTCGGCCAAACATTGTAATGTGCCAATATACATGTCATACAAAAATATACATATATATATCTCAAAATCACTCTTATTTACACATACAATCCGAGAAGTAGTGCAGATATGTACACAACAATGTCCGTGCACCAACAGTCCAAAAAAGCATGGGCGAGGCCCACAATAGATACCTGACCAAAATCCGAGAGAACACTGCCGGGGCATCAAATAGAAACACTACAGGCACCTCAGGGGGAAGGGAAGGGGGGGCACCTCAGCCACATGAATGCGGAGCCAGATCCACGACAGAGCTCAATGCCCACTGATGTATCCTGGGGAGTGCCAAGCCACAGTCTCTCAAGTCTCTTCAGTGGCTGGTTTGCCCACTGTGCCATCCTGGGGAGTGCAAAGCCACAGACTCTCAAGTATCTTCAGTGGGTGGTTTGCCCACTGTGCCATCCTGGGGAGTGCAAAGCCACAGTCTCTCAAGTCTCTTCAGTGGGTGGTTTGCCCACTGTGCCATCCTGGGGAGTCCAATGCCACAGTCTCTCAAGTCTTTACAGTGGGTGGTTTGCCCACTGTGCCATCCTGGGGAGTGCAAAGCCACAGTCTCTCAAGTCTTTACAGTGGGTGGTTTGCCCATTGTACCATCTTGGGGAGTGCAAAGCCACAGTCTCTCAAGTCTTTACAGTGGGTGGTTTGCCCACTGTACCATCCTGGGGAGTGCAAAGCCACAGTCTCTCAAGTAGATGCAGGTCTCCACTGTTTCTGGAGGGGGACTGGTGCCCAGACTGGATGAGTCTCCCCGTGAAAGTTCCTGTCCTGTCACTGTCCCAGCTGCACATGGGATAAGGATGCCTGATGTGGCGGTCCATTCATTCCTACACGGTGCATGCCATGGCGGTCTTTGCCCTTTTCAGCGGTGCTTTGCCATGGCGGTTCTGGACTGTTCAGCGGTGCTTTGCCATGGCGGTCTTTGCCCTGTTCAGCGGTGCTTTGCCATGGCGGTTCTGGACTGTTCAGCGGTGCTTTGCCATGGCTGTCTTTGCCCTGTTCAGCGGTGCTTTGCCATGGCGGTCTTTGCCCTGTTCAGCGGTGCTTTGACATGGCAGTCTTTGCCCTTTTCAGCGGTGCTTTGACATGGCGGTCTTTGCCCTGTTCAGTGGTGCTTTGACATGGCGGTCTTTGCCCTGTTCAGCGGTGCTTGACTTTGCTGTCTCTGACCTGTTCAGCGGTCCTTTGCCATGGCGGTCTTTGCCCTGTTCAGCGGTGCTTTGCCATGGCAGTCTTTGCCCTGTTCAGCGGTGCTTTGCCATGGTGGTCTTTGCCCTGTTCAGCAGTGCTTTGCCATGGCAGTCTTTGCCCTGGTCAGCGGTGCTTTGACATGGTGGTCTTTGCCCTGTTCAGCGTTGCTTTGCCATGGTGGTCTTTGCCCTGTTCAGCGGTGCTTTGCCATGGCGGTCTTTACCCTGTTCAGCGGTGCTTGACTTTGCTGTCTCTGACCTGTTCAGCGGTGCTTTGCCATGGTGGTCTTTGCCCTGTTCAGCGGTGCTTTGCCATGGCGGTCTTTGCCCTGTTCAGCGGTGCTTGACTTTGCTGTCTCTGACCTGTTCAGCGGTGCTTTGCCATGGCGGTCTTTGCCCTGTTCAGCAGTGCTTTGCCATGGTGGTCTTTACCCTGTTCAGCGGTGCTTTGACATGGCGGTTATGATACTGACATTGGTGTGTGGCATGACGATCTCCACACTGGACATTGGTGTGTGGCATGACGATCTCCACACTGGGCATTGGTGTGTGGCATGACGATCTCCACACTGGACATTGGTGTGTGGCATGACGATCTCCACACTGGGCATTGGTGTGTGGCATGACGTTCCATCATTGGCCAGCGGGGCTGTGGCATCCTGTCCCCTCCTGGGCTGTGACTCTGGCAGTGGTCTCCTGACCAGTAACAATACTTGGGCCCTCCAGGGCTGTGACTCTGGCAGTGGTCTCTGGACCAGTGACGACGGCGCTGGCGGTTGTGTCTGGACCACCGGAAATGATGGCGCACTTCTCCGCCGTGACACTCACAACAGGCTGGGCAGACTTCCTCTGGACCTTCCCCAAGTTTTTTGGAGTTACAGCTGACTCACCAATCGCCTTCGATCCCATGTCACTTGTTGTCCCACCAGGAGTCTTGACACGGTCCCGTCGTCCACTCTCCAATTTACAGGGGGTTGGCTGCCAGTGCCTTGGCTCCGGGTCCTACTGCCTGCCCTGGTGGACAGTGCACTCCAAAAACCTGGAACACGCACCACTGGTACTGGAGGCTTTTTGGCTGAGGCGCTATGACGAGACTGATGAATTGAAGGGGGGGGGGGGGCAAAAAGGTCAATTTGACATAGGGACAGTTTCTGACGGACACTGGGATGGGTAGCTGGAGGGGGTCTGGGAGTGGAGGAAGAGGAGGTGGTTGTAGGAGGTGTCACTTTAGCTGTTTTGGGTGCAGGTGCAGGTACTGGAGGCTGTCGTGAGGTGGATGGATGTTGCGTGAGTGATTGCCGGCGTTTGTGTACTTTGGGAGGGGGAGTCACAGACACACTGGGAGAGGACACAGGGGACATGTAAATGGCAGTGGAGGTGGTGAGTGAAGGTGAGCGGCTTGTGGTGCTGGCTGTCCTGGTGCGAGTCCTAGTGCCTGTAGATGTGGTGCATGCAGGTGTGTGTGTAGACGAGACTGGGAGGGAGGAGGGAGAAGAGGAGGAGGGGGACACAGTGGAGACAGTGGATGTTGCTGTGTTTGTATGGGTGTGATGCTTGTGTGAGTGCCTGTGGTGTGTGTGTGGTGTCTATGTTTGCTTGAGCTACTTGTGTGTGTTGACTTGTGTGCATGCTGGTCTGTAGGTGTGCTTGGGATGGGCTGGGGTACAGGGGATTGGGTCTGGGTGGAGGAAGTTGGAGGGGGAGGCTAGACACAGGGACAATGGCTGCCATCAGTGCTGAGGCCAGAGATTGCAGGGTTCGCTGAAGGGCAGCCTGACCAGAATGAATGCCCTCCAGGAATGCATTACCGTGTTGCAACTGTCCCCTTGCCCTCCGTCCCACTGGTGCATTCAGAGTCTGTGGTGTGGCCTTCCATGGCCATGTGGGATGCAGCTCCCTCGTGCTCCGGTGCCACTGTACCTCCGCCTGATGATGCTGATGTACAAAAGGATAGGGAGAGCAGGAAAAGGGGGGGAGACAGAAGAAAGAGAGTTTTAGTGCATGGCATTCCGCTACCATTAGCGGACACGACAGACGCAGCAGCCCCCTGCATTACGCCGTGCTCCTGACCTCTGCACATGCAATATCTGGCATATGGCCTACATGGCAATGGTGGAAATCTGCGCACATGGATGCCACAGGGGCAACTATACCTCAACTTGGCACTCTGCTGAGGTGGGGTTGAGTGCCACATGGCCTACATTACGGAGGGGCCTTGCCTACCGAATTCGCCCTGGCCTAGGGACACCCACATCTCACCTCCCCACCCAGATCCCTCCACTGCACGCAAAGTCCGCAGAATGAGGTTGTACTCACCCCCTTGTGTCTGCTGTGATGTCCTCAAGTGCCCATCCAACTCCGGGTAGGCCACCGCCAGGATACGGAACATCAGGGGGTTCATGGTGCGACGGGCACCCCTCCCACATTGGGAGGCCATCCCCAGCTGAGCCTCCGCCATCTTCTTGCTGCAGCGGCGAATGTCCTCCCATCTCTTCCGGCAGTGGGTGCCCCGTCTCTGGTGGGCCCCCAGGGTCCAGACCTCCTTGGCGATGGCACGCCAAATGTCCCTCTTCTGGTGGGCGCTGACCTACATGACATGCACAAGGGAAGAGGAACAGTCATTACCCACTGCACCATCAATGTGAGTGGCCCCCTCCCTATTCTGACCATGTGGTCCATTCATTCCCATGCATTAATGTACTATGAACTCTGGCCCCTTCCCTCTTCCACCCAGCCCTCTCCACCCAGGCCTAGCCCATACAACGTGCTCCCTGTGTACTAACCTGTTGGTCTGGAGGACCGTAGAGTAGCATGTACTGGGGGAGAACCCCATCCACAAGTTTCTCCAACTCCTGTGCAGTGAAGGCAGGGGCCCTTTCCCCCGACGCAGCAGCCATCTTCGCTTCCAGGCCGAGGTCACAGCAGCACTAGCAGTGTAGGTCCTCTCCTGTCGAAGGTCAGGTATCTAGTGAGTGAACAGATAGAAAATGGCGGTGACGTCCGCGGTGGGGACGTCCGCGGCAGGGTGCATCATCACCGCCGGCGCACCTGTTCATTGGCTCCTGGGACCCATAGGGTCCAATGTTAACCAATGCAGCAGTGCGCTGCGGTCTACGACTGCCTACCGCAACGGTATGCAACGCCAGCGCAGTTACCCCACAATCCCATTGTCCCAGTTTAGAGGTCAGGCAGCCGCCATTTCAGGGGCCCACATGGCTTCATTTACTACTGCGTCACACATAGCTAGGCCTATACTCAACACACATACAGGAAGGGTTTATTGTCTGGTGTAGTCTTGTGTGTAACTTTGGGTACATACCTGAAGGAATAGTGACTGTTTCTTCGCTGTTGTCCTTCTTAGGCACCGTCAGCTGGGACATATGAGAAGATGGCGGAATCCTCCGGTGTACCGACCGCTGGTGGACCTGTTGACAATGGAAGAGAGACATGTCATCATCACCTACAGGTTTGACGGTGCCACAATCCAGGAACTATGTACCCAGTTGGAGCCAGACCTGATGTCACCAATCCGCCATCCGACTGGAATCCCCCCTGACGTGCAGGTGCTGTCAGTGCTCCATTTCCTAGCAAGTGGGTCTTTTCAGACAACAGTGGCCATGGCATCAGGGATGTCCCAGCCTATGTTTTCCAACGTCTTGTCCAGAGTGTTGTTTGCCCTGCTGAAACACGTAAGGAGATACATAATTTTCCCTCAGGTGGAAGATTTGCCTACAGTCAAAGGGGACTTCTATGCCCTTGGACATATCCCCAACGTCATAGGTGCCATTGATGGGACACATGTAGCTCTGGTCCACCCCGCAGGAGTGAACAGGTGTGCAGGAACAGGAAGAGTTATCATTCAATGAATGTCCAGATGGTCTGTTTGGCAGACCAGTACATCTCGCAGGTAAATGCTATTTTCCCTGGCTCTGTGCATGACGCCTACATCCTGCGCAATAGCAGCATCCCTGATATGATGGGTCAACTCCAGAGGCACCGTGTATGGCTATTGGGGGACTCTGGTTACCCCAACCTTCCCTGGCTATTGACGCCAGTGAGGAATCCCAGGACCAGGGCAGAGGAACGGTACAATGAGGCCCATGGGCGGACTAGGAGGGTAATCGAGTGGACCTTCGGCCTTCTTGAGGCCAGGTTCAGGTGCCTCCATATGACAGGTGGATCCCTATTCTACTCACCGAAGAAGGTGTGCGACATCATCATCGCCTGCTCCATGCTTTATAATTTGGCATTGCGATGCCAGGTGCCTTTTCTGCAGGAGGATGATCCAGATGACGGTGTTGTAGCAGCTGTGGAACCTGTGGAGCCTGTGGACAGTGATGAGGATGAAGCTGAGGAAGAAGAAAACTACAACAGGGAGTCAGTCATACAGCAATATTTCCAGTGAAACACAGGTGAGTACATTTTCAGGTTTAACATTACATTAACTTTCACACGTCTACCTCTATCCTGTACCTACATTTCACTCACTATTTGTTAACTGAGTTGTCCCCTTCCATTTCAGTTTCACAAGTGTGGTAACCTACGTGTCAACTGCTTGCATCCTTGAAGGTATTGTGATGTGTGACATTGGTATGTTAGCCTTCCAATGGGTAATCCATTATGACACTGTAATTGATAATACAAAGTTCCAAATCATAGACTGACTCCAGTTTTTTTAGTGTTTCAAGGGTGTTTATTTAAGTGCAAATAAATGATGGGGGGTTGTAAATTGGGGATGGGTGATGGTGGAGGAATGTCCATGGCAGAGTCCAGTCTATTAGTCTCACAGGTACACTGCACACCTGGCCATTGGAAGTGGAGCTAGGGCAGTTCCGCTTTGGACAGGGTAACAAAGTGGAACAGTGGGGGGACAATCAGGGTGGTCTTATTTCCTGGTGGGGTCTTGCCATCTTGCTCTGTCCTGTTCCTGGATCTCAGGGACCGCTTGCGTGGTGGTTGTCCGTCTGCAGGGGGTGGGGTGCTGGTGTGGTGGTCCTGTTGCGGGGCGTCCTGTCCACTAACGCCGGTGGAGGTGGTGGGCAGTTCATCGTCGTGGCTAGTGTCAGGGGCCCCTCGAAGTGCCACGGTGTCCCTCAAGGTCTTTTGAATGTCTGTCAGCACCCCTAAGATGGTGCCCAGGGCGGAGCCGATGGTCCTGACCTCCTCCCTGAACCCCAAATACTGCTCCTCCTGCAGACGCAGGGTCTCCTGCAACTTATCCAGGACCGTTGCCATCATCTCCTGGGAGTGGTGGTAGGCTCCCATGATGGAGGAGAGGGCCTCGTGGAGAGTTGGTTCCCTTGGCCTGTCCTCCCTCTGTCGCACAGCAGCCCTCCCAGTTCCCCTATGTTCCTGGGCCTCCGTCCCCTGGACCGTGTGCCCACTACCACTGCCCCCAGGTCCCTGTTGTTGTTGGGGTGGTGGGTTACCCTGGGTGCCCTGTAGTGGTGGACACACCGCTGATTGACCTGTCCTGGCCTGCTGGGTGGGTGCTGTGCTGGTGTTACCAGAGGGTGTAAGTTCGGTGTTGGGCTGTGGCTGGGCAAGGGGAACCGACTGTCCTGAGGCCCACGATGGTCCGGGCTGGTCATCAAGATCCAGTAGGGCAGAGCTGCTATCGTCACTGTGGGCCTCTTCTGGGGGTGGAGTGGTGTTGTCTGGACCCTCTGATGTGGTGACGTTCCTTCGAGTTCCTGCGGGGGTATAAGAACATGATTATTGCATGTGTGTGTTTCATGGTGTGCAATGGTTGGGTGTGTGTGAACCCCAGTGCAGGCATTCCTGTGTGGGGGCTTGTGTGCTGATGGTTGGGGGGGTGTTCTGGGTATGTGCAGTGGGCATGCTTTAGTGATGGGTGTCCATGCTTAGTTGTGTCATGCAGGGCTTGGGGTTGGGATGGGTGGTTGGTGTCATGGGTACATAAGTGAGGAGTTTGGGTGATAGGGGAGGGGGTGAGGGTTTTTGGTGTGTGATAGCATGCAGGTAGGGTGGGGGATGTGATAGTTAAGATTTGACTTACCAGTGTCCGTTCCTCCAACGACTCCTCCGAGGCCCTCAGGATGCAAGATGGTCAAGACTTGCTCCTCCCATGTTGTTAGTTGTGGGGAAGGGTTGGGGGTCCGCCGCCAGTCTGCTGCATCGTGATGTGTGCCTGGAGACCGTGGAACGCACCTTCCCCCGTAGGTCGTTCCACCTCTTCCTGATGTTCTCCCTATTTCTTGGGTGCTGTCCCACGGCGTTCACCCTGTCCACTATTCTGCGCCATAGCTCCATCTTCCTGGCTATTGATGTGTGCTGTACCTGTGAGCCAAATAGCTGTGGCTCTACCCGGAGGATTTCCTCCACCATGACCCTGAGCTCCTCCTCGGAGAAGCGGGGGTGTCTTTGGCGTGACATGGGGTGGTGTGGGTGATGTGTGGGGTGGTGTATGTGGTGATGAGTGTGGTGAGTGTAGTGGTATGTGGTGTTTTGTGCTTGGATGTTGTGTGGGTGATGGTGTTGTGTGCCTCTGTGTGATGGGGTTGTCAATGGCTGTGCTCTCTCTCTTGCCTTCTCTCAGAATTTCTGGTTGTAGGGGTTTGTGGGTGATGTGGGTGTGTGTTTTATATTGTGTTGGGTGTGTGGGAGTGGTGTTTGTATGTGTCTCAGGTGTGTGTATTTGTAATTGTCCAATGTGGCAGTGTTTTGTAAATGTGTGTTTATTTTGAGCGCGGCGGTGTGTACCGCCAATGGAATACCGCGGATGAAAGACCGCTGCGTGGATTCGTGGGTCGTAATGGCATGGGCGTGTTTCTGTTGGCGTGGAGGTGGAGGATTTGTTTCCGCATGTTTATCGCTGACCTTTGGTCTGGCGGTATTGTGTGGGTGTCTGAATTTCTTCGGATTCCAAGATGTGTGTCATAATAGCTGTGGCGGTCTACCGCGGCCGCGGCAGTGTATTGGCGGTCTTCTGCATGGCGGTAAGCGCCTTTTACCGCCAATGTTGTAATGATCCCCAGAATCTCTATGTGCAAATATTCCACAACAAGAAGGTACTGAAATTATACACAAATATTGGATAGAAGGCCACTCCGACATAGATTTCACTTTCTCTATTCTCATACCTTTTGCCTTCAGAGGTAGGGTGAATTTATGGTTGCTTGCTTTGCATACAATTTAGCAATTCTTTAAGTTGACAATTTCAAAAATATCAGAGTATTGACACCTATTAATCCTTTTGGAAACCGTACCTGATTGTGCAAAAGATAATTTGATGCCATTTTGCTTGTCTGGAGAAGTGATTCAGAATCACTAACACATTTTGTGAACTGGTTTAATCATATACATACAATCCATCCATCCATCCACCCTTTCCCTCCTCTGTCCATTCATTCACCCTCTCACTTGTCCATGCATTCACTCTTTCACTCATCCATCATCCATCCATACATTCATCCATCCTTCCTTTCTTTCTCTCATCACTCCTTACATTCATCCTTTCACTCATTCATTCATGCATCTATCAATCCTTTCACTCACAGATCCAATCCTCCATTCATCCACCAATTTACCCTTTCATTCATCCATTTATCCTTTCACTAACTCCTCCATACTCCCTCCCACTCATCTGCCAATCATTCAACCTTTCACTCATCCATCTGACCACCATTTCGGTCAGCCATCCATCGATCCACCCTTTTACTCACTCATCCATTCTTTCACTCATCCATCCTTCTATGCATGCTTTCACTCATCCATGATTTCATCCTTTCACTCATCCATCTATCCACCCATTCAAACTATCCATCCATCCATCCATCCTGTCGCACCATCCATCCACTCATCCATCCATCTATTTTCTCTTTAACTCATCATCCTTCCTTTCACTTAGTCATCCATCCATCATTTTTCTCATCATCCATCCACACTTTCACTCATCCATCCATCCAGTCACCTTTTTACTCATCCACTCATCCATCCATTCATCCTCCCTTTTGCTCACTCATCCCTCCTTACATTCACCCTTTCACTTGGTTATTTATGCATCTAGCTATCCACCCTTTCACTCATCCATCCATCCATCCCTTCCCGTCAATTAAGAGCCTTTTCCATGCTGATTTCCAGACAGAAGAGGCCCATCAAGGACCACACTCCTGCTGTAGCTGCTAAAGAGGTAGGATAATGACGCCCCTGTCCAGGAGTCAGAACACAAGCTTACATCTGGCAACTGTTGTGTGATTCAGTAGAGGCTTTTCTGTACCCAAAATGTCAGCAGGTTAGCAAGGAAAACAGAAATCAAATTATTGTTCACCAATAGACAATGCAAGGATTAGAATTCCATTCAATTCAGAAAGAACCTAAAGACCTGTCTCCTCAACTGAAGCACAGAGGACCGATATCTCACAGCCCCTTGAGACCCTTACGGGTGAGTAGTGCGCTCTACAAATTTCTGATTAATTGATTGGTTTCTCAACCTTCATTTTAATGTGCCTTATGATGTGTCCTCTGAGGACTGTCCATCAGACCTCAAAATGTTATTCCAGTCACTTTGGTTAAGGATATCATTATAAACAGTCCATTCCAAGAGAGAGTTACCCAAATGATTTGAAATTAGCCACAATGGCTCATCTATTAAAAAAGGGTGGTTTAGATCCTACTGTGAAATTCCCTCATCGCCATTCATTTCTAAAATAATGCAGTTTTGGTCATGCAGCTCCAGGGGTATTTTGAATCAAAGGCATTATTTTCTGATCATCAATTGCACTTAATACTCCACATAGGAACAGAGACCCAGAATAACGTTAGGGATTATAGGCACTTATTTTTTTCCTTTTGAACCTCTTAGAGGTTTTTCATTTTGTTAGACCTGTCAGTTGTAGGATGGCCAAACTTTTCGGTTATACCATCTTATTTTTCTGCATTTGTTTCTGTTAGCTTTTGAACTCTGTGCACTGCCTTACTGATGAGGATATTTCTACCCACTTTCAACTGGAGAGACACATGTTAGACCTGTCAGCCTTGGGTAGTCTTCCATTAAACATTTTTCCTTCACCCTCCTGCTTTTCTGAATTCATTTTTTTGGCCTTAGGACTAACCAGTGCTAAAGTGCTTGTTGTCACCCCCTAACCCTAAAACATGGTCAGAAAGGCTTACACCCAATTGGCATATTTAATTTAATTTATTTATAAGTCCATAATAAAGTAACATACCATATACTCAAGGACTATAAACTGCATGCTACGAGTGGGCTTGCAGCACTTATTGGGCCACCAACGTAGGTAACCCTTTAAAATATCAATAAATCAAATAATCAATCATCCAAACAGGGTTTATAAAGCATAGCTAATCACCCCTGAGGATATCTAGGTGCTGATAATTTTGCAGGTTTGGGTGAGGTTTAGTTCAACAGCCAGGTCTTGAGTTCTTTCCTGAATTCCAAAAGAGAGGATGAGTTCCTTAGGTGAAGTGAGATGTTGTTCTAGGGTTTTGTTTGAGGTAGTGTTAGAAATGGGATCTTTGGTTGGCAGTCAGGTTACCCTCTGTCCAAGCAAGGACCCTCACTCTAGTCAGGGTAAGTCACACACAATCCCAATTATCCTGTGCCCACCCTCTGGTAGCTTGGCACTGAGCAGTCAGGCTTAACTTAGAAGGCAATGTGTAAAGTATTTGTGCAATACATCATACAATAACACCATATAGCACCACAAAAATTCACCACACAGCGTTTAGAAAAATACAGGATATTTATCTGGATATTTGCAGGTCAAAAACAATCAAAGATGCAATAAGAAAATGTAAAGATATCACTGAAAAGTGATATAAAGGTGGTCATTACAACCCTGGCGGACAGTGTTAAATCGGCGGTAAAACCACCAACAGGCCGGCGGTAAAGAAATTGCAATTATGACCGTGGCGGAAACCGCCAACAAAGACAGCCACTTCAACACTCCGACCGCCACAGCGGTACAAACAAACAGCGCAGCAGTCACCGCCAACAGACAGGCAGGAGACAATGTACCGCCCACAGTATCACAACCTACCAATCCGCCACCTTTTCCGGGGTGGATTCACCGCGAATAAAAACACGACAAAAAAAGGAATTTCGAAGGGAAAACGCTCACCTCTACACACCCTACGAGGAACGAGGACACCATGCAGCCGGAACTCCAAATTCTCCCTGCGATAGTCTTCCTGCTCCTGTACCAGGAGCACGAACGCCGGCGGCGAAGACCATGGTGAGTTCTGCGCCTACGACACAGGGGAGGGGGGAGGGAAAAAACAGGGACACACACACGCAACACCCCCACCCTCACCCACTACAACACACACAAATGCAAATCTATACATCACAGTAACACCCCCCACCCAAACCCCCTGGAAGAATGCAAAGACAATAGAAAATTAGTGTAACCATTGTAATATATTAAAAACAAGTAGGCAGAAATATATATATACACCATATACAAAATATATACCAAGCATAGTAGTCCAGGTAGTGCACTAAGATAGTCCATGGAACACTGGAACCACACGGTATGGGCTAGGCCCACACAAGATCCCCGACCATGACGGAGAGAACACTGCAGGGGCATCAGAGAGCAAGAAAACAGGCACCTCAGGGGGAGGGAAAGGGGGGGCACCTCAGCCGCTTGAGTGCACAACGCCAAATCCACGAGGGGGCCACATGCCCACTGCCATATCCTGGGATTGCAAAGCCACAGACTCACAAGTCTCTACAGTGGGTGGGTTGCCCACTGTTCTATCCTGGGGAGTGCAAAGCCACAGTCTCTCAAGTCTCCACAGTGGGTGGGTTGCCCACTGTTCCATCCTGGGGAGTGCAAAGCCACAGTCTCACAAGTCACTACAGTGGGTGGGTTGCCCACTGTTCCATCCTGGGGAGTGCAAAGCCACAGTCTCTCAAGTCTCTACAGTGGGTGGGTTGCCCACTGTTCCATCCTGGGGAGTGCATAGCCACAGTCTCTCAAGTCTCTACAGTGGGTGGGTTGCCCACTGCCATATCCTGGGGAGTGCAAAGCCACAGTCTCACAAGTCTCTACAGTGGGTGGGTTGCCCACTGTTCAATCCTGGGGAGTGCAATGCCATAGTCTCACAAGTGGATGACAGTCTCCACTGGTTCTGGAGGGGGCATGGTGCCCAGAGTGCTTCATCCTGTTAAGGACAGAGGTAGTAGATGACAGTCTCCACTGCTCCTGGAGGGGGCATGGTGCCCAGAGTGCTTCATCATGTTAAGGACGGAGGTAGTGGATGACAGTCTCCACTGGTTCTGGAGGGGGCATGGTGCCCAGAGTGCATCATTCACCCCGTGACGGACTCAGTTGCGTCAGTGCCCCTGTCTCTCATGGGCTAGCGGTGCTTGAGATGGCGGTGTCCTGTTCAGCGGTGCTTGAGATGGCGGTGCCCTGTTCAGCGCTGCTTGAGATGGGGGTGCCCTGTTCAGCGGTGCTTCAGATGGTGGTGTCCTGTTCAGCGGTGCTTGAGATGGCGGCGCCCTGTTCAGTGGTGCTTGAAATGGCGGTGCCCTGTTCAGCGATGCTGCAGATGGCGGTGCCCTGTTCAGCGGTGCCTCAGACGGCGGTCTCCATTGCTGGGTCTCAGCTGCTAGCGGTCCTTCATGGCCCAACAGGCCTTGTGCTGGCGGTCCTTCATGGACCAGCTGGGCTTGTGCTGGTGGTGGCCTCCTGGGCAGCTGGGCTTGTGCTGACGGTGGCCTCCTGGGCAGCTGGGCTTGTGCTGGCGGTGGCCTCCTGGGCAGCTGGGCTGTGTGGTGCTTATGTTTGCCTGAGCTTCCCTTGTGTGTTGACATGTGTGCATGTTGGTCTGTAGGTGTGCTTGGGATAGGCTGAGGTACAGGGGATTGGGTCGGGTTGAGGAAGTTGGAGGGGGGAGGCTAGAGACGGGGACAATGGCTGCCATCAGTACTGAGGCCAGAGTCTGAAAAGCTCGGTGAAGGGCCGCCTGACCAGAATGAATGCCCTCCAGGAATACATTGGTTTGTTGCAACTGCCTCTCTACACCCTGGATGGCATTCAAAATGGTAGACTACCCAACAGTGAGGGACCTGAGGAGGTCAATGGCCTCCTCACTGAGGACAGCAGGGGTGACTGGGGCAGGGCCTAAGGTGCCTGGGGTGAAGGTGATGCCCACCCTGCTGGGTGAGCGGGCACGGGGCAAAGGCTGAGGGGCTGCTGGGAGGGCGGTGCTGGTAGGGGGGTGGCAGCTGTACCTGTAGATGCAGGGGGCACAGATGTTGCCGCCACCACAAGGGAGCTCCCATCAGAGGACGAGTCCGTGTTGCTGGTGTCAGCTCCTGTCCCCGCCGTGGAGCTCCCCTCGCCCTCCGTCCCACTGGTGAATTCAGACTCCGTAATGTCGCCCTCCAGGGCCATGTGGTATGCAGCTCCCTCGTGCTCTGTTGCCACTGCTTCTCCGCCTGATGATGTTAATGCACACAAGAACAGGGAGACCACAAAAAGGGGGGGGGGGAACGACAGAAGAAAGACATGTTGAGTGCATGCATTACCGCTACCGTTGGCGGACACGACAGACACAGAAGCCCCCTGCACTACGCCACGCTCTTGGGCTCCACTGTTCAATTTCTGGGAAATGGCCTACAAGGCTATGGATGACCTCTGCACACATAGATGACACAGGGGCATGACTACCTGTACTTGGCACTCTACAGAGGTGGGCTGGGGTGCCACATGGCCTGACATATGGATGGGCCTTGCCTACGGAACTCGCCCTGGCCTAGGGAAACCCACAGCCCTCCTCCCCCACCCAGACACCTCCACTGCGCGCAAAGTCAGCAGAATGAGAGCGTACTCACCCCCTTGTGTCTGCTGTGATGCCCTCAAGCGCCCATCCAACTCCGGGTAGGCCACCGCCAGGATCCTGAACATCAGGGGGGTCATGGTGCGACGGGCACCCCTCCCACGTTGGGAGGACATCCCCAGCTGAGCCTCCGCCGTCTTCTTGCTCCAGCGGCGAATGTCCTCCCATCTTTTCCGGCAGTGGGTGCTCCGTCTGTGGTAGACCCCCAGGGTCCGGACGTCCTTGGCGATGGCACGCCAAATATCTTTCTTCTGGTGGGCGCTGACCTACATGAAATGTACAGGGGAAAAAGAGAAGTTATTACCAACTGCACCGTCTAAGTGATTGGCCCCCATCCCTACCCTTGCCATGTGGCACATGCATTCACCGTCTTTCATGCACGCAGCACTCTCCACCCTTCCTTCTTACATCCAGCCCTCTCCAAACAGGCATAGCCCATACAGCATGCTCCCAGTGTACTTACCTGTTTGTCTGGAGGACCGTAGAGTAGCGTGTACTGGGGGAGGACCCAATCCACGAGTTTCTCCAACTCCTCTGATGTGAAGGCAGGGGCCCTTTCCCCAGACACTCGAGCCATTGTCTCTTTCAGACCGAGGTCACAGCATCACTTGCAGTGTAGGTCCTCTCCTGTCGAACATCAGGTGTCGAGTTATTGAAGTGATAGAAAATGGCGGTCACATCCGCGGCGGTGCATACCGTCACCGCCGGCGTACATCGCCATTGGCTCCTGGGACCCATACGGTCCAATGTTAACCAATGCAGCATTGCACCGCGGTCTTCGGCCGCCTACCGCGACGGTGTACAACGCCAGCGCAGTTACCTCACATCCCATTGTCCCACTTTAGAGGTCAGGCAGCCGCCATTTCAGGGGCCCACATGGCTTCATTTCCAACTGCGTCACTCATACCTAGGCCTAGACTCAACACACATACAGGCCACCTTTTGTGTATGATAGGTGTTCTGTGTAAACTGTGGGTACGTACCTCTGAGTTGTTTGACTCTGTGTTCGCTGTTGTCCTTCATAGGCAGCGTCCGCTGGGACATGTGAGGAGATGGCGGCATTCTCCGGTGTACCGACCATTGGTGGACCTGTCAACAATGAAGGAGCGACATTTGATTATCATCTACAGGCTTGACCGTGCCACAATCCAGGAACTGTTTACCCATTTGGAGCCAGACCTGATGTCAGCACTCCGCCATCCCACAGGAATCCCCCCTCAAGTGCAGGTGCTGTCAGTGCTCCATTTCCTTGCAAGTGGTTCCTTTCAGACAACAGTGGCCATGGCATCAGGGATGTCCCAGCCTATTTTTTCCAACGTATTGTCCAGAGTGTTGTCTGCCCTTCTGAAACACATGCAGAGCTACATTGTTTTCCCTCAGGTGGAGGATTTGCCTACAGTGAAAGGTGATTTTTATGCCCTGGGACACATCCCCAACATCATAGGTGCCATTGATGGGACACATGTGGCTTTGCCCCCCCCCCCCCACAGGAGTGAACAGGTGTACAGAAACCGGAAGAGTTATCATTCTATGAATGTATAGATGGTATGTTTGGCAGACCAGTACATCTCCCATGTGAATGCCAAGTTCCCTGGCTCAGTGCATGACGCCTACATCCTGCGCGAATAGCAGCATCCCTTATGTGATGGGTCAACTCCAGAGGCACTGTGTGTGGCTATTAGGTGAGCACCTGGAAGCAAGTCAGTGGGAATGGTTGTCTGGGTCTGGGGATATCCCTCCAGGTTATTGCGTGTCTAACAGTTGTCCCTCAGCATTTGCAGGTGACTCTGGTTACCCCAACATGTCATGGCTACTGACACTAGTGAGGAATCCCAGGACAAGGGCAGAGGAATGCTACAATGAGGCCCATGGGCGAACTAGGAGGGTGATCAAGCAGACCTTCGGCCTCCTGAAGGCCAGGTTCAGGTGCCTCCATATGACAGGTGGATTCCTATTCTACTCACCAAAGAAGGTGTGCCAGATCATCGTGTACTGCTGTATGCTTCATAACTTGGCTTTGCGACAACAGGTGCCTTTTCTGCAGGAGGATGGTCCAGATGGCGGTGTTGCAGCTGTGGAGCCTGTGGACAGTGAAGACGAGGAAGCAGGGGAAGAAGACATGCACAACAGGGACTCAGTGATCCAGCAATATTTCCAATGAGACACAGGTAAGAATACAGACCTGCCTACAACGTGTACTTTAACATTACTACCTCTCTACTTTGTGTCGTTTTCACCCAGTGTATGGTCACTGAGTTGTCACTTTCCCCTACGATTTCACAGATGTGGGTCCCACTGTGTGACATCTGCTTCGATCCCTCATGGACTAGAGCTGTGTGACATAGGTATGTTGACATTAAACTTGAAAGAGCATTTTGTCACTGTAATTGCTAATACACTATTTCGAAATCACAGACAGACTCCAGATTGTTTTGTGCTTTAAGTGTGTTTATTTAGGTGCTCAATATTGGAGGGGGTAGTGAAATTGTGAGGGGTGATGGCGGAGGAATGTCCATGGCAGAGTCCAGTCTATTAGTCTCACAGGTGCATTGCCCATATGGGCATAGGAAGTGGAGCTGGGGCAGTTTAAGTATGGACAGGGTGACAAAGTGGGACAGTAGGATGACAATCAGGGTGGTCTCATTTCTTGGCGGGGGTCTTGGCATCGTGCTCTGTCTTTGTCCTGGATCTCAGGGACCTTTTGCGGGGTGGTTCTCCCTCTGCAGGGGGTGGGGTGCTGGTGTGGTGGTCCTGTGGCGGTGCCTCCTGTCCACTAGCGCCGGGGGAGGTGGTGGGCAGTTCATCGTCCATGCTAGTGTCAGGGGCCCCTTGTAGTGCCACAGTGTCCCTCCTGGTGTTCACAAGTTCCTTCAGCACCCCTACGATGGTGCCCAGGATGGAGCTGATGGTTCTGAGTTTCTCCCTGAAGCCCATATACTGTTCCTCCTGCAGGCGCTGGGTCTCCTGAAACTTGGCCAGTACCGTTGCCATCGACTCCTGGGAGTGGTGGTTGGCTCCCATGATTGAGTAGAGGGCCTCGTGGAGAGTGGGTTCCCTTGGCCTGTCCGCCCCCCTGTCGCACAGCAGCCCTCCCAGTTCCCCTGTGTTCCTGGGCCTCCGTCCCCTGGACCGTGTGCCCACTACCACTGCCCCCAGGTCCCTGTTGTTGTTGGGGTGGTGGGTTATCCTGGGTTCCCTGAAGTGGTGGACACACAGCTGATTGACGTGTCCTGGGGACGGAGGTATGGGCCTGCTGGGTGGGTGCTGTGCTGGTGTTTCCAGAGGGTGGAAGGTCTGTAGTGACCTGTGACTGGGTGATGGGAACCGACTGTCCTGAGGTCCCCGATGGGCCGGGCTGGTCGTCTAGATCCAGTTGGACAGAGGTGCTGTCATCACTGTGGGCCTCTTCTGTTGGTGGTGTGGACATGTGTGGACCCTTCTGTCCGGTGACATTGGGTAGGGGTCCTGCAGGGGTATAAAAGGATGGTTATTACATCTGTGTGTGTCATGGTGTGCAATGGGTGGGTGACCGTGTTCCCCAGTGCTTGCATTCCTGTGTGAGACCTTGTGTGAGGATGGTTTAGGGGGTTGTATGGGTATGTGCAGTGGGCATGCTTTAATGATGGGTGTCCATGCTTTGTTGTTGCATGCAGGGCTTGGTGTTGGGATGGGTGGTTTATGATATTGGGACATGTGAGGAGTTGGGGTGCTGGGGGTGAGGGTGGGGGTATGTGATAGCATGCAGGTAGGGTGGGGGTTGTAATAGTTAAGATTTGACTTACCAGAGTCCATTCCTCCACCTACTCCTGCAAGGCCCTCAGGATGCAGAATCTCCAAGACCTGCTCCTCCCATGTTGTTAGTTGTGGGGGAGGAAGTGGGGGTCTGCCGCCAGTCCGCTGAACCGCCAGGTGGTGTCTTGAGACCACGGAATGCACCTTCCCCCGTAGGTCGTTCCACCTCTTCCTGATGTCCTCCCGATTTCTTGGGTGCTGTCCCACTGCGTTGACCCTGTCCACTATTCTTCGGCATACCTCCATCTTCCTTGCAATGGAGGTGTGCTGCACCTGTGCTCCGAATAGCTGTGGCTCTACCCGGACGATTTCCTCCCCCATGACCCTGAGCTCCTCCTCCGAGAACCTGGGGTGTCTTTGCTGTGCCATGGGGTGGTGTAGGTGATGTGTGGGGTGGAGTGTGTGGTGTTATGTGTGCTGATATGTAGTGGTGTGTTGTGTGAGGTACGTGGAAGTTCTGTGGGTGATGGTGTTGTGTGCCTGTGGATGCTGTTGTTCTTGCTGGTGCTCTCTCTGTGGCCTTCTCTCGGTAAATGTGGTTGTAGGGTTTTGTGGGTGATGTGGGTGTGTGCTTTATATTGTATTGGGTGTGTGGGAGTGGTGTGTGTATGTGTATCAGGTGTGTGTATTTCAAATTGTCCAATGTGGTAGTGTTTTGTAAATGTGTGTGTATTTTGAGCGCAGCGGTGTGTACCGCCAATGGAATACCGCAGTTGAAAGACCGCCGCATGGATTCGTGTGTCGTGATAGTGTGGGCGTATTTCTGTTGGCGTGACGGTGGAGGTTTTGTTTTCGCCAGTTTATCACTGACCTTTGGTGTGGCGGACCTCTGGACAGTCGGTTCCCCTCACACAGCCACAGGACACAGAAGACCCAACCCCCTCTGGGAACACCAGCACAGCTCCCACCCAGCGGGCCCATGCCTCTGTCTCCAGGACACGTCAATCAGCGGTGTGTCCACCACTACAGGGCACCCAGGTTAACCCACCACCCCAACAACAACAGGGACCTGGGGGCAGTGGTAGTGGGCACACGGTCCAGGGGACAGAGGCCCAGGGAAACAGGGGAACTGGGAGGGCTGCTGTGCGACAGGGGGGGACAGGCCAAGGGAACCCACTCTCCACGAGGCCCTCTCCTCCATCATGGGAGCATACCACCACTCCCAGCAGACGATGGCAACGGTACTGGCCAGGTTCCAGGAGATCCAGGTCATGCAGGAGGAACAGTACATGGGGTTCAGGGAAGAACTTAGAACCATCAGTTCCGCAATGGGCACCATCGTAGGGGCACTCAACCAGATTGTCACCACATTGCGGGACCATGTGGCACCACAAAGGGCCCCTGTCACTAGCATGGACCAAGAACAGCCAACCACCTCCGCCGGCGCTAGTGGACAGGAGGCCCCCACACAACAACAGGCCACCAGAACCCCACCTCCTGCAGAAGAAGAACCACCCCGCAAGCGGGGCCTGAGATCTCGTAAGAAGACAGAGTAGGATGTCAAGACCCCCGCCAGCAAAGGATACCCCCTGATGTCATCCCACTGTCCCACATTGTCACCCTGTCCAACCTTTAACTGCCCCTGCTCCATCCTTCCACAGGCATATGGACAATGCACCTGTGAGACTGAAAAGCTGGACTCTCCTCCACCATCACCCATCACCGATTTCCCACCATGTCCCTAAATTCAGCATTTTAATAAAAACACTTATTGCACAAAAACAATCTGTATTGTGAACAAATGAATTGAACATAATGCTGCCAAAATGTCCAGTTACACAGTGATGAAAACATACCACTGTCATACAGCTGTAGTCCATGGGGAAACAAAGCAGAGGTCACGCAGTGGGGGCCACATCTCTGAAATTGGAAGGGAAAGTCACAACTCAGTTAACATTCACTGGGGGAAAAGGACAGACAGTAGAGAGGCAGGAGACTATAAGTAACTGTAAAATGCCGGTGTTGATTCTTACCAATGTGTCATTGAAAATACTGTAGTATCACTGTGTCCCTGTTGTCTGTGTCGTCCCCGTCGTCTTCCTCCTCTTCACTCTCCACAGGTTCCACTGCTGCCACAACACCACCATCTGGACCATCCTCCTGCAGGAAAGGCACCTGGCGTCGCAAAGCCAGGTTGTGAAGCATACAGCAGGCCACGATGATATGACACACCTTCTTTGGTGAGTACATTAGGGATCTACCTGTCATATGCAGGCACCTAAACCTGGCCTTCAGGAGGCCGAAGGTCCGCTCAATCACCCTCCTAGTACGCCCATGGACCTCATTGTACCGTTCCTCTGCCCTGGTCCTGGGATTCCTCACTGGGGTCAGTAGCCACGACAGGTTGGGGTAACCAGAGTCACCTATTAGCCACACACGGTGTCTCTGTAGCTGTTCCATCACATAAGGGATGCTGCTATTTCGCATGATATACGCGTCATGCACGGACCCAGGGAACTTGGCATTTACATGGGAGATGTACTGGTCAGCCAAACAGACCACCTGGACATTCATCGAATTATAACTTTTTCTGCTCCTGTACACCTGTTCACTTCCTCTGGGGGGTACCAAAGCCACATGGGTCCCATCAATGGCACCAATGACGTTGGGAATATGTCCAAGGGTATAGGAATCACCCTTCACTGTAGCCAAATCCTCCACCTCAGGGAAAACAATGTAGCTCCACATGTATTTCATCAGGGCAGACAACACTCTGGATAAAACCTTAGAAAACATAGGCTGAGACATCCCAGATGAAATGGCCACTGTTGTTTGGAATGATCCACTAGCCAAAAAATGGAGTACTGACAGAACCTGCACTAGAGGGGGAATCCCTGTGGTTTGGCGGATGGGTGACATCAGGTCTGGCTCCAGCTGGGCACACAGTTCCTGTATAGTGGCACGGTCAAGTCTGTAGGAGAGTATGACATGTCGTTCTTCCATTGTCGACAGGTCCACCAGCGGTCTGTACACGGGAACAACCCTCCATCTCCTCACAAGTCCCTGTGGACGGTGCCTAGGAAGGACAACATGGAGCACAGAGTCAATCAACCCACAGGTACGTTCACACAGCTTGCACTGTACACGATTCTCTATTTATTGAATGGCATGTATGAGTGGCAATGCAAGGCCTAGGCCTGTGTGACGCAGTAGAAATTAAGCCATGTGGGCCTTTGAAATGGCGGCTGCCTGACCTGTGAAGTGTGACAATGTGATGTGAGCTCATTGCGCTGGCGTGGCACACCGTGGCGGTAGGCGGTCGAAGACCGCGTTGCAAAGCCGCATTGGTTAACATTGAACCCTATGGGTTTCAGGAGCCAATGAGGATGTGCGCCGGCGGTCGCGGTATGCACCGCCGCGGGCGTGACCGCCATTTTCTATCTGCTTAATCACTCGAGAGCTGATCATCCACAGGAGAGGACCTATACTGCAAGTGCTGTTGTGACCTCGGTCTGGAAGTGACAATGGCTGCTGCGACTGGGGAAAGGGCCCCTGCCTTCACTTTAGAAGAGTTGGAGACACTCGTGGATGGGGTCCTCCCCCAGTATGCGCTACTCTACGGTCCTCCAGACCAACAAGTGAGTACACTGGGACCATGCTTAGTGGGCAATGCCTGGGTTGGGTGGGGTGAATGAACGATGGTGGTCAGGGGAGCGAATGAGGAATGCATCGCAAGACAGATGAGAGCATGTGCCACATGGCAAGGTTGGGGAGGGGGGCCACTCACATCGACCATGCAGAAAAGTGATGATGTTTCTTTTCCCACCCTGTACATGTCACATAGGTCAGCGCCCATCAGAAGATCAACATTTGGCGTGCCATCGCCAAGGACGTCCGGGCCCTGGGGGTCCACAACAGACCGGGCACCCACTACCGCAAGAGGTGGGAGGACATCCGCCACGGGAGCAGAAAGACCGCCGAGGCTCTGCTGGGGATGGCCTCCCAACCTAGGAGGAGTGCCACACGGCAATTGACCCCCCTGATGTCCCGGATCCTGGCGGTGGCCTACCCCGATTTGGATGGGCGCGTGAGGTCATCACAGCAGACACAAGGGGGTGAGTACCAGCACATTCTGCTATCTTTGCGTGCAGTGGAGGTGCCTGGGTGGGGGAGGAGGGCTGTGGGTATCCCTAGGCCAGGACGATTTCTGTAGGCTAGGCCCCTCCGTGAGGCATGGCCCTGTGCCCCCGCCCCCCACCTCTGTAGGGTGCCTAGTACAGCTATTCATGCCCCTGTGTCATCTATGTGTGCAGTTGTAGTCCATAGGCTTGTAGGCCATGTCCCACTGATTAAGTAGAGTACCCCAAGTGCGCGGCGTAGTGCAGTGGGCTTCTGTGTCTGTCCTCTCCGCCAACGGTGTCGCCAATGCATGCACTCAACATGTCTTTATTTCTTCTCCCTCCGCTTTTTTTTGGTCTTCCTGTTCATGTGTGCATTAGCATCATCAGGCGGATGAGAAGTGGCATCGGCGCACAAGGGAGCTGCATCTCACATGGCCCTGAAGGGCCATGCAACCGACTCCGAGTTCACCAGTGAGACGGAGGGCGAGGGGAGCTCCACAACGGGGACCCGTGGAGACGTCAGCGACACCGACACGTCCTCGGAAGGGAGCTCCCTTGTGGTGGCGGCAACATCCGTGCCCACCGCTACAACAGGTACAGCCGCCACCCAGCGCACCAGCTCCGCCCTCCCAGCAGCCCCTCAGCGTTCGCCCCGTGCCCGCTTGGCCAGGAAGCCGGCCATCTCCTTCGCCCCAGGCACCTCAGGCCCTGCCCCAGTTACCCCTGCTGCCCTCAGTGCGGAGATCATTGACCTCCTCCAGACGCTCATTGTTGGGCAGTCTACCCTTTTGAATGCCATCCAGGGTGTAGAGAGGGAGGTGCATCGGAGCAATGCATACCTGGAGGGCATTCATTCGGGTCAGGCTGCCCATCAGCGATCGTTCAATGCTCTGGCCTCAGCACTGACGGCAGCCATTGTCCCTGTCTCCAGCCTCCCACCTCCAACTCCCTCCACCCAGTCCCACTCCCCTGTTCCTCTGCCTATCCCAGCCACACCTACAGACCAGCCTGCACACACCTCAACACCCAAGGGCAGCTCATCCAGACATAAGCACCACAGATCACACAAGCATTCACCCAAGCAACATCCACATGCAGACATGCCAACAGCCACTGCCTCCTCTGTGTCCCCCTCCTCCTCGTCTCCCTCCTCCCTCCCTGTGACGTCTCCACTCACACCTGCATGCACACCACCATCAGCCAGTACGTCCATCACCAGCACACCCTTCAGAACACTCCGCACACGTGCAGTCACCACCCCCACTGCCATTTACACGTCCCCTGTGTCGTCTCCCACTGTGTCTGTCACCCCCTCTTCCAAACCACACAAACGCAGGCAGCCACCCACCCAACAGCCATCCACCTCACGACAGCCTCCATCACAAGCACCTGCACCCAAAGACAGCACACTTGACTCTCCTACACCCACATCCTCTTCCTCCACTCCCATACCCACCACAACTACCCATCCCTGTCTTTCTAAATTGATTTTCTTTTCCAACCTTGACCTCTTTCCAACAACTGACCCACCCCCTCCATCTCATAAGACTCCCATCAGCACCTCAGCCACCACAAGCCCTGCATCTACTAGGACCATAGTTCAGGGCTATTAGAGTCCACCAGCTCCTAGGGCAGGAACATTGGCCAGCAGCAAGGGGACAGCCAGCCCACCCCCTGGAAAGAGGACCAAAAAAGTGAAGGCCCGGCGCGACAGGCCTGAGACGGCTGCCCCCAGGGACACTAGCCTTGCCCCGTCACCTGGCACATCCACAAAGGGAGGCAAGGGCCCCAGAGATTCTGCGAAGGAGGGCAAGGGCAGCAGGGCGGACAAGTCCGGCAGCAGGCGAGCTGCCCAGGAGGGCCCCACCAGCCCCATTTCGGGTGTAACGGAGGACACCCACTGGCCCAGGACTCAAGCACAGGGGGCCCAGCAAGCGAAAGGTCGGATGGCGACTGAGCGGGAAATATTGGCCAGATCTGGTTCCCTAGGAACACAAGACAAGCACCGCTGAACAGGGCCCCGCCAAGACAAGCACCGCTGAACAGGTCCCGCCGTGAGAAGCACCGCTGAACAGGGCCCCGCCAAGACAAGCACCGCTGAACAGGGCCCGCCGTGAGAAGCACGGCTGAACAGGGCCGGCCGTGAGAAGCACCGCTGAAAAGGGCCCCGCCAAGACAAGCACCGCTGAACAGGGCCGGCTGTGAGAAGCACCGCTGAACAGGGCCTGCTGTGAGAAGCACCGCTGAACAGGGCCCCGCCAAGACAAGCACCGCTGAACAGGGCCCGCCGTGAGAAGCACCGCTGAACAGGGCCCCGCCAAGACAAGCACCGCTGAACAGGGCCCGCCGTGAGAAGCACCGCTGAACAGGGCCCTCCGTGAGAAGCACCGCTGAACAGGGCCCCGCCAAGACAAGCACCGCTGAACAGGGCCCGCCGTGAGAAACACCGCTGAACAGGGCCCCGCCAAGACAAGCACCGCTGAACAGGGCCCGCCGTGAGAAGCACCGCTCAACAGGGCCCCGCCAAGACAAGCACCGCTCCGCTGTGCCCTTCCTGTCAAGCACCGCTCCGCTGGGCCCTTCCTGTCAAGCACCGCTCCGCTGGGCCCTTCATCTCAAGCACCACTCCGCTGGGCCCTTCATCTCAAGCACCGCTCGGCTGGGCATTTCATCTCAAGCACCGCTCCGCTGGGCACTGCCGTCTCTGAACTGCTCTGCTGGGCCCTTCCTCTCAAGCACCGCTCCGCTGGGCCCTTCCTCTCAAGCACCACTCCGCTGGGCCCTTCATCTCAAGCACCGCTCCGCTGGGCACCACCGTCTCTGAACTGCTCTGCTGGGCCCTTCCTGTCAAGCACCGCTCCGCTGGGCCCTTCATCTCAAGCACCGCTCCGCTGGGCACCGCCGTCTCTGAACTGCTCTGCTGGGCCCTTCCTGTCAAGCACCGCTCCGCTGGGCCCTTCATCTCAAGCACCGCTCCGCTGGGCACCGCCGTCTCTGAACTGCTCTGCTGGGCCCTTCCTGTCAAGCACCGCTCCGCTGGGCCCTTCATCTCAAGCACCGCTGGCCCATTGGCAGGGCCAGATCTGTGTCGGGCAGGGCTTCACGAAGCACTCTGGCCACCATGCCTCCTCCATAACCAGTGGAGTCTGTTTTCCACCTGATGGACTGTGGCTTTGCACTTCCCAGGATGTAACAGTGGTCAACCCACCCACTGTTTAGACTTGAGAGACTGTGGCTTTGCACTCCCCAGGATGGTACAGTGGGCAATCCACCCACTGTTTAGACTTGAGAGACTGTGGCTTTGCACTCCCCAGGATGGCACAGTGGGCAACCCACCTACTGCATCTACTTGAGAGACTGTGGCTTTGCACTCCCCAGGATGGCACAGTGGGCAACCCACCCACTGCAGAGACTTGTGAAACTGTGGCTTTGCACTCCCCAGGATGGCACAATGGGCAACCCACCCACTGCAGAGACTTGTGAGACTGTGGCTTTGCACTCCCCAGGATGGCACAGTGGGCAACCCACCCACTGCAGAGACTTGAGAGACTGTGGCTTTGCACTCCCCAGGATGGTACAGTGGGCATGGAGGCCCCTCGTGGATCTGGCGTGATGGACTCATGTGGCTGAGGTGCCCCCCTTCCCTTCCCCCTGAGGTGCCTGTAGTTGTATTATCTGATGCCCCAGCAGTGTTCTCTCCAATGGAATCGGGTCTCGTGTGTGGGCTTTGCCCATGTGTTTATGCACATTGGCCCACGAACAATGGAAGGTTGCCAAAATGTGCCGGACTTTTGGCCTATGTATATATTGTTCATGATGTTATTTATATATTTCATATTTCACATTACTTCAAATGTGCTATAATATACTTCAATTTTAATGTTCATTTTATTTTATCTTTGCATTATTCCGTGGGGTTTGGGGGGTGTCACTCTGACTTGTTGCTCTGCATTGGTGTGTAGGTATTTGGGGGGGAGGGGGTATGGGTGTACTGCGTATGTGTGTGCCCGTAACCTTTCCTCCTCCCCCCTCCCCTGTGTCGTAGGCGCAGTACTCACCGTTGTCTTCTGCGCCGGCGTTCGTGCTCCTGGTAGAGGAGCAGCTAGACAATAGCTGGTAGGATGTTTAATTCGGGTTCCATGCTGTCCAGATTCCTCGTGGAGTGTATTGAGGTGAGCGTTTTCCCGTTCGTAGTCTGTTTCCGCCGTGTTTTTATCGGCGGGGCTCCCGCCCCGGAAAAGGTGGCGGATTGGTGAGTTGTGATAGGGTGGGCGGTACATTGTCTGCCGCCTGCCTGTTCGTTTGTCCCGCCGTGGCGGTCGGAGTGTTAAAGTGGCGGGCTGTGTTGGCGGTTCCCGCCAGGGTCAGAATTCAATTTTTTTTACCACCTGCCTGTTGGCGGATTGGCCGCCGCTTTATCACCGACCACCAGGGTTGGAATGACCCCCAAAGTCTCTTTCAAGCACAAAGTACCTGGTTTGAGTGAAAAGTCTCCGCAAAGGGCCGCAGAGGAGGAAATGCGTGGAAAATGGTGTTTGCGTCGGTTTCGCCCCTTCGCACACGGACTTGCATAGGTACTTTCAACACGGGGAAGACATTGCGTCAATTTCTGGCACGCGGAAGGGCCTTCTCTTTGGGTTGCGGGGTTTTCAGACGCCCTGGGGTCTGTGCGTGGAATCCTGGGCTTGTTGGCAAGCTCTGCGTCGTTCCAGTGGGCGATGCAGGGAAATGTCTCCCTCGCGGCAGGTGCTGCGTCGTTTTCCCCTCTGGGAGTTGGGCGTCATCGTCCCAGGTCGGCTGTGCGTCGATCTGGTGGGTCATGCGTCGACCTGCAGGTGCGGCGTCGATCTTTTCCTTGTGAAGTCAAGCGGCGTCATCCCGGGTCGGCGTGCGGTGAATTTTTCACCACGGAACAGGCTGTGTGTCATTTTTAGCAAGCTGTGCATCAAATTTTTGCCGCACATGAGTCCAGTTGCAAGAGAGAAGTCTTTTTGGTCCTGAGACTTCAGGGAAAAGGAGGCAAGCTCTATCCAAGCCCTTGGAAAGCACTTCTTCACCACAGCCAGGGGACAGCAAGGCAGCAGGGCAACAGCAAGGCAGCAGTCCTTCAGAGAAAGCAGTCAGGTGAGTCCTTTGGGCAGCCAGGCAGTTCTTCTTGGCAGGATGCAGGTTCTGGTTACAAGTTTCTTTTCCAGGAAGTGTCTGAGGTGGTAGGGTAGAGGCCCTGTTTTATACCCAAATGCGCCTTTGAAGGAGGAAGACTTCAAAGAGTGGCTAAGAAGTGCACCAGGTCCCCTTTCACTTCAATCCTGTCTGCCAGGGTCGCAGTAGGGGGTTTGGCAGTCCTTTGTGTGAGAGCAGGCCCTCCACCCTCCCAGCCCAGGAAGACCCATTCAAAATGCAGATGTATGCAAGTGAGGCTGAGTACCCTGTGTTTGGGGTCTGTCTGAGTGAATGCACAAGGAGCTGTCAACTAAACCTAGCCAGACGTGGATTGTAAGGCACAGAAAGATTTAAGTGCAGAGAAATGCTCACTTTCTAAAAGAGGCATTTCTACAATAGGCATATTAAATCCAACTTCACCAGTCAGAAGGATTCTGTATTACCTTTCTGGCCATACTAAATATGACCTTCCTACTCCTTTCAGATCAGCAGTTGCCACTTCAACAATGTATGATGGCAGCCCCAATGTTAGCCTATGAAGGGAGCAGGCCTCACAGTAGTGTAAAAACGAATTTAGGAGTTTTACACTACCAGGACATGTAAACTACACAGGTACATGTCCTGCATTTTACCCACACAGCACCCTGCTCTAGGGGTTACCTAGGGCACACCTTAGGGGTGCCTTATGTGTAGGAAAAGGGGAGTTTTAGGCTTGGCAAGTACTTTTAAATGCCAAGTCAAAGTGGCAGTGAAACTGCACACACAGGCCTTGCAATGGCAGGCCTGAGACAAGGTTAAGGGGCTACTTAAGTGGGTGGCACTAGTAGCATTTAATCTACAGACCCTGGGCACATACAGTGCACATTACTAGGGACTTATAAATAAATTAAATAGTCCAGTTGGGTATGATCCAATGTTACCATGTTTAAAGGGAGAGAGCATATGCACGTTAGCACTGGTTAGCAGTGGTAAAGTGCACAGAGTCTAAATACCAGCAAAAAAAGTGTCCAAAAAGTGTAAGGAGGCAGGCAAAAAGTTAGGGGTGACCACCCTAAGGCTGTCAGGTCTAACAGGTAGAATAAGGAGCGTCCTCCACTGTTGCTTCAGCAGATATGGGGGATTTGAGCAAAGGAGATGCCTGGAGGATTGGTGGAAGTTCATGTGGTGGTTGATATATTCTTGTCCTTGATTGTGGATGGCTTTGTAGGTGTATATCAGCATCTTGGATTCACATCTCTTCTGAATGGGAAGCCCGTGGAGCTTCTTTAGGTGGGGGTGATGTTGGTCTGTTAGTGGAAGAACAGGATGAGTCTGGCAGCTGAGTTCTGTATTATCTGCAGTCTTTTCAAGAGGTGCGTAGTGATTCCTATGTAGAAAGTGTTTTAGTAGCCCAGTTGGCTGGTGACTACGGCTTGTGTGACAGTTCATCTGGTATTGACTGGGAGCCATTTGAAGATCCTACGCAGCATGCAAAGAGTGAGAAAGCATGTGAAAGAGACTGCGTTGATCTAGTTCTTCATGGCGAGCTTGCTGTCCAGGATAATGACAAGGTTGCAGGTGAGGTCTGTTGGAGTGGGTGAGGGTCCTCGATTGGAAGGCCATCAGGAATCGTTCCATGAGGTGGTGTTCTCAAAATCAGCACTTCTGTTTAGTCTGTGTTGAGTTTTAGGCAGTTGTCTTTCATTCAGTTGGTGATGGTCTTCATGCACCTGCAGAAGTTGGCTTTCATGGTGAAGGGTTCTTCTGAATGTAAGAGGATGAGCTGGGAATCATCTGGGTAGGATATGATGGTAATTTCCTGGGTTCTACAATGTTATCATGAGCGTCATGTAGGTGTTGAATAGTGCAGGGCTGAGGGACAAGCCTTGAAAAACTTCGCCAATGATGTTCTTGGGTGAAAGGTGGTAAGTGGATACTCTGTTTTTTTCTGGTGAGTAAGGAGGCTATCCATTTGAGAGTGTTTCCTTGGATTCCAATGTAATGAACCCTTTTATTAAAGGAGCAGTGGGATATGATGTTGAATGCTGCCAAGAGGTTGAGGAGGACAGGGCTGCCATTTCTCCCTGGTAGAGGAGGGTTCTGATGTTATCAGTGGCAGTGATCAAGGTAGTCTTGGTGCTGTGGTTGGTGTGGAATCTAGATTGGGAGGGGTGCAGTAGATTGTTGTTCACCAGGTGTTTCCTGAGCTAGTGGTTGATGGCCTTTTTGAGGACCGTGGCAGGAAAGGGGAGCAGAAAGATAGGATGATAAATCTTGAAGTCAGTGGGGTCAGAGGACGATTTCATGAGCAAGGGTTTGATTTCCGCATGTTTCCATTCTTTGGGGAAGGTGACCATGTTGATGGATGCATTGAAAATGGTGGTGAGCTTATTGCTGATTATCTTGCTCCTGATGTTGAATAAGTGGTGGGGGCAGGGGTCAGTGGGTGCTCCTGAGTGGACAGAGTTCACAATGGCTGTAGTATGTGTGGTGAGCTTGTCCAAAGTAGTGAGCAGGTGGTTGGGGTTTGCATCTGTGGGTGTGGGGAGGCTGAGGGTGTCAGTGGCATTGGGTTGGGGTTCAAAGTTTTTGTAGCCGGTGAAGATCTTGTCATGGAAGAAATCCACCAGGGTGTTGATGAGTTTCTAGGCATGGGGTTGGAGAACTCTCTAATGATGTTGAAGAGTTCTTTGCTGTGGCTAGGCCTGGCACCGATGTGGTTAGCTAGAGTGCTCCTTCATGATTTTCAGGAGTTGGTGATATTGGGTGATGGATGTCTTGAGGGTGTCTCTGTCTATGTGCTCCTTGCTGGTATACCATTTCCTTTCTAGTTCCTGGCAGTGGGGTTCCATGGTACTCAGTTCTGTGGTGTACCAGCTGACCTGTTTGGTGGATCTCTTGATTTTAGTGTGCTTGACAGATCTTGACAGGGGTGACTCCATCAGGTGGACAGCCAGTGCTAGGTTGGTTGCAGTGTGGGGTTTGAGGTCTTGGGATCATTGGTCCATTGGCTCTCTGATACTTTGTTCCAGCTGCAGCGTGAGGTGCTGGGAGGCTTGGTGCAGTGCAAGGGGATCCTGTGAAGTGGTCTATGAAATACTTGACTGTTCCTGGGTGTGAAAATGGGGTCAAGAGTGTGTCTTGAGTTGTGTGTGGGTTGTCTGACTAGTTGTGAGAGTCCGATGTTGTTCATGCTTTGGAAGAGGTTGGCAATGTTGGTGTTGTTGAGGTCATTGAGGTTAAAGATGAGGCCTCCGGGGAAGATGTAGTGTTTGTAGTCTATGACGAGCGGGGCAATTAATTCAGGGGTGGTGTTGCACAAGCTGGTGCATGGTCCTGGAGATATGTAGGCCGAGGGTGCCTCTGATGGTGGTTTTGCCATCAGTTTGAAGTTGGAAAATTGGAGTGTTCCATGATCGGGGGTGTCATCTACGGTGGTAGTGCAGTATATGTTTCTATTTGTGGATGATGGGAATTCAACCTCTGTGTTTGTTGACACAGTCCGAGTGTGCTATCTTGTAGCCATCAGGAGTTGCTGTGGCGATGGCAGATACAAATGCAGGGTTGAGCTAGATCTCAGTGAGGAAGATGGCATCGAGGATGAGGGAGGTGATAGTATCCCAGATCTCAGTGGTGTGATTGCAGAGTGATTGTGTGTTGAGCAGGAGGCAGTTGAGTTGTTTTGAAAAAGCTGTGTTTGACATGGAGGTAGTTGCTTCCTTGTTGCAGGAGAATAGAAGACAATGACAGGTTAGAGTTCCTACTTGGGATCAAAGTGACGTGGGTCAGAAGTTGTTATTGTGGAGTCCAGGGTCCAGTCTTCAGAGCTTGGTGGTGGTGTATTTTCCAGTGGTGAAAGAGTTTTTAGCGCTGGACATGGTCCATTCGCAGGGCTCAGACAAACTTGCCTTCAGCATGCCTTCAGAATACTGACAGCTTGTCCCCGCTGTGGCCTGCATTAAGTAGGTCCTGAGAGGAGGGTGGGTGGTGGTGGGCAGGGCTAGGGTGAGGCAGGAAGCAGGAGAGAAAAACAGTGGGAAAAACAAGCAGGTGGCAGGAGCCGCAGCTGGTGGTGAACAGGAACAGTGTATTGAGGTGACTTAACAGTATATATAAACAGTAACAGTACTGGGGGCGTAGCTTGGTGCCAATGGAGTAGGGAGCAGAGGCAGAGAACTCTGGTGCCAAAATCCCCCAACTGGGTCTAACCTGATGTCCTCCTGCTGGGGCTGCAGACGTTATGACCCCCCAAGATAGCAGGGGGCAGGGTGGCCCTGTGCAAGGGAGCTGGGTGCCGAGACAACTGGCTGCCGTGATCTGACAGTAAAGAAGGTGGTCCGTTGCCCCACTCGCCGACCAGGCAATACTGGGCCTGCGAGGAAGGCGACAATCGGGTCTGGAGCGTGCAGGGCCCATGGATGGCTCACGGCTGCTGCAGTGGCCCCCCCTCTCCTTTTTCCTTTGCCGAGGTGAGCATTTTGAGCAGAAGGGAGGGCTGACGCGAGGGGGAGGTTCCCCCACCCTGATTCCGGTCCTTGGCCGCAGCACTGGAGGTAAACTGGAGGTGGCGGCTGTCCTCTTTGTGGTGCCTGGGGCGCAGGCTAACTCTCCCTGAGGTGGAAGTGGGGAGCCGAGCTGTGGGGCAGGTGGAAACCAACAGAGAAAATGAATGAGGCCCTGCCACCTTGACAACGGATCTTGGAATACTATGAGAAGATCAGAGGCAACTGGCAGAGAGAGTCACGATGGTTGAGCGAGACTCATGTACAATAAGCCGGCACCCTCCATGGTGGGGGACCGCCATACCGCCTTGGAACAACAGGCTAAGACCCTTGCGGTCCGTGCCGAAGATGCAGAAAACAGAGCCCGCCGGAACAATATCCGAGTTGTCAGACTACTGGAAAAAATTAAGTGCAATGACATGACTTCCCATCTTGAGAACTTTATCAGCACTGAGGTAGCACCGGAAGGACTATCCCCTTTCTATGCATTTGAGCACACAGGGTGCCGGCCATAACGTTGCCTCTGGGGGCCCGAATGCTACACTACAGAGACAGAGACCATATCCTTGGGCAGGCTTGAAAATAGGGGGAGCTGACGTGGAGAACAGTGTGGTCCTCATCTTCCCAGATTTCTCACAAGAGGTGCAAAGACAACGGGCCACCTTCCTAGAGGTAAAGAGACAGCTATGGTCATTGAACATCACCTACAATATGCTCTTTTCAGCCACGCTGAGTGGCAGTGGGGAGGAGAGCACTCTTCTTCCAGGCCCCGCAGGAGGTGCGTGAATAGCTGGATGGGCAACCGAGGGTAGAAATCAAACAGAGGCATCGGGGCGACCCCGGAGCTGCTGGTGGTGAATTGGGGGACCCCACCGCAGCGAGGCGGCGCCATCCATGGAGAAGCACAAAGAGAGAAGCAGAGTGCCACCGCAGCTGTGTCATCCTTGAGTGCATGCTTGGTCAATCCCCGGTCTGCTGCGAAAGAAGAGGGTGCACAAAACTCAGAGTCCGACAGGGAATCCGGATCCTCAACAGCTCCTAGCATGGAAATACACTGGTAACACCGGGGACCTCGGAGGACATCATCTGAAGCTCCTTAATGAAGCGGAGGTGGGAGATGCGAAGGTCAGCTCGTGGCGCCCAAAGGAGATCAGAACGAGCCATTCAGAAAACAAATGAAACCGGGTGGCGTGAGACCCGGGGTTGAGGGGCCCTGCAAGCCTTGGGCCTCACCACAGGTACCTCACAAGAGAGCTCTTAGATCAAGGACTAGTTTGGATGGGGGGTTGTTTTTTCACCTGTCCTGGGGAATGGGAGTTGGGATGTTATTGGGTTGTTGAGTTAAAGGAATTCTGCCACTGCACCTGTAGAGGAGAATGGATTATTGGCAGGGATTGTATAACAAGTGGACCAGATGGGAGCACCACAGAACTATACGTTTGTATCCTGGAGTATTAGGGGCATGCACACCATGAATAAATGGTACCAAGTGTTCTCCGATCTACAGAGGAGAGGGGCACACATAGCAATGTTACAGGAAACACACATGACTGCTTCAGAGGGAATGGCTCTGCAGAGGAGATGGAGGGGCCAAGTGTACTAGATTTCCTACTCTGCCTATGCTCTGGGAACTCTCATCTGGGTTAGGGCGGTAGTCCCTTTTCAGAAAACAGGGACAGTCATGGACACTAATAGCTGATTCGTAGTGGTCACCGGCCGCCTGGAGGGGAGGGACATAATTCTCGTTAGCATAAATGCACCAACTTCTGTTCAGGGAGCATTCCAGGGACACCTCTCGGGAGCGTTGCTCCCTTACTTAATGCAAGCGGTTTTGATGGGAGGAGATTTCAACTGTGTATCTGATCTTGACATAGATGGATCACATCCCCTTCTTGGAAGTTCCCCAGTCTGTAAAACTGCTGATACATTTCGAGTGTGGCTTGTTGGACTCGTGGCAATTCCTCTACTCACACACTAGGGACTATACCTTCTTTTCAAACACACATGACTTACATATCCGATTAGACACATTCCTCTGCACCCCGGAGGTACATGGCAAAATTACGGAGGTGGAATACGATCTCTGACCACAACCCTGTTCTTCTCCATCTGTCCTGGGAAAGAGTCAAGCCACACATACCAACTTGGCGGCTGAAGCCAAAATCAATGGAAGATCCCACCTTCCGGGAAGAGATTAGGCAATACTTTGCAGAGAATGAGGAAACTGCATCTTCTCCCCAGATTTTATGGGATGCTTTCAAATTAGTGATACAAGGGAGTTGTATAGCCGAATTAGTAGGGATCCTGAAGACAGTACTAGGAGAAGTCATGGCTGCGGAGAGCGAGTTACGAACACTCGAAAAACGATGGTCGGGTCAGCTGCAATGGGAGGTACTTGGGACAAGGGAGAGAGTAGCAGTGCATGCTGAGATGCTCCGTTGCTTTGACTATAATAACTATATGATAAGGGCGCATTCCAAAAAGGACAAAACAGAAACACTTCTGGCATGGTTGGCTAACTCTTCGAAGAGGGGGACGCCCATCATGGAAATTATCACCTTCACAGGGCAGAAGGAATACAGGCAATAAGAGATCAACCAACATTTTTTATAGATATTACACCTCTCTATACACCAGCCTAACTCATAGAAGAGAGGCTGATGTACGGGCTTTCCTGGAACCACTACCACGCCGAAGCCTCACCGGGGAGGACAAGGAAGCATTGGAAGGGGACATTGAAATCGTGGCAATCTGAGCGGCCATAAAAGGCCTTGCCAGAGGGAAAACCCCAGACACAGATGGACAGGCATAGAATTCCATGCCTGTTAGAAATGGGGTTTTGGTTGGCAGTCAGGTTACCCCCTCTCCAAGCAAGGACCCTCACTCTAGTCAGGGTAAAAGAGAATCACCATCAGCTAACCCCTGCATACCCCTTGGTAGCTTGGCATGAGTAGTAGGCTTAACTTCAGAGTGCTAGGTGTAAAGTATTTGTACCAACACACACAGTAACAGAAATATTTATCTAAACAAAACAAGACCAAAATGACAAAAATCCACAATGCACAAGTCAAGATATAAATTAAAAAGCAAAAAGAGTCTTCTAACACTGTTAGTGTGAAAATGTACCTTGGGTGCGTCAAAAATAACCCCGCACGGGCAAAGGGGTGTGTCAAAAAGGTTTGTGATGCGTCGATTTCACCCACGAGCAAGACCTTGAGTAATTTCTCCTTTCGTCGGGTCAGGGCGCGTTGTTTCTTCTCTCCGCAGGAGAACGATGCGTCGATCCAGTCAGCACTCTCGAGTCGGGGCAGGCCTTGCATTGTTTTTACACGCCCAGTGGTACTTGCGTTGGAAATCCAGCTGCACGATGATCTGAAAACCACGCAGCGCGCATTGCGAAATCCCAGCCTCCGTCAGCGATGCTGCGCCTTGTTTCTCCAGCTCCGTGTGTTGATTCTTTGGTCGTGTTGCAGGCAAGTGTCGATTTTCAGTCGCGAAGCTGGCCGTGTGTAAATATTTTTGCCGCAGATCAGAATCACGTTGATCTTTCCCCCGCACGGCGCTCTGTCCGTGGATTGCTTCCTCTTAGGCTGCCAGCTTCTCCTTTTAGGGTCCTAGGAACTGGATGGGCACCACAGGTCAGAGACGAGGCTCTCCAGAGACTCCAGGTGCTGGCGGAGAGAAGTCTTTGCTGTCCCTGAGACTTCAAACAACAGAAGGCAAGCTCTATATCAAGCCCTTGGAGATCTTCACAAGATGGAAGGCACACAAAGTCCAGTCTTTGTCCTCTTACTCTGGCAGAAGCAGCAACTGCAGGATAGCTCCACAAAGCACAGTCACAGGCAGGGCAGCCCTTCTTCCTCAGCTCTTCAGCTCTTCTCCAGGCAGAAGTTCCTCTTGGTTTCCAGAAGTGTTCTAAAGTCTGTGGTTTTGGGTGCCCTTCTCATACCCAATTTCTCTTTTGAAGTAGGCCTACTTCAAAGCAAAGTCTCACTTGATTGTGAAATCCTGCCTTGCCCTGGCCAGGCCCCAGACACTCACCAGGGGGATGGAGACTGCATTGTGTGAGGGCAGACACAGCCCTTTTAGGTGTAAGTGACCACTCCTCCACTCCCTCCTAGCACAGATGTCTCATCAGGAAATGCAGACTACACCCCAGCTCCCTTTGTATCACTGTCTAGTGTGAGGGGCAACCAGCCCAACTATCAAACTGACCCAGGCAGGGAATCCACAAACAGGAGTGTCACAGATATGGTTTAAGCAAGAAAATGCTCACTTTCTGAAAGTGGCATTTTCAAACACACAATTTTAAAATCAACCTCACTAAAAGATGTATTTTAAGATTGTGAGCTCAGAGACCCCAAACTCCACATTTCTTTCCGCTCCCAAAGGAAATTTACTCTTTAATCCTATTTAAAGGTATCCCCCGTTTTAACCTATGAGAGGGACAGGCTTTGCAACAGTGAAAAATGAATTTAGTAATATTTCTCTGTTAGGACATACAAAACACATTACTATGGCGCTCATTGCAACCGTGCCAGTAAACGCCACCTATCGCCGTGCTGACGGGCACCAACAAACCGTGACAGCAGTGGTATTCCGCTACGGGTATTATGACCCTCATTGAGAAAACCGCCACTATACAGACACCCACACAAGTCTGCCACACCAAAGGTCAGGGATAAACTGGCAATAGCAGAACCCACACCGTTCCGCCAACACGAATATGCCCACAGTATAACGACCCACGAATCACCGCAGCAGTCTTTCAACAGCGGGAAACCATTGGCAGTACACAGCGCCGCACTCAAAATACAAACACATTTACAAAACACCACCACATTGGATAATTCAAACTACACACACCTGACACATATTCCCACACCACACCCACATACTCACACCACTATAAAGCACACACCCACATTACCCACAACCTTTTCAATGAAAAACAAGATTGCCAACAGAAAGAGACACAAGCCAGGAGCACCCACTCAATCTGAGCCACAAAACACCATCACCCATTCACCATCCACGCACATCACAGCTTACACCTTAACACATCACCCCACACATCCTCACACATATCACTCACACCACATCCATGGCACCCCAAAGACACCCCAGGTTTTCAGAGGAGGAGCTAAGGGTCATGGTGGAGGAAATCATCCTGGTAGAGCCACAGCTATTCGGAACACAGGTGCAGCAGACATCCATTGCAAGGAAGATAGAGCTATGGCGGAGGATCGTGGACAGGGTCAACGCCGTGGGACAGCATCCAAGAACAAGGGATGACATCAGGAAGAGATGGAATGACCTACGGGGGAAGGTGTGTTCTGTGGTTGCAAGACACCAGGCAGCCATACAGAGGACTGGCGGTGGACCCCCACAGCTAACAACATGGGAGGAGCAAGTCTTGGCAGTGATGCATCCTGAGGGCCTCGCAGGAGTAGCAGGAGGACTGGACTCTGGTAAGTCAAATCTTTACTACTTTATCCCCCCCACCCTACCTGCATGTCATCACAAACTCCTACCTCCTACCTTGCCCTCACCCCCATCACTCCACCAACTCACACATACCCCACCATCACAACCCATCCATCCCAATACCATGCCCTGCATGTACCACCAATGCATGGACCCCCAACACAGACCTGCATGGACACCCATCACCACAGCATGCCCAGTAGAGAGACTCACCCAGCCCACAAAATCACCACTTACACAAGGCCAAGCCGACAGGGAAATCACAATCATACAGGGAAACACACCCCATGCACAAGATGGCATACGCAGATACACTAACACTGCATTTGCATCCCCATAGGACCTATACTCAAAGTCACCGGAGAGGAGGTGCCAGCTACATCCAGTCCCCCCCTCAAGAGGCCCACAGTAACAACAACAACTCTGCACGCCTGGATCAGGATGACCAACCTGGCTCATCCGGGACCTCTGGACAGTCGGTTTCCCTGCCACAGTCCCAACCCACCACAGGGCCTCCCCCTCAGGAAACACCAGCACAGCACCCACCCAGCGGCCAATGCCACTGTCCCCAGGACACATCAATCAGTAGTGTGTCCACCACTACAGGGACCCCAGGCCACCCCACAAACACATGGCGATCAGGGACCTGGGGTCAGTGGTAGTGTGGACACGGTTCAGGGGACAGAGGCACAGGACAAAAGGGAAGCTGGGAGGACTGCTGTGCGACGGGGGAGGACAGGCCCAGGGAACAAACTCTCCACTAGGCACTCTCCAACATCCTGGGAGCATACCACCATTCCCAGGAGACCATTGGCCAGATACTGGCCAAGTTACAGGAGACCCAGCGGCTGCAGGAGGGACAGTACCTGGTGGTCAGGGATGACCTAAAAACCATCTACACCATCCTGGTCACCATTGCAGGGGTGCTGGCTAACATGGGCAAGATCATGAGGGAGGCAGTAGCACAACACCGGGCCCCTGACACTAGCCAAACGGATGAAGAGCCTTCCACCTCCGCCGGCGCTAGTGGACAGGAGGCCCCGCCACAGGAACAACAGGCCACCAGCACCCCACCACCTGCAGAAGGAGAACCAACCCACAAATGGTCCCTGCGATCTAGGCAGAAGCCACAGAACATTGTTAAGACCCCCATCAGGAAATAAGACTATCCTGATTGTCACTCTTCTGTCCCACTCTGTCACCCTGTCCACCTTGAACTGCCATTACTCCCCTTCCTATGACCCATTGGACAATGCACCTGTGATACCAAAAGAATGGACTCTAATATGGACTTTCCTCCACCATCAGCCCAGCCCATTGCACATCCCCCTTTACTTATGAGCACTTAAATAAACACCCTTGGAACAAATACTAATCTGGAGTCTGTCAAAGGATTCACATATGTATTAGTTTAACATTATCAAAGCATTGCAAGTCAAATGTACAGTGAAATATACTTTGGAATTACCTTTGGTGGGCTTCTCAAGGCCAGGTTGTGCAACATGCAACATGCAACAATGATCAGGCACACCTTCTTGGGTGAGTAGTACGGGGAGCCAGCTGTCAGATGGAGGCACAGGAACCTGGCCTTCAGGACGCCGAAGGTCCTTTCAATAATCCTCCTTGTACGCCCATGTGTCTCATTGTAATGGTCCTCTGCCCTTGTCCTGCCATTCCTCACTGGGGTCGGGAGCCATGAGAGGTTGGGGTAACCTAGAGACCTGCAAATATCGAGGGACAACTGTTAGACACACACTAACCCTTAGGGACAACCCCATACCCAGACACCTGTTAATACTGTGTGGCGACCTTGGGCTCACCTATTAGCCACACCCGGTGCCTCTGGAGTTGGCTCATCACACATGGGATGCTGCTATTCCTCAAGATGAAGGCGTCATGCACAGAGCCAGGAGATTTGGCATTCACATGGGAGATGTACTGGTCTGCTAAACACACCATCTGCACATTCATAGAGTGATAGCTTTTTTCTATTCCTGAAAACCTGTTCATTTCTCTGGGGGGGGGGGAACAGATGCCACATGTGTGCCATCAATGGCACCAATGATGTTGGGGATATGTCCCAGGGAATAAAAGTCAGCTTTCACTGTGCCCAAATCCTCCACCTGAGGGAACACAATGTAGCTGTGCATGTGTTGCAGCAGGGCTGACAACACTCTGGTCAGCACATTGGAGAACATTGGCTGGGACATCCCTGATGCCATGACCACTGTTGTTTGGAAGGAACCACTTGCCAGGAAATGGAGCACTGACAGGACCTGCACTTGTGGGGGGATACCTGTTGGCTGGCGGATAGCTGACATCAGGTCTGGCTCCAATTGGGCACACAGTTCTAGGATAGTGGCACAATCAAGTCTATAGGATATGATAATGTGTCTGTCCTCCATTGTCGCAAGGTCCACCAGGGGTCTGTACACCGGAGGATGGCGCCATCTCATATTCAGCCTCAGCGGTTGAAGCCTATGGAAGAAAACGGTGAGCAGAGGGTCATATTCACACATCTCTTGCACTAGTGATGATTTGTTTACTTTACAGAAACAACATGTGAATCTGACAATTAGTTGCTGTGCCAATGTCTGCTGTGATGCACTTAGGTGCCATGTCCCCCTGAAATGGCGACTGCCTGATCTTTGAGGAGGGACAAGTGGAAATGAGGTAATCCTGCTGATGTTGTGTGCCATCGCGGTAGGTGGTTATCATTGGGCCCTGTTGGATCCAGGAGCCACGCCGCGGACGTCACTGCCATTTTCTATCTGTTCACTCACTTGAGACCTGACCTTCAACAGGAGAGGACCTACACTGCAAGTGCTGCTGTGACATGTGTCTGGAAGCGACAATGGCTCATGTGTCTGGGGAAAGGTCCCCTGCTTTCACTGCGGAGAAGTTGGAGAAACTGGTGGACGGGGTCCTACCCCAGTACACATTACTCTACGGTCCTCCAGACAAACAGGTGAGTACACTGTGAGTATGATGTGTGGGCCATGGATGTATGGATTGCTGTGTGTGTCAGCCACATGTGGGGGGGCAGAAGCATCCTGTCCAGAGTGCTGCATGTAAGGTGGTCAACGTATGTGCGTCAGGGGATGGGAGGGATATGGTGGGTCATGAGTGTGGCGGTCTGGACGGGTGACAAATTCAGTTTTCTGCTGTCTTTTCCATGCAGGTCAGCGCCCACCAGAAAAAGGGTATTTGGCATGCCATCACCAAGGAGGTGCTGACCCTGGGGGTCTTTGACAGGTGGAGCACCCACTGCCGCAAAAAGGTGGGAGGACCTGCGCAGTTGGGCAAAGAAGACGGCGGAGTCTCAGCTGTGGCTGGCCTCCCAACAAGGAAGGGGTGCCCGTCACACCATGACCCCCCTGATGTTCCACATCCTGGCGGTGGGCTATCCGAAGTTGGATGGGCACTTGAAGGCATCACAGCAGCCACAAGGGGGTGAGTACAGATTCTGAATCATGACTCTTCGTGCGTTAAGAGGTACCTGGGTGGGGAATGAAGGCTATGGGTGCCCCTAAGCCAGGGTGAAGATGGCAGGGTAGGTCCTTTGTTGGGCAGGCTCTGAAGCACTCCTACCCCAATAGTGTTAGTAGGCATCTACTACTGGGCAGGGTCATGTGGGTTTCAGGTGTGCAGCTAATGGATTTAGGCATTGTACCCCATGGGCTGGTGACTATCTTAGTAACTGATAGTGTATGGCCTAGTGCATGGGGCGGTCCTTGTGTGTTGTGTACACCAACGGTAGTGGTGTTGCTGGCACTGACCAAGTGTATCCTCTGTTTCTCCCCCTTTTTGTTTTGTCACCCTGTCCCTGTGTGCATTATCATCATCTGGCGGAGGAGCAGAGGCACCGGCGACGGAGGGAGCTGCATCCCACATGGGCCTAGAGGACAAATCCGCCGAGGGTGAGGGCACCAGTGGGACGGAGGGCGAAGAGAGCACCACGACGGGGACAGGAGGGGAGACCACAGACAGCGACTCCTCCTCCCATGGAAGCTCCCTGGCAGTGGCGGACACCTCTGTGCCCACCCCAACAACAGGAACAGCCGCCACCCCCCCATCAGCACCGCCCTTCCAGCAGCCCCTCAGCATGTTTCCCTTGCTCGCTCACCCAGAAGGGATGGGCATCTCCTTCGCCCCAGGCACCTCAGGCCCTGCCCCAGTCAGCCCTGCTGCCCTTAGTGAGGAGGCTATTGACCTCCTGAGATCCCTCACTGTTGGGCAGTCAACCATTCTGAGTGGCATCCAGGTTGTTGAGAGGCATTTGCAACAAACAAATGCATACCTGGAGGGCATTCACTCTGGCGTGGCGGCCCAACAGAGAGCATTTCAGGCTCTGGCCTCAACTCTGATGGCAGCGCTTGTCCCTGTCTCTAGCCTTCTCCCTCCACCTTCCTGTACCCAGCCCCAATCCCCTCAACACCAGCCTATCCCAAGCACACCTTCAGACCAGCATTCACCCAAATTAACACACAGAAATGGCTCAGGCAAACACAAGCACCACACTTCATCTCACAGGCACTCACACAAGTACCGTCCCCATGCAGACATGCCAACATCCACTGCCTCCACTGTGTCCCCCTCCTCCTCATCGTCCACCTCCCAACCAGTAGCGTCTCCACTCATACCTGCATGCACTACATCCTCATCCACTACTACCACTATCACCATCATGCCCATCACTACTCAACCCTCACTGGCAGTCACCCCCTCCACATCCATGCACACGTCCCCTATGTCCTTCCCAGTGTGTCTGTGACCCCTCCTCCCAAAGTACACAAACGCAAGCACCCACCCACTCAACAGCCTCCACCTCACAACAGCATCCAGCCCATGCACCTTCACCCAAACTCAGCAGACAGACACCTCCTAAAACCACTCCCTCTTCGTCCGTTCCAAAACCCTCTCCCTCTTCCCGCTCCAGTGTGTCTAAAAAGCTTTTCCTGCAAACATTGACCTCTTCCCTACCCCTCCCCCCCATCCTTCCCCTCTGGCCAGGGTGTCCAGAACCCAGACCAGCACCTCAGTCACCAAGTCGGCATCCGCTGTGGTACCTGCAACTCACAGAGGCTCAAAGGGGACAACCGTCAGCCGAGCCAGTGTGCCACCAACCCTTGCAAAGGACAAAAACATTCCACCTCCTGCCAAGGTGAAGAAGGGGACAGCATGCAGAAATGGCAAGGAGCACGAACCACCCAGCAAGGCCTCCTCCAAAACTCCAGCTTTCAGAGCCAAGGTCACAACAGCATCTGCCAAGGTGAGGAAGGGGCAGAAAACACCAGGCAAGGCACTTCAGCCGTCGGAGGCTGCAGGTGAAGACATGGTGCCCACCAGCACAACCGTCAGCCCCGCCACCTGCACCTTGGGGAGCACCATCAGCAGCCCCGCTGCAAGCACCGCCACCTGCACTGCCACCTGCAACGCCTCTGGCACCACTACTGTTAGCAGCAACATCCCCAGTGGGCATCCATCCGAGGCTGCAGGAGAAGGGCTGGAGCCTCCCTCCACCACTGGCAGCACCTGCACCACAGCCAGCTCTGCCAGCAGCCCCGTTGCAAGCACCGCCACATGCACTCCACATGCACCGCTGACAGTAGAACCACTACCAGCAGCAGCAGCCCCAGTGGGCAGCCGGGCTGCTGGAGACGGGCTGGAGCCTCCCAACACCAATGGCAGCACCCCCACCAACACTGGCACTACCACCAGTTAGCAGCCTTAGCTGCCGCAGGATGGAGTCTAGCCCTGCCTCCATGGACTATCATGCAGCCTGGTCCCGGCAAATCTCGTGCCTCAGACACCCAGGTGAGGGAATGTGAACTGCCACACCCCAAGTGCTGCATCACTGGGCACAAGGCCTCCTCCAGAACCAGTGGAGATATGCATCCACTCACCCCCTCCTTGGCAGGATGAAGCACACTGGGCACAAGGCCCCCTCCAGAACCACTGGAGATATGCATCGATTCACCCCCTCCTTGGCAGGATGAAACCCACTGGGCACAAGGCCCCCTCCAGAACCAGTTGCAAAGCCATCCACTAGAGAGACTGTGGCTTTGCACTCCCCAGGACCAAGCAGTGGGCAACCCACCCACTTGAGATACTGTGGCTTTGCACTCCCCAATAGCAAGCAGTGGGCAAACAACCCACTTGACGGACTGTGGCCTTGCACTCCTCAGGACATCACTGTGGGCATGGAGCCCCCTCAAGGAGCAGTGGCTTTATTTCATCTTCCAGCTGAGGTCTTCCTTCCTTCCATGTCCCCCTGAGGTGGCTGTGTGTTTTTGACCTGATGTCCCTGCATTGTTCTCTCCATATTGATGCAGGAGTCAAGTGTGGGCTTGGCCCATTATTGTTGGCCCAGTGGCCCATGGACGTTTGAAAGGGACAATGTACATCCATATGAACATATTGCATATTTTTGTCAACACAGTTTTTCTATTCATTACGTATATCTGGCTGTTTCTAATATATCACTGATTTAACTCAATTCCTTTTGTGCATGCGTTCTTCCAGGGGGTTACGGTGTATAAATGTAATGTTTTTGCATGTGTTTGTGTGTATGGTGTTGTGGGTGAGGATGGGGTGGGGGTGTTGCGTGTGTGTGTCACTTTCTTTCTACTCGCCACCTCTTCTGTGTACTAGGTGCGGTACTCACCATGGTCATCGCTGCCGCCTTTCGTATCCCTGGTAGATGAGGAGGTAGACTAGCATGGGCAGGACCTGTAACTCGGTCTCCATGGCGTCCTGGTTCTTCGTTGAGTGTCGAGAGGTGAGTGGTTTCCCTTCAGTGTTCTGTTTCTGCCATGCTTTTGATGGCGTTGGTTACGCCCCTGAAAAGCTGGCAGATTGGCGGGTTGTGATGGGGTGGGCGGTACATGGTCTTCCGCCTGTCTGTTGGCGGTTACTGCTGCGGTGTTTGTTGCTAACACCGTGGCGGTCAGAGTGTTAAAGTGGCTCTCTGTGTTGGCAGTTTCCGCCGTGGTCGTGATGCCATTTTTTTTACGGCCTGTTGGCGGTATTACCTCCGTTTTAACACCGACCGCCACGGTTGTAATGAGGGCCATTATGTCCTACATTAACCATACTTTGCACCCAGCCCTGGGGATACCTAGGGCTACCTAGAGCCTACCTTAGGGGTGCCTTAAATGTCAGAAAAGGGAAGGATTAGGCCTAGCAAGTGGGTACACAGGCCAAGTCAAATTTACAGTTAAAATTGCCCACACAGACACTGCAGTGGCAGGTCTGAGACATGATTACAGAGCTACTTATGTGGGTGGCACAACCAGTGCTGGAGGCCCACTAGTAGCATTTGATTTACAGGCCCTGGGCAATTCTAGTGCACTGTACTAGGGACTTACTAATAAATCATATATGCCAATCATGGATAAACCAATTACATACACATTTTGTAAAGGAGCACTTGCACTTTAGCTGTGGTTAGCAGTGGTAAAGTGCCCAGAGTAACAAAAACAGCAAATCAAATCAACAACCTGGGAAACAGAGGCAAAAAGTTAAGGGAGACCACGCCAAGGATGTAAAGTCTAACAATGCCACATGCGCTGATGACCTGTCCCCCCCAACTTGTGACACTATACAAAGTGGTGAAAGACCGCGAATGCCTGACGGACACGACCAAAGAAGCGCTGATAGTCCCGCTGCTGAAACCTGGCAAACTGACGCACAACAACACGGCCTAAAGGCCGCTGTCAATGCTCAATCAGGACTATAAAATCATCAGCCGGGTCCTTGCAATGAGACTGCTGCCTTTCATTACTAGCCTAGTCCACACGGACCAGGCAAAGTTTATCCCCACATGGAACACAGCCCAGAATGTCCGCCGTCTTATCAACCTCCTGGATGCAGACATCCCAGACAGAATATCTCCTGCCGTATTTGCCGTCGATATAGAGAAAGTATTCGACAACTTGGAAAGAAAATATATATATGCAGTACTAGAGCATATGGGACTGGGGGATGGATTTACTGGATGGACACAGCTGCTGTACATAGACCCCAGAGCCCGAGTGCAGACTGGGCCAAGATTTTGCAATTATATACAGTGGAGAGGGACACATGCCAGGGGTGTCCCCTCTCGCCCTGCTGTTTGCGCTGGCTATGGAGCCATCAGCCAGCCAGGTGCGGACAGCTCACTGGTATCAGGGGCTACTGCAAGGTGATGCCTCTCATTGCATTGATACTCTATGCAGATGATCTGCTCATGTCCCTTTGAAACACAGCATCAGAACTAAGGGGGGGCAGGACACTCCTAGAAAAATTTGTCTTGCTCTCAGGGCTATGGGTGAACTGGCAAAAATCACAACTCTACCCACTAACAGCAGACCAAGACCCATCTGCGGAATTAGGGAACATTGGCTGGGAACCTAGGTGCATATCCTACCATGAGTCAGAGTCTACCACAATAGAGCTAATGTACTAAAGGGCAATATAGGCAAAGCCACTAGTGCACTGAAAACTAGTCTGGACTTGTGGAAGAACCTTCCTTTGTGGGTGGCGGGGAAAATAGCATTGCTCAAGATAATGGCCCAGCCTGGGCTACTATACTACTTTGCAGTCCTAGCGCTTTGTATCCCTGCTGTAGTCTTTCGGGTAGCCGGATTCCCTGTTCGCTGCATACATATGGGGACATAGGATGCACTGAGTGGCCCTGGCCACCGTGAAAAGATCACGGATGGAGGGGGGACTGGCATTCCCAGACTATTAGTTGTACTATCTGGCGGCCCAGCTGCAATGGCTAACACAGTGGACAGCGGGGAGCAGACTATCGAACAGCAATATGAATTTTAACGGTCCCACTCTTTCCTTAACTGGTGGGAACTCTACTGAAATTCACCATACACACTCATACAGACACTTCCAAGGTCTGGGTCATAGGAAAATGCCTTACTCTCCTGACATACCAATGGCTTGGCTTCTAATGGTGCCCCACCAGGGAGTCTGCGGGGACATCACGTCCTGGGTAGACGCGGGAGCTGCATGACTGGGGGACTTGTACAGGTATGGGGAGCTTCTCCCCTTCGAGGGGTTCCAGCAGGAGCACAACCTCCCACATGGCCGTTTCCTAATACATTGCGCTATTACCCTCACCATTCAAAAGTATTGGCACACTGGGTGAACAGAGCCATGGCCACATGGTGTCAATAACTAGATAGTAATGTCGGAGGGCACTTTTAGGGTGGGAACCTGCCTATATGGGCCAATCTGAGCAGGAGCATCGCACCCCCTGGAAGCTCTGCGAATTAAGTTGGAGACGGATTTGGGGATCCTGATACCAGAGAGGGAGTGGGTACTTACACTAGCAAGAGCACCAAAGGTATCTAGAAACACCTGATTTAAGCTAATAAACTTCTGTATACTGCATAGGTCATATGTTGCCCCTAGGCGGCTCCATGAACACTTTCAAGTAGTGGACGCCAGGTGCCCACATTGAAAGAAGGCAGCAACCGAGTTCCTAAATATGATGTGGTCTAGGAGTCAAAAGCAAGAACAGGGAACAGGCTCAGGCTGATGCAAAGCAGAAACAGAACTGGAAAACAGGGAGCATGCTCTGGCAGGAATAAGCAGGCACAGGACTAGGAAATAGAGAGCAGGTTCTGACTGAAGAAAGCAAGAACAGGACTGGAACACAGGGAGCTGGAACAAGCAGAAACAGGGCTGGGAATCAGAGATCAGGTTCAGGCTGAAGCAAAGCAGAAACAGGGCTGGAACACAGGGAGCTAGAACAAGCAAGAACAGGACTGGGAAAAAGAGAGCAGGTTCAGGCTAAAGCAAAGCAGGAACCGGTATGGGAAACAGAGAGTAGGTTCACGCTGAAGCAAAGCAGGAACAGGACTGGAACACAATCCAACAAGAGGTCTCGTACACAAAGAAAACAAAATCCAATGCACGACGAGGAGATTCAGGAAACGGCAGCTTCTAAGCAGTTCCAGGCAGCAGCAAGCCCAGGGCAGAGTCACATGGCTGGGCTAGACAAAAGTGATCACAGGTGTGTGCAGTTCCAGTCTCACACAAGTCCTGGAAAAGAGAATCCGGTACAAAGGAACAACAGGACTATTTCTCTTGGGACACAATGCGTAGCAGAATCAAGGTCTTACTGACTACCAGGCAGTGCATTAGGGAGCCTGACGTCCATGGAAGCAAATGTTGTTCTACAATAGCATACCATATCGACATGGGAAGCAAACAGGGGTCAGAAAGGGATTCTGGGTCAGTATTAATGGTGAATCCCAGGCTGCAGATAGTCCATTTACAGTGCCCCCAAGAGATGGACGACAGAGTTGTAACAGTAGCCTGCTCCTGGATGTTGAAAATTAAGGTATTAGGCTGTGAACAGCACAAATAGATCCTCAATTGTCCTCATTGGGAAACAAACACCTAATTGTAGCGCTTGATTCTCACAGGGTAGATAGGCAAAGCAGTCTAAGGCCTACCTAAGGAAGATGGTGTGGGCTAGTAATCACCAAACAGCAGCACGCAATAATAACACTCAATAAATGATTGTCCAGTCAGTAATTGTTCTTTAGAAAAATGTAATTTATTAAGCACACGCTACTAATCCTACGCAGTCATTTACAAATATTCATTGGCAGGTGGAACATATCATGGATGAAATTGTGTAAGGACCCAATAGAGGAGTCACCCAAACATATGAAGTGAGTTTCAATTGTAATTGTGTAATATCTATATTACTTTGGCATGAATCACTGCCCCAATAATGATGTATCAATACAACAAGTGCAATCATCATCAAAACCCAATAAAACATGAATTATTAAAAACATGTGCAATCATTCTAAAAACCCAATAAAATATGTATCAGAAGTAACTTTGTGGTTGTGCTTCCTTTCAAATACTTGGCAATAACTGTATTCGTTAGAATAGGCTTCTCTAACGAGAAGCTTGTGAGCTGATGGTATCTCTCCAGTTACCTTGAAGTAGCTCTCTTGTGTGCATCGCAGTGAACTAAATTAGAAGCTTTTGCTCAGCTGAATCAATATATCTATTCCAAAGTATGTATTTGTGATGAAAATGTGTGTATTTTCAGAATTCATGGCCTGATGTTTGGAGAAGAAAGGTTGAATTTCCAAAGCTAATATGTTTGATAAAAATCAAACTGTGTTGGGGAGTCTATTGCAAATATTATTAACATGATGCAGTACAGCAATAGCTGTAATGTAGCATCAATGTAGAGACATTCCACATTGACAAAGCATATTTTTTACATTACTGCTGGTGATCGCCTTTCCTAATCTCCCATGCAGTGGTCACTAATGAAACCTTGTTTAATGTGGTTAGTATTAAGCCTTTAATAAGATTAGTAGCTTAGGAGGATTTTCATTGAACATAAGTAGCTCTTTTTACAGAGAAGGTTGGAGACCCCTGGGTTAGAACAACCCCTCGGGGCATCACAACAAAACAGCATGGTGAAACATCATTGCAATGTAATCAAACACTAAGCCACTAGACAACATAACCTCATGAAATAACATTACAGTGTAACACTTAATCAATACCTAGAGCGTGCATTTTTATGCCTTCCATCTCCTTTGAATCATTACCATACACAAGGGCTCTAGAGAGCAAACTACTCTCAGTTGTAGAGCAAAAGCTCTAGCCATGAGAGATCTTGAGGATGCTTCCAACAGTGAGAAAGGTGATGATTTTGGGGTCCCCTAACTAAGGATGGATGGGGACCCAAAAGATGGCCTGAGGTAAAACAGCACATCATGTTAAACGTTTTGGTGATAGTCCCATCATCCTAGAACCACTACAGGCTGAGGTATGGGTGAAAATGCAAGCAAAATAAAAGCCCACAAAGTATTTATATGGAGTAAGTCTCCAAAGACTCGTGAAAAGCATAGTTTCAATTCTCCCTTTAAACTGGGGAGAGTTGTAGTGTTTTCATTGTGGTCTTTCTCCTTGGATTGCAATCTCGCATCAAGTTTCACTTTTGATGTAGGGGTGTCCAATCCCACTGGACACCTCAGCACTTGCCATTGGAGGGCAGTATGGGAAGCCCACCTAGCTGCCCTCGCCAGCTCCGCACCCAAGCACTACCGCTGGAGCTGATGGAGCTTCTGTTTGTCTGCCCACTCCAGCAAGCAGACGTCAGTCATTCAGGCCATACCCTCCAGCATCCAGCGGCCCAGGGATGGAGTCCAGGGCCCGTCCTGGTCCAGTGGGGGAAGAGTGATGGCACTTCCTCCGCATTCCTGAGGTTCAAGGGGTCTGGGGATTGGGTCCTGGCCCCCTTTATCATAAATCCGTCCAACGGATGGGGTTACTGGGTGAGATATGAACACAGAAGATACATTCAGCTTTCTTGTGACATCCCCGGGTCCTGGTCCACTTGTCGGCAAATTATTAGCATGGCAGCATAGCCCCACGTACTCTAAGGCAGGGAAGTAGGTCATTACTTGGGCCCCGTTGGGCCAGTTTGGATGATCCTGTGCTCATTTTACCTCCAAAGCAGTGCAGTCCTTCAAAAGCTGGTCCTCCTGTCTCCCTGCACCAGTTTTTCTTTGTAGCTTTGTTGGTGAATGCAGAAAAGTCCAGGGCTTCCGCCACCTGGTCCTAAGGAGTAGTGAGTTGGTCAGATTCACTGGCCCTTGGGGAGACCCACTGGTCCTGGGGTCAACTGAACAGAGTACTGTGTCTTGAGTGGGGTTCAGTGGGTTCCTCCTTCCATTTCTCCATGGCAGTCCCAAGATCCAGCAGCACAGTAGGTAGAAAATCCACAGATAAGAAATAAAAGTATTCCCTGGCGCAAGGGTTTATAAAGAGGGAAGGAAGGATCGAGAAGACAGGCACCCAAGGGGGGGCACATCTCCTCTCCACCCCGTTCCAACCCTCCTGAACAGCATGTTGTGACAATCCAAAATGGCATCATTAAGGAGCTACTGGTCACATCAGCTGCTGGAGTCTCAGCTACATCCCTCTCTGACATCATTACCACGGACTTGCACACTCAAATTTCAAAGGCGGCTCTGTGGTGGTTTGGCTCCAGTTATCTGGGCACTCTCCTTTAGTCTGGTGTAGTGTGACAGCTGGGTTACTGGTCATTTCACCCCACTACTTTCTCTCCTCAGGAGCAAGGAGAAGTAGTTCTACTTGTTCCTTTTTTGTGGGGGTGGTCTTTGTTCCTGCTGCTGGAGAAAATGTAATAACTGAACATAGCAGGGTCACAACAGGCCTAGGATCTGATCCTGAGCTGAGCCAGGAAATATGGAAGTTCTGAATGACCCACAAGATGTACTGTTATAATTTTCGAAGTTGTAATTTGGTTTTCGTGCATAGGTTACAGTCTAGTTCATATCTAACCCTGTGGAATCCCGATTGTGCCAGGGTACCTGTGTGCTGTTACTGGGCTGTGCACAGCAGTAGTCTCCCACACGCAGCCCACACACTTATACACCCGCATGTGAACACATGTCCACGTGTAACCAGACAAGTGCCCCTTACACATGCTGTGCTACAGCAGCATTATCTTAAAAGATGGACCCCAGTGGTAAACGTGTGCAGTCCATTTACCATGTGATTAACCACTTAAAAAGTTCAAAAACTGGGTGATCAGAAAAGCAAAAATCTAGGCGTACTTCTGGGGCAGAACATAGTGCAACTGTAGGTCACATGACTGCCTGTAGTTGGCAGTTGACATTTGAATATTTCTCCCAGACAGCATCACAATAGAGGCTATGGGTGTTGTTAGAATGGATCATCTCTGACATGATAGGGGACATGGCTGACACCTACCACACTTGCACATCAAAAGGCTATGCCCTTCCCTCACTCAGAGGACTTTACGCTATCCTGTTATGCCTACAAACAGACTAAAGCAAGAGCAGGGAGGCAGGAAATTAAAAAAACCTTTGTAAAGTGAACCTGTAGAAGCTTCTCCTACTTCAAGGGAGGCACCAGATATCATATTAGGACCCTCAGACCCACTCTTCAGATCACTTCTAGACCTGTGGAATACAGAAAAAGGCAGTTCTGCTGCTCTGCTGTATTAAGGACTTCTCTGTTGCACTGCTGCCTGGGTAAGAAGGACTGGACCTGCACCTAGGCCCCAGGGCCACTAGATGACTCCAGGGGCTAGCTGGCTGGCTTCGTGATCAGAGCCTGATGGACAGGAAAGGCTCCTCCCAACTTGAAACCTTCACTGGGACTCTGTATGCTCTGAGGCCTAACCCCCTAATTGATGCCTCTCCGGTCTTGGACCCTTGAAAGTGGGTATAAAGGTGCCGTGCTAGCTCAGCTGTGGTCCCCATCAGAGCAGGCACATAATGAGACAACCAGAAGCAGCCCTTTCAGCGCCTTATTGGAACCAACACAGCAGGACCCAACTGCATCACAGTCTTCACAGCTCCTCATCCAAACCGATAGAGCATGATGCATTTTGATGCAGATTCTACAGCCTTCACAGCTCCCCACTGGAACTGGAGCAGCACAATGCAACTTGATTCAGCACCCTGTATTGCTCCTTGGAATGGCAGCTGTTCAATGCAGCACCCCACATCAAGGACACAGGTACAGTTATCAGTGGGCCTAACTTGGTCCCTGTATCCAGAATTAGAGTCGCTCTGTGCTTGTGTTTTTGTCCTAGCATTCCCAGATATCCACAGTTGGCGCTTTGTGCTTGTAAATATTATTTTTACCTAAGTCTTAAAAATTTCATATCTCCAGTTCGACTGATTGGATTTTGTAATTTTCAGTGTTACAAAATTTATTAAAATGTACTCTACTTTTTTAATCAATTTGTGTGGGACTCTTCTGCTGTTGTGCTTCTGCTTTATTACTATTTGTATGCTACATAAATACTTGAAACATTGCCTAACTTGTTTTGATCCAAGGTACCGGGGGTTAAGCATAGGCTAATTTTCTGACTTTAGTGGTTCACCCTGATGGGGACTGTGGCGTTTACTTGAGAAAGGCTCACATCCTCTTCAACCAAAAACCCGATTTCTTACATTGGTGGATAATAGTAGGAAACAGTACTTGTGTTTGTACAGTGCCACAGAGTGATTGGTGTGACACTAAAACCCCTGATAAATAATTGGACAGCAGAGTTGACCTCTTTTTAAATTCTCCTTAGTTTTCGATTGGCTATTTTTCTTCCTTTTCTAAACTGAAGAAACTTGCCTCCTTTTTTTCTACATGGACAACCTCACTATGACTGAACTGCAGAGGCTCTACAAAGAGAGCGGTCTGAATACAGGAAAGAAGGCCACAAAGGTTGACCTCCAGATATCTCTCTGTGCCTATGAGGAGGTCAAGATGATGCTGGCCACCCCAGAGGAGATAGATGATGACAACTGTGGGGAGGAGGGCCAAGACTAGGATGAGGAGGAAGACCTAGCGATGGGTCCTGAAATGCAGCTTCCTGAGGAGGAGGAGAACTCAACTACAGAAGAGGAGTTCCCAGCTGAAGCAAGGAGCAGTGTGTCCTCCCTCAGCCTGTCCCATGAACAATTGACAGACAGGAAGGTTGAAAGGGAGTTCAGGTTACAGATGGACAAACTATAAATGGAGGATAGGCTGGTTCTGGAAGAAAAGAAGCTGGCTGTAGAGGAAAATAGGCTAGATATAAAGGAAAAAGGCTGATATCAAGAGAAGAACCTGAGGGAGCTGCCCATTAGAGCCAATCAAACAGATAACGTCAAACAATGCTGGAAGCAATACCCCAGCGACCCACACTCCTAAGGATCTGGTTCCATAACTTTGCTGTGAGGGATGACACAGATAAATGGTTTGAGGCCTATGACATTACCCTAGAGATTCCCAGAGTCCCTAAGGAGGATTAGATGGGGCAATCCCTGGGAAGCCTCATTGAAGAGAAGGGTACCCTGTCAGCCTTAGAGAAAGGGAACAGGATGAGGTATCCCCTCATGCAGGACACTCACCAGAAAGTAGGGACTTGCTCCAGAGAAGTACAGGCAGACAGCTGAAAGTTCCCTAATAGTCCTGGGTGGTTTTGTGGACCACGTTTGCAAGACACTGGACAGTTAGGTAAAAGGCAGGGTCGCAAGAATTTACAATGGGCAGTACAGTTTGTTTGCAAGGGAGCATATTTTCAGCGACTGTTTTCCAGAACTGCAACATCATCTAGGTGATAGTAAGCATTCTGACCCCAGGGAGCTTGCTAAGGATGAGAACTGCGGGGTCACTACCAGGGTCTATCAGAAGGTATATTGGGGCGCTCCAAAAAGGGTGTTTAGGGTTACCACCAGAAGGAAGAGGAGGGAGATAAGAATATAGAGGAGTTCTCTCAAGGTCCCCCTAAAGAGTTTACTGGGGAAAGAGAACCAACCCCAGTCTGGCCACAAGAAAAATGAGTTTGTAGCTACGAACCTGGTAAGTTTGTCACTAACTGTTATAAGTGTTACCAGTTTGGACATACCAGTGGAGATTCCAAGCACCACAAGAGACACAGCTGCCCACTAGTGGGCATGCCCAAGGGTTGGCAAGTGTAGTGCTTGTGGAGGAGATGGCCCCAGTTAGTGTTTGGTGGTCATCTAAGGTTACCCTAGTATACCTAGGTGACAGTGTGATAGTGCCCAAAGCTCACATGCCTTCCAATACTTTAACAAATAGGCAGTGGGCCAATGGGCAGAGGGTGGAGGGAAGAGTCCCAGAAGGGCACAGGAGTAAGCATGGCTATTGTAGGGTGTCATCTGGTGTCCTTAGATCCAATACAATACATCATCTTATAGTAGCAATTAGCTCTGGTTCCCTTTGAGTGGGAGGGGGTCTCAGATTCCCCTATAGCTGTGAACCTTACCATGCCTGTAGATTGTTTGTTAGAAAAGGACTTGGAGCACACAGCCTGGAAGATAGTAGAGCTCAGGTTACACCTGGAGATGTTCAGATTGTCTGAGTGGGTCTGCATGAGCACACTTTTCATGGCTCCCCAGGAGGTGAGTCAATGAAGCCTAGAGTCTGGACAAATGGCCCAGGTGGCTGTAAAGAAAAGGAAGGGAGGGGTGATGGAACCAGACACTAGAACTCCCACAGGACAGGTAGACGGGGTGTCTGAGGAGGTTGCCCAGGAGCATACCAGGGAGGACATTGCCTCCATAGGAAGCCTGTCTGAGCTTGGTGGTGGCAAGTTGTTGGTGGGTCCATCATGGAGGAGTTCTGAAAGGCAGCTTTAGAGGGCATGAGGCAGCAAGCTAAATCTTCCTATACATTGAGCTTAAGGTACCTATTGATGGGCAACATATGTGATGATGGTTCCCAAGTGCAACTGGGCCTTCCCACTAGGACTCGCTCATGAGATACACATGACAGGACATCTGGAGCTAGACAAGAACTTTCCTTGGCTTGACTCCCTGTTTTATTGGCCCCTGATGAAGACTTCCTCAGATACATTCTGCAGGACATGTTCCACCTGCTAGGCCAGTGGGAAAATGGAAAAAGTTATAGGCTCTCCTGAATCCCTTGCCTGTCCTTGGCATTCCCTATGAAAGGGTAGGCATAATGCTGTAGGACACTTCGGCCCTCATTATGACATTGGCGGCAAATGCGTCCTACTGCCACGGTGACGGCTGCCAACATACCGTTGCTGTGGCTACCGACCTTCCATGGCATTATGACCATAGACAGAATACCGCCATAAGGCTGGCAGAATTCCGTCAACGGTCATGGCGATGGACGGCGGTAAGGTGGCGCTGCTGCCAGCAGCAGATCCACGCCAGCAAAACTCCACCTACCGTATTGTCGCGTAGGCTCTCATTATCCTAATGAGACTACTGAATTTTGAGCGGCAAGATCGTTCACAGTGTGGGGGACTGAGTCTGACCCACAGTGGATGACACTTGTCACTCTAAATCCCGGTTTTGCTCCGGCTAACTCTTCCAAATGGAAGAGACAACTGGGCAGCCGAGCGCATGACATCTTATCACTTCCCAGGGAAGACGTGGTCACTCGGGTCACAACCTGTTCTCTCATACACAGTACGGTCTCATATATAAATTACAAAGGCAGTTTAAGTTTTAAAGATTGTTTTAATAAAACAACTGCATTTTAGATAGCAAAGCGTGAGCTGCAATAACCAGAACTACACAACACAGTAAGATTAAAATACTAAAATAGTAATGATGAGAGTGAAGCACAAGAATAAGGCTATCATAGTGCCGCTAGATTATTTTCTCTCTAAATTATATTTCGAGCACAGAATGTGAAGCTCTAAGCCTGCCTTTCAGGTTCCACCGGGAAGACATCAACCCTCATACCTGAGCAAAGGCCTGTAATCTGCATCAGCATCTGCAACGGGGCATTCAGCATCTAGTTGTAGATGTCTCTACGTAAGGATGTGTGTTTTCTACGAATACTGGAGACTAAACTTCTACCACGTTTACCGGCAATGTACCAGACTGTAGCCTTGACTGAAGCACATGGCGATCAAGAATGCATTATTTGAGAACACAGTGCTGAACTAAGCTAAACAGTGTGATAGAAGAAATTAAAACAAGACCGTAAAACTGGGTATTGTAAAATAATAGTGCGAAGCTGAATAAAATATATCTAGGGCAAAGTGCACAGCGGCCCAATATGATGAACTAACGTGCATGAAGCTATATTAAAAATGGCTACACTACACCCTCCCCTTGTCGGTAGAAAGTGGTTTAAGCCTAAGCTAAAATGCCCTAAGCTAAAATATATTTAAACCCCTACTGAATTTTCACAAGTCAAGAGGACGCACAAGCATACTATTTGGCAACATTTTTAAAAATGAGCATGCAGCCAAAAGCCAAATTCAAAGGAAAATGTCAATTTAGGACAGTGCCAAATGAAGCATCAGTCATGCAAAGTAGTAGATTCTCCACCTCGATAGATGACAAAACCAGTAAATCCACACCAAAAACTACCAAGGAGCAGGTGTGTTCCATAGCCCCAGTGTCAACCAAGGCGGCATCCCGTGCATTGCCTGTGAACGAGTTAATGGTAACTTCCTCCAGGAAGGGTAGCTCATAATCAGCTTCTCTGAGCAAATGCAACTTCAGCGCGCATGTCTGGTAATGAACCCTCAACGAGAACATCAACAGATCAGCATCAATCACTGAGGGGCATTGCTGTGAGAGACAAACTTCCAGTGCATGTTCAAAAGAGCACCAACGGCATCGAAACACTGACTGCACACAATCCAAAACCGGTCTGAATAACAGAGACCAGTCACACCCCAAATGTTCCAGGAGTGTTGCTCCAAAATGCTGCATCATGCCTTCATGACACAGCTGAGCTGATGGGAGCGCCGTCATTCGTCCTTGTTGCGGCGGGACAGCCATTGTGGAAAAACAACAGCAACAGCAAAATGCCAGCTAAAAAAGCCAAAGTTATCGGAAATCCCCCAAAAATGCTTCTGAAAATTGAATGAATAGCTGAAGGTATTAAACCGAATATAGAAGAAAAGGTGTGAACAAAACCAATACCAACAGCTTTGAAAAAATGTGCTAATCCAGCCGTGCTAGATGCATTAAATATACGTTCCACGAGTTCACCAAAGTGTCTTGGAAAGTTCGTATTTAACAGGGACTGTATTTCCGCCGATGACCTTGCCACCTGAAGTGCGTAGGTCTCGCGTGCAGATGTAAGGGCCACATGCTTCTGAAATAATAAAGCCTTCAGTCTACTTAACTTGTCAAAATTCACCTTGGAAGTAGCAATGTGAGGCCAAATATCTGCTACCTCCCTAATTTTAGTGGGAGAAAACAACACGTTCCCGCAGCATGTAACAACCTTAGTGACCGAAACAACGTAAACTATTCCGGCCCGCATGCCACAACAGTCTTCACTATTGAGGAGGACGTAGCTGCTGTTTGAAAGCACCTGGAAAATGCGTTTAATCAAGAGGACTGAAACTCCCTTCAGATAGCAAGCCAGGTTCGCAACCGAGGCATTACACGCTCCATGCAAGGACAGCTGCTTACAAATCATCAAATGGCTGACTGAAGTCTCGCATTCACTGCCGCTAAGAAAGACTTCTTTCATGCCATTGAGGCATTTGTACTAGAAGGGAAGCTCCCACACCTCATGGATATAACTATCTCCCAACTTTTCATATCTGCCTACCGGAACATGTTTCAAACAAGAAGTGAATTGTAATGTAGAAATAGGCAGATTAATAACCCCGTGTATCAACCACTCTGCTGAAGGAATCTCGGCCACAGTAAAAGGCACTCTTTCTATTTTTTCAATGTTAAGCATGACATACGTCGCCTCCTTTTTAGCCATTAGTTGTTGTTGTCGCGTCAAATTAAAGGAAAAAAATATTTCCCTGGCACTGATGTGCTGCCACGGAACGTGACCCACCTTCAATGTCTGCAGTGTCCAACCCAACTGCATAATGGGCCTGGTCTGACTCTGTCCATTATATAAAGAAGACATATTAGATTGTATAATGTCTACAGCAGAAGAAACAATGTTGTTAATTGTATATATCCGGTCGGACAAGGTGTGAATCCCATTATCCACAACAGCTAATGCCTTTTTCACATTTTCCTGATCTATCTGCCTTAACCAGGCTGCAGCCTCTTGTTGTGACAGTTTCCATAATTCATTGTATACCTCATACAAGAAACGCTTCCTACGTGGTATCTTTGGGCCTGTCAAAAAATCTTGTAAGTCAGTGTCGTTAGACAGGAGACTGAGGTGTGTCTTAACTGCATCTAGTGAGGATGATTTTAGCCACTGTTGGCACAATTTTCCTACACGATGGTGGTCATTACGACCCTGGCGGTCAGAGACCGCCAGGGTTAATGTGGCGTCCGTACCGCCAACAGGCTGGCGGTACGGAGGCCCTTATTACGACTGCGGCGGTAGCGACGCAGTCGCACCGCCGGGGCCGGCGGTTTCCCGCCGTTTTAGCCCCGGCGGTTTCCCGCCGTTTTAGCCCCGGCGGTTTCCCGCCGTTTTAGCCCCGGCGGTGATAATCCGTCAGGGCAGCGCTGCAAGCAGCGCTGCCCTGGGCATTATGACCCCCCTACCGCCAGCCTGTTTCTGGCAGTTTGCACCGCCAGGAAGAGGCTGGCGGTAAGGGGTGTCCTGGGGCCCCTGGGGGCCCCTGCACATGGGCAGTGCAGGGGCCCCCTAACAGGGCCCCGGCCAGCTTTTGAAAAGCGCGACGGGTGCAACTGCACCCGTCGCACGCCCGCAACACCGCCGGCTCCATTAGGAGCCGGCTCCCATGTTGCGACCTCATTCCCGCCGGCCCAGCGTGAATGTCATAATGGGGGCCGCGTGAGTGAGGCCGCATTGGCGGCCGCACGGCGGTTACCGCCGCCGCCCGCCAAGGTCGTAATGACGACCTATATGTTGTAATGATTTCAGCATGTTCTGGTGATATATAGCGAGGGTCTGACCTACTCGTTCGGAAACACCCCGAGGAGGTGACAAAACATTGATGACACCTGTTGGTATCTATTGGCCACAATAACCACCCTCCTGGACATGTCAGTGAAACATTAAATGTACCATTCTGGACCCACTCATTAAGCTCACTAAATGTTGCATTCGTGTATTTTTGCCAGTTATTAAACTTTGCAGGGGCAGGTATACTAGGCTTGGTTCATTCTTTAATCGTTGCTAAGCCCAAACAACTTGTCTGTTGTACTGTTTCATTTAAAAAGATAATTTGAACAGGGATGAGAAATACCCTAAACAATGTTTCTCTACCCTTGGTCTGCCAATTTTTTGTTCCCCAAACACTTTTCAAATCAACAGTCTTGGACCAATATTCATAACCCTCAATTGATAACCGGGAAACAAAGGAGTCCGAATATATAAATTTTGTATTGCTCAATAACATATGTTTATCCCTAGTCGGAGTTACCTTGAAATAATATGACTCAGCATTTTTTTGATGATGCCCAGAAAAATTCGCAAATTTTTCAAAATAAGTTTTTGAACTCCCTTGCGGGGGAGTTGGGCAATGTTCCCATTGTGTATAATCAAATATTGTTTTTGGACTGCTCGCTTTATGTATGAAGTGGCGCCCATAATAATTATAGCAAAACATGTCACCATAATTGTCTTTAAACTGGTAAACATCTTCATTTTCATGGACAGTATAATATTGCAATTCTGTCATCATTGAATCAACTGTTTTCACATCCCAATCACCAGACACAATTCTGTAACACATATGGTATTTGAATAATCTCAGTGGGAACATATATATCAAACATTACTTTGTCCCACACAATCCCGTCTGGAATTGGCACTGCAGAAATTTTCACAAAAGACAAGTCTCTTCGAATCTTATGCAATGAAAAGTGTGGTTTCAGAACCTCCTCCACCTGTTCAACCTCTGATCTCTCGGGAAGAAAATGACCATGTATTAACAAGAAGAAAGTAACGACAAAACCAATCCAAAGCAGGAAGGCTAGGACAGTCAAGGAAAGCCATACATAGTTCCATGGAAAAACGAAGTATGTTACTTTAAACCAATGTATCAGCTTACGTGCACCTGACAGGTCAGCAGTTGAAGAGGCAAACGAGTCTGATAGACCGTTGTTGTAGTAGGCAAAGTAACTAGAGGCAGTTTGTGTGAAAGGTGTTGCCGTAGTCAATGGAGGAGTTGGTGTTTCCTGTGGTGGCACACAGTAGACAGCACCATCCGTCTGGCTTGTAGTCATAGTGACTTGATCAAATGTTTCTAAGTTGCTTGTTGTTAGTGGAACCAATGCAAGATCATCATCATCCACCCTCCCAAAGCTCTGAGAGGCATCAGTGTTGGTATAGACAACGTGAAGCGGAGCTTCTTCTCCAGTAGTGAGAGGGATTCAGGAACTACTGGACGTTCCTCTAGGTCGGCTGTGTAGAATCGGCCACATGTTGTAGCTTGGCATTGTCAATGGAAACAAAGCGGTTTCCTTTGGCACCTGGCAACGGTGGTAGAATAACAGTTCTGGTACCGTGTATCCCCAACACAGGGACTGGTGCTCGATAAGAAGGGCCAAATTCTTTTTTCACTGCGACCTTTTCACACACAAGATCCCCAACTCTGGGAATCCAGCCGGTAGGTGTTACTGGCACATCCTTAATTCCTATGGAGGCAGCACTTTTAGAAGAGTTATCTTCACAGAACTGCTGTAATTCCTGTAAAACAGTGACACGATCATTTATGTCAAAAGGTGTTTCCGCCGCCTTCACACCAGGACCATCACAAACATTTGTGTTCCGAACAGGCACTCATATGAAGTACGACCCCCCAGGGACCTTCTAGGCAGGTTATTTAGTGCTCTCTGAACTCCATATAGGTGGGTTAGCCAACTACGACCCGTACCTAAGACTCTGGCCGTTAAGGATTGTTTTAAATCGCGGTTTAATCGTTCCACTACAGAATTTCCCTTGGGATGAAATGGAGACGAGTACTGGAGCTGGACCCCCAATGAAGCCATGGTGTCCCTGAATGCCCTTGAGGCAAAAGCAGGGCCCTGGTCGGAATGTAATGCCGCAACTGCATATGTACCGACAAAGAATCGCAAATCTTTAATAACAGTCCGGGCGTCAGCTGAGCATTGTAGCCACACCCACACAAATCTGGAACAAGAATCAACAGCGACTAGTATATATTTGTATGCACTATCAGGCGTTAATGGACCGCAATGATCCAAGTACACACATTGTAATGGTCTATTTGAGATTAAGAGGGGTGTCTGCGGCGGGTGCTTAGCTGTGGAAACTTTAATTTGTTGACAGATGTCACAACAAAGGACATACTGCTAAGTTTCTTTATAGAGACCAGGCCACCAATAACGGGCCTGCAAGAGTGAAATTTAAGCCGCCACACCAGCATATCAGATGCCACCCCTTCATGTGCTGCTTTAATCAATTGTGGTTTTACATCTTTATTGGGGATGTCGCGTACGCCCAAGCCTGAAATTTTAACTTCAGCGTTCAGCATACTTCCCATTAAGTATTGATATTTATTAGGGAATCCTTTAGGATAAGGCGTACCATCATCCGTAGCTTTTATGGCAGCCATAATGTCTGTGGGGGTCATTCCAACTTCGGCGGGCGGTGGAGGCCGCCCGCCAAAGTTCCCCCGCCAGAAGACCGCACCGCGGTCAAATGACCGCCGCGGTCATTCTGACTTTCCCGCTGGTCGGGCGGGCGACCGCCAAAAGGCCGCCCGCCCAGCGGGAAAGACCCAGCAACGATGAAGCCGGCTCCGAATGGAGCCGGCGGAGTTGCTGATGTGCGACGGGTGCAGTTGCACCCGTCACGATTTTCAGTGTCTGCTTTGCAGACACTGAAAATCTTAATGGGGCCCTGTTAGGGGGCCCCACGACACCCGTTCCCGCCATCCTGTTTCTGGTGGTAAAAAACGCCAGAAACAGGATGGCGGGAAGGGGGTCGGAATCTCCACGGCGGCGCTGCTTGCAGCGCCGCCGTGGAGGATTTCTCTGGGGCAGCGGGAAACCGGCGGGAAACCGCCGGTTTCCCTTTTCTGACCGCGGCTTTACCGCCGCGGTCAGAATGGCCCCTGAAGCACCGCCAGCCTGTTGGCGGTGCTTCCGCGGCACTCTGCCCTGGCGGTTTTCAACCGCCAGGATCAGAATGACCGCCTGTGTCTGGTTTGGAATTCGAACGAGTCACTGCAGCTACAGTGGCGACTGCCACTGCTGACTTTGCGGCTTCATCAGCCAAAGTATTTCCAGCAACGTGTATCCCAACACGCTGGTGTCCAAGTGTGTGCACAACATGGACTTTGGGTAGCTTCTCTTTCAGGTCTGCTACCTTCCCCCACAGGAGTCTGTGTTTTATGGTGTTTCCTTTTGAATCTCTGAACCCATTCAAGCGCCAGTAATGTAGGTATTCATTAAAAGACTGGACGCAATAATGTGAATCACAAACAATCAGTGTGAACATTGTTGGATCCGTATGTTTTAGTGCCATTAATAGAGATTTTAGCTCAGCCAATTGTGCTGTACAATCCCCTAAGGTCTGTGTATAGGTATGTTGGGGACAGAATTTCTCCCCCTCCACATAGCCGCTCACGACCGCACATGCAGCAGAATATTGATGTTTAGTTCCAATCGCTGGTTGCGCAGAGCCATCGGTGTACATGACTACATGATATTGATCAATTGGCAAGGTGTCAGCGGGAACTGGATATTCTACTTCATATTGTAGAAATTCTTGAGTTTGTAGCCTTGGGTCGAAAATATAGTCTACATCAGTGGCTGTTAAAGACGTAGTCCATTGTATCCATTGTGGATGAAGTGCTTTCGTGTTCGGGACGCTAGCTTTTGTAACAGCCTCTAGGGCCGGAATAGGAGGAATGACAACAATGTGTTGCCCTTGGGCAAGTGGTCTTTCTTTAATAACCGCCATCTCCACAGCAGTGAGAATTTTCTCCGTGGGTGCAAAGTGTTGTTCTGCAGCGGAATACAGGTGTGATTTGTATGCAATCTGGACTGTCTCACCTTCATTAAATGTGACACATGTAAAACCAATGGCCCCAGCTATGACCCTGATGACCAAATGTGTCTTATTGTCCAGTGTATGTAAATGTTTTGCTGCTAGCATATCTGCCTGTAACTCTCAAAGAGTATGTGTATGCTCAATTGTCCAGAATTTGCTTGAAAAATCAGGACGTATTAACTCATATAAAGGTTTTATGCGTGTAGCATAATCAGGAATGTATGTTCTGACAAAATTTAGAAAGCCCAACAAAGATTGTAGTTTTTTAATCGTATTTGGTGGTTGCAAATGTGCAAATTTTTCTAAAAATTGTGGCGCTAGGCTCTTCCTTTCATTCGACAGCTCATATCCCAGGAACAGGACCCTGAGGAAGGCAATTTTTGATTTTTTGAAGTTAAATTTGTAGCCGACTTCGGCAAACCCTACAACAATGCAAGCTACCCGTCTTAAATGTTGTAGTAACTCGTCATCTGTGAGATATATATCGTCCACATATGACAAAGCTTCAGGGTCTATCTCGTGTAAAATAGCAGTCACACGAGCTGAAAACAGTCCTGGGCTGTTCTTATACCCCTGAGGCAAATGACAGAATTTTTTCTGGGAGCCTAGTGCGCTAAAGCTTGTTAAGTCTCTGCTTTCAGGTGCTATATTCTGGCAGAAGAATCCATTTGAGATATCCAAAGTCATTTTATATTTTTTCCGCACAATGTTGCTCCTTAGTGCAGTGCTATTCGAGTTTTGTGTAGCATATGTACATGTATGTCCGTTTAAATGTCTGTAGTCTAAGACTATTCTGTATGAATGGTCCGGTTTAGCTACAGGGAGTAAGGGGTTATTCATCGTGAACACAGGGTTCAATCACCCCCGGTATTCTAATTGCATAAGTATCTCTCTCACCGGTGCCCTTGCTTCATGTTTTATTGGATACTGCGGTTGTGGCTGAGGTTCACCTTTATTGGGAATTACATGGTATGGAGAATCCCTATTCCACCCTACGTGATTTCTATATAACACAGGTGCTTGTGCTAGAGCCCATTCTATAGAATAGGACTCAGCGAGTTCCTCTGGAACAAGGGGCGAGAAAGAAGGTTTAATAACCTCTTCTCCATATGGGCAGGTGCAGACAAAATCAGGCAGCCAATCTTGTTCGGCCAACAAAATGTCATATATTTTTACTACACGGTCCCAAAAGATTGCGTGTATGGTGTGTTCAATGTCTCCTTCCAATTGTAAAGTGACTCTATATACCCTATCGGGTTCGGAGACACGCATATCCGCTGTTTCTACTTGTATAAAGTCATCAGTTGCTTTCACCTCCAGATGCTCTAGAAGATTCCGGCGAACTATTGTGACCTCTGCCTCGCTGTCTAGCAGTGCTAGAGCCCACTTCCTGTTATTCAAGAGAACCCTCTTCCTGAGTGGCATGTCTAACTGAGACAGCTGCCACTTTTTTCTTTTTAAATTGTTGTTTTTGTTGTACCGGTTTCTCTTCCTTCTTAACAGAAACCTCCGAAGAGCGTTTTGATTCCTGTTTCGGTTTCATGTACTCTGTTCTCCACTCTGATCACCCACCTCTCTCATTTCTCTTTTCCGATGAGTCCTGAAAGGAATAAGATTGGCGTGTATCAGTATATCGATATCTATCAGGCGTTTTTATATTTTCTCTATTTCCAAGATTATATTTATTCTGTGGGGACTCCACTCATGAAGATTCTCCCCTTTCTTTTTTAGGTGTTTGTTGTTTTTTTCTCCCAGCGTTTCTTATTACCCTCAGGTTGTTGTTTAGTATTGTCTTTATGAATTTTACCCTGAAATTGAGTTTTTTGTGGTCTAGCCCCAAGGCTATCTCGACCGATACTGGAACATGTTTCAGCTATTATTTTAGGCAGTTCTCGCTCCTGATCTTGTTGCGGAACGTCACGAAGACGCATGCGCACTATAAGTGCAACTTCTTCCCCTTTAAGGGTACTTAGGATAATTGAAGAAACTGTGGCAAAGTTGCCTATCAGTTGCATTCCCAAATCTAGGGCCAGGGCAGCCCCGTATTCATCTTGAATTTGTTTAAGCACTTCTGGTAGGCTGGCTAGCGTCGGTGTACCGTGTGCCATTGTATAGAGTGGGGCAAATACCGTGCCCCATGTATTACAGAGTTCCACTGTAGGAATCATCCCAAAGGGCAAGTAACATAGTTAATATTCTATGTTTATCCTGAGGTCCCGTATGGGGAAATACTGCCTCCAGCGTATTAATTTTTTGTGCTAGCCAAAACGGAGCCTCCTCTCGTTTGGCTGGGACTGTATCCATAATAGAATGTACCGTCACTGGATTTATACCTGGTGTTACTGCATGTGGTTGTGCTGGAGCAGCACGCGCTGTGTTTGTATTTAATGTCTGCATCACAAATTGTACTAATCATCTGTATATTGCTGTTAACTCAATATATAAACGTCGAACCTCAGCTACCGCCATATTCGCAACCGCAGGATGAGGTGTATATGTGGCCAATAAAGGCCAGGTAGGACCATCATTACTTAGTGGACCTAACCTTACTGGTAATATTGTATGGGGTAGGGCGCCATCAAGCCAATTATTATGTTCTTGATAAGATAGAGGTATCTCTAAGTATGTGTACACCCTGTAATGCCCATGCGCGTTCGCAACTGTATATGTATGAAATGTATTTGCGTTCCTATCAGCTGCTGGAAATGTGACCCAACAGTAAAACAGCTCTGTTCTATAGGCTGCGTGGGCATCCACCACAAACTTGACTGGACCTCCCTGTGCTGTAAGACCATGTGCTAGTAAATGTGTCGTAAGTGGTTGTCTCATGTTAAGAGCTATTTGTACAGCCTGGGGATACGCCATTATAAAATCACTAAGAGTTCAGAGAAGGCACACCAGGACAGGGTTTTTCCTTTTAAGGTTCAAGCATGAACAACCACTTGTGGAAAAATATGGTTACCTATACGGCGGTGGTGGAAATCCTCAGTACCACGGACGTCTCCATATACAGAACTGAGGGTTCATTATATAAAAATGAGACCGAGATATGCCGGTGGACCCGAAAATTAGAGCCTGACCAAACGTTGGCAGCGCCATGTTGCATAGGCTCTCATTATCCTAATGAGACTACTGGATTTTGAGCAGCAAGATCGTTCACAGTGTGGGGTACTGAGTCTGACCCACAGTGGATGACACTTGTCACTCTAAATCCGGGTTTTGCTCCGGCTAACTAGCAGTGCCTCATCTCTCCCAAATGGAAGAAACAATTGGGCAGCCAAGCGCATGACATCTTATCACTTCCCAGGGGTAGCCGTGGTCACTCAGGTCACAACCTGTTCTCTCATACACAGTACGGTCTCATATATAAATGACAAAGGCAGGTCAAGTTTTAAAGAATGGTTTAATAAAATGTCTGCATTTTAGATAGCAAAGCGTGAGCTGCAATAACCAGAACTACACAACACAGTAAGATTAAAATAGTAACGATGAGAGTGAAGCACAAGAATAAGGCTATCATAGTGCGGCTAGATTATTTTCTCTCTAAGGTATAGTTCAAGCACAGCATGTGAAGCTCTAAGCCTGCCTTTCAGGTTCCCCCGGGAGGACATCAACTCTCATACCTGAGCAAAGGCCTGTAATCTGCATCAGAATCTGCAATGGGGCATTCAGCATCTAGTTGTAGGTTCCTGGCTGGAATCTCCCTCTTGACGTATACTAGGACTAGGAAGTGTTTTTTTAACTAACACTCCGATATTCTAAGAAAATGTCCCTACGTAAGGATGTGTATTTGCTACGAATACTGGAGACTAAACTTCTACCACGTTTACCGGCAATGTACCAGACTATAGCCTTGACTGAAGCACAGGGTGATCAAGAATGCATTATTTGAGAACACAGTGCTAAACTAAGCTAAACCGTGTGATAGAAGAAATTAAAACAAGACCGTAAAACTGGTTACTGTAAAATAACAGTGCGAAGCTGAATAAAATATATCTAGGGCAAAGTGCACAGCGGCCTAATATGATAAACTAACGTGCATAAAGCTATATTAAAAATGGCTACACTACAGTATCATGTTTCATGATACGACCTGGCGGTGTTTTGCTGGCGGCTGTGGCCAGTCTCCTGCTGGAGGACCCCCTGCAAGCAGGTAAGTTGGGTTCTCCGACAAAAGAGGGTGGTGGGTGGTGTTGTGTGCGTGAGTGGGGGTGTGTGTGAGGTGTGTGAATGTGTGCATGTTGTGTCGTGAGATTGCGTGTGTGCCTGGATATATGTTCGTGAGTGTTGCTGTGAGTGAGTATGAATGTATGAATGCGTGGGTGAATGCATGTATGCGTGTGTGTATGGGTGTGTATGTATGTGTGTAAATGTGCGGGGTGGTCGGGAGAGGGAGGTGGAGGGTAGGAGAGGATTCTGGGGTTGGGGAGAGGGATGGGGAGACCCCTATCAGTGCCAGGGAAGGAATTCCCTGGCACTGATATTGCCTACCACCATGGTTGCAGTGATGGTATCGAAACTACTGAAACCATGGTGGTCGGCCGGGTCATAATGCCATGGTCGGCCTAGTGACGGCCGCCTGGGCTGGAGACTGTAGTCTCCAGCCTTGCGGTCGTTACCACCATGGCGGTCGGTGTGGTACATTGGCGGTTTGGCTTTGGCCAAACCGCCAATGTCATAATAGTGGAGGTAGGTATCTCTAGCCAGTTGGTGGTAATACCTCCACTATTCCCCCGACCGCCAGGGTTGTAGTGGGGGCCTTAGACTCCAAAAACAGGTTTCTTTTGATTTTGATCGACCACTAAATACCCATAGCCATACCTCTGAGGGCTGTGACTGCAGTTTAGTGGCTAGGACCCAGATGGGAAGCTTCACCCAAGTGGGGTTCTATGAGTAAGTGCTGTCTGACAGGGCACCACCTTCATGTCTGTCTACATGAAGTCCATGTGGGATGAATGTGGAATAACATACAAGTTCTATACAACCTACCAGCTCCAAACCAAAGGGCCTTAAAGGCATGATTATGGGCCCATCTGAGCCCACTAGGCTGAAGCGGGATGACCTTTTACCATGGTTGATCTTCACCTCTAGGGAGGTGCCACAGAAGGGAGTTGGGTTTAATTTATTTTTGCTCCTCTAAGGTCACCCTGTTACGGGACCTCTCAGTCTGGCTAAGAAGGGGTGGGAAGCAAGCTCGTATGAAATCCCCTCAGAATGTAGTTAGGCACATGCTGGCCTTCAGCAACTAGCTGCAAAGGTTCTTGGAAAGGTTTTCTAAGAACTACATGCCACCCAGGAGGTCATGAATCTGGTACGACCAGAAGGCTACTCTGGTAGAGTTGCAGCCCGACCAGAAAGTGTGGGCAATGGAGACAGTGGAGCCCAAGGACCTCCAAGAGTGGTAGACAGGGTCTTATGAGGTGAAGGAAAGTAAGGGCAAGGCACCCTACTTGATGAATCTCAAGACCCTCATGAACTTGCTAACGGTGCTCCATATCAATTGCCTCAAATCACACTATGAGGGGCCGAAGGTCACCATTCTCCTGGTGACAGATGATGAAGTAGAGGAGGAGAGTGAGACTCTCCCTGACCACCTATCCTTCCTCCAAAAAAAAGATGGGTCAGTGAAGGTGTCACCTCTGTATGTCTCCTACCCTGACTCCAGACAAGCAAAGGGACTCTTGGCAGTTGCTTGGATAGTTTGCCTCTCTTATCTCTTTCCCTCCTGGGAATACACACCTATCTGTCAAAAACAAAATCTACAGGCTGTCAGACAAAGTGCATGCCAGCATTAAGAAGGAGGTCTAAAAAATGCTGGAGTTGGGAGTAATTGAGCACATCAGTAGTCCCAGATCCAGCCCAGTGTGCTGTTCCTAAAAGCCGCCCACCTCAGTCACAAAGAATGATTTATACCCTATCCCTGAGCTGATGAGATAGATTGCAGGCTACCAAGTTCCTGGATCAAAGTGAAATCAGCATTCTCTATTTCTGAGGGCCAGTTCTAGTTTAGGGTGAAGCTCTATGGGCTCAAGAATGTGCCTGCCACCTTCCAGAGGTTGATGAAGCAAGTGTAAGCAATGATCGATGCCTTCAGTGCTGCTTACCTGGATGCAACAGGCAGGGCTAACTATGAAGGCCAGCAAGTGTCAGTTAGAGCAGGGTTCTGTGGTTTACATGGGGCAGCTTGTGGGTGGGGGTACGGAGTAGCCCCTCAATGTCAAAATAGAGAATATTCTGACCTGGAAGTTCCCACTAAACCCAGAAGTGAGGGCCTTCCAGGGCCTCACTGGATATAACAAGATGGTTGTTAAGGGATTTGGCACCATTGTTATACCCATAACCGAGCTGATTTTCAAGATCAGCACAAGAAGGTGATCAGGACAGAGGATGTAATTTGTGGTGGAGTAATATCCGGGGTCAGATCAGATCACCCCAACTCTGACAGTCAAGCAAGGGACGTCTGCTTTAATGATGAGAACTCTGAGTATTTCTTCCCACTTTCAACTGGAGAGACACATGTTAGACCTGTTAGCATTGGGGTGGTCTTTCCCCCAATAATTTGCCTTCACTCTCCTGTTATTCTGAATTCATTTTTGTTGGCCTTAGGACTCTGTGCACTTTACCACTGCTAACCGGTGCTAAAGTGTTTGTGCTCACTCCATAACACATGATAAGATTGGCTTACCCATGATTTGCATATTTGATGTTCTTATAAGTCCCTATTCAAATAGAATACGATGTAACCAGTGCCTATAAATTAAATGCTACTAATGGGCCTGCTGTGATTATTGTGTCATCCACTACCCTTTTGAAACATGTCTTAGGCCTGCCAGCAGTTTTAAAGTGCTAGTTTAACCTAGCAATATAACCCCTTGTTAAGCCTAAAATTCCCTTATTTCAAGTAAGGTAGGCCCTAAATAGCCAAGAGGGTAGAGTGCATTGTGATGAAACAGTTGAACATGTACTATTATGTTTTAGGCGTCTTGGAAGTGAAAAACGTAGAAATTAATTTTCACTACTGTGAGGGCTACCTTTCCAATAGGATAACATTGGGTTACTCTATTACATTTAACAAGTGCTAACCTTTGATTGGGAGCATGTAGGAAAGTCTTGTTTGGTATCTGAGGAATTGTAATTTGAGAATTCTCTTTAACTGTATAGTCAGATTCACAATTCCAAAAATGCCACTTTTAGAAAGTTGGCATTTTCTTATCCCAGGCATTTGGTGACTGTATTTTATATTTTATATTTTAATTATTTTAAGATGACGTTGCGTTTAACAATGACATTTTACACTTTATCCTTGCACAATATTAATCCGAGAGTACATTGAACACACTGCTTGATTTTAGTTAGCCTTTCTCGATGGGTTATCATTGCACCTGTTCAAGGCTAGGAACACAGAATATAATGTCATAATGCATGTCAAAATTTGGAGACAGCTTCTAGTTAGGAGTGGTGGAGTTTTTAATTCTGCCAGTGGAAGTGGAGGAATTGAGTACTTCTGCATTACTCTTGCAAAGCAGCATTGCTAAAAAATTCCACAGCTCCTCTCCACCAGTGAGATTTAAAAATCAGCCCCATAGAAGCACGCAGGATCTGAGGCTGGGTTTTCCTTAGCCTCTCACTCTGCATTCTATAATTCTTCAGTTTCGTTAGATTGTACATTGTTTATATATGCTCTGGGGCTGGCTTGCCCTTGCCCTGCACTAAGCATTCTCGAATCCTGCCTATTGGATAGACAAGGAAATGTTGTATTTATGTTGATTTTGTGGGTGCACTCTCTACAACCCTGAAATCTGTACTCTGATGTCCTCGTAATTGGATAGCCTATGTGGGATTTTCTCATACATGTTCCGGATTGTGTGTTCCCACCCTCCTTGTGTGTTGTTGCTTTCACTCCCTCGGAGGTGGCTGCAGATGGCGCACAGTTTTCGTGGAGGTTTCCTGCATGACCTAGAACCCTGCAGCAGCTGCTGGGGCATGGACACTCATGGTGGCTTTGCTGCAAGCCCTAGGAGCAGTGTCAGGCTATGATGCAGCCTTGCAGGTGTCGCTGTCTATTCAGGCCAACCTGCGGCATTAGACAGAGGCACTGAGAATGAAGGGGTAGCAGGTGAGATTTTAGACCCCAAGGTGTCTAATATTATGTATACAAAAGTAGCTAATGGTGGTACTAGTACGCCATATAACTATTGTTTGCTTGGCACGATGCAGATGTCTGGCTTGGAAGCAATGGTATTATGCAGTGGATGTTTGGAAGTGCGAAGTAACTTGTTGCATTTGACTAGCATAGTTGTCCCGTGAAACCTAGCTGTAAGAGTGACCAAGGGTATCTAGAAATAAGGCAGCACTGAATCAAACTGCCATTTCCTGACACTGGCATGTGCCTACATTCTACAGATAAAAAGCAACATTCGGCAGGTGTTTGGATGCAACTATCCGCATTGTGTATAACTAGACTACACAAGCGTAGCTCTGCACTGTTGTGTCAGCTCTGCTGTGAGTGTTTGGTGGGTGAAGTTGTGATCTTACCATCCCCATCCTGTGCTGTGCGTTCAGTGTGGTTGTCCCCTCATGGATCCTGAGGATCACGGGCAGTCTCTGGTCCTCAGTTGTTCGCACAAGTGATGTGTCCAGCCTTAGAATCCACTTTCACGCTTTTAGTGTCACCTGGCATCGTTCACTGTACACGCTCCTCAGCAGAGCATCATGGCTCACTCCCCAAAACACCACCAAGGGGCATGTACAGACCTTCATAGTGACCAGTGCAAAGTGCCCCCTGGCATGTGCTCTACTTTTCAGAAGCTATGAACGATCTGTGACACTCAATAACAAAAGGCAGAGCCTGTATCCCATACTTTATTGATCACAGATAGTGAAAAGATCCATGATTGCATGAATTCATTTGTGGCAAATGTGTGAGTATTTAGTGATCTGAATAAACTATTGCTGTTTTCCTCGATGTTTGTGCTATTTAAAGCAGGTCCCACATATTGTTAGGAGTGGATGGAACTCCACAGATGCTCACTGAATTTTTGTGTAACTCCATGGATTTACACAGAGCAAAACTCAGCGAGTTCTGCCCACCCATACTTTTAACATCTAGATATATAATTGCATTATAGCTGTGCCTCTAACAAAGTGTGGTTTTGATTATGTAAATGGTGCACTGCCCCAGATGGGTTAGAGGATCATTCCAGTCACTACTATTTTGGAATGAATTCTGTGCTCAACATATATTTCTGCTGAAACTGACCTTCTATCTTGCAGTGAAAATTTGCTAACTCCACTATAGGCCAGCACCCTGGCCCATCTCTCCAGGTATTGGAGTTTCAGGCTATCCTCCTATATCAGGCAAAGGGTACACCTGCTATGCTCTCACTTTGTAAATAGTGCTAGGTAGGAAGACATACATTTAAGTTTACCGTCATTGGATTGTTTATTCTTTTCACCAAGTTAGTAACGCTGGTTGCAATGCTTTGTTTCATCTTCCTAATAATCGCAGCTCATCCTCTCTTTGCAAGAATATGTTTGTTTTAATAAATGTTTGAAAACCTTCATTCGTATCTTCTTGTCTCTGGGCATGCATGAGTAAAACAATGAAAGGGTATTTTCATAATTTGCTTTGAAGTCAGAGTGTCATGTCTGAGGTTGCTGTAACCATCTGTTACCTTGGAAAATTTGGGGGTTCATGTGAGGCTCTGTGAGCTAGCTAGGAATTGGGTCAGCAATTCCTGATGGTGTAGATGCACTCAGTACTATCATCCTGAAGCTCTGGAGCCCTAATACACAGTTCTACATACCTTTTTAGTGGTAAACATTTAAACCTGCAGCCTCTTCCTGGGTCCCATGACTACCTGTATTTGGCAGTTGGCCTTTGTGTATTCCTCCCAGACAGCATCACAATAGAGAGTGTGGGTGGTGGCAGGATGGGCCATCTCTGACTTAACAGGAGGGCAGAGCTGACACCTATCACAATTGCACTTCAATGAGCTATGCCCTGCCCTCACACAAAGAACTTCACAATAGCCTATTGTGCCTACAGATATATTTAGATAAGGACAGGGATATTCCAGCCACTTTTGAAAGAGGAACCTCTAGAAACGTCTCGTACTTAAAAGGAGGGACCAAGTATAAAAATAGAACCTGCAGACCCACTCTTCAGTTCACTTCTGAACCTGTGGAAGACTCTGAAGAAAGATTAATATGCTGATCTACTGCAAGCAGGACTGCCTTAGTAAGAAAGACTGGACCTGCACCTTGAACTCAGGACCACCAAAGTGACTCCAAGGAGAAACCGGCGTTCCTGATCACAGCCTCCAATTATCCTTAACGCAGCACATGGACTGTCTACTTTATGTCCTAAACCCCCAAGTGGTAGTTTGCAGTCCTGTACTCTTGAAAGTGAGGAATAAGGTGATCTCACAGCCCAGCTGTTGCTCCCATCAGAACCTGCACAACACAACTTGACTCAGCCATTACAGCTCATCATCAGAAGCAACGCAGCATGATCCTCATTGGATTTACCACATCACAATGCAACTCAACGCAGTACCCTGCATAGTTTCTCGGACTTGCCGCTCTGTGGTGCAATGCCCCACAACAAGGACATAAGGTGTCATTCTCCGCTGGCCTAATCTGGTTCCTGTTTCAGACCCGTGCTCCATCGCTGTCGGACCAAGCTTGGGACTTTGTGCTGGTCTGGCATGACCAGATAACCACAGTTGGCACTTTGCACTTCCAAGCACTATTTTGACCTAACTCTATAAAACTGCATATCTCTGGTTCTACTGATTGGATTTGTAATGTTTTGATGTCAAATGTTTTATTAAAATGTGTTATATTTTTCTAAATTGGTTTGGGAGTTTTCTGTTGCTGTGTGTTTACTCTATTGCTGTTTATGTGAAGCATAAATGCTCTACATATTGCTTGGGGTTAAGCCTGACTGCTTTTGTGGCAAGCTACCTGAGTGTCAAGCACAGGTTAATTTTGTGACATCCTGACAGGGATTTCAGCTTTTGCTTGAGAAGGGCTCACTCCCTTGTCAAACAATAACCCAATTTTCATGCATATCATAGACCATGTGCTCCTACTTTCCCACTTGAAATGTGCAGTGGGAGTGAGTACTATGACTTTGGAAAGGTTGCAATATTGGATGCCTTTCTGTGGCAAGCAAGTAGAGGTGGAACAATTTCCTTCAAAAAAATACTCCGTGGGTGGCAGTTTCTCCAAAGGCCCAGCTTTCTTGCCACTTTTAATCAATGTGTTGAGTGCAGTAGGTAAAAAGCATTATTGGGTACGTTACCAGGCCCTTTAATATATCACTTGAAGAGAATCTCTTTATAGTTTGTTTTAGTTTTCATTGCCGGCTTACTCGTCACTCCAAAATGGAAACTATCCCTTTTTGCCCTTCATCCTCTTACTCTTAACTTTGCTCTTTCATTTAAAGTCATGCTTAAACTTGCAGTTGAAATATAAAGAAGTGTTAGGAATAGATCTGTTGAATATATGTCAGGTTTATGCACATTCCTGAGACTTTATGAATTCAAACCTGTGAATGATGTAAAATTGATTTCTGTAAAAGCTATAGGCACAAGAAGAAATAATCTCAAAGTAAAAGCTACTGAAACGTTTTCCATCCACCTCCCTTTATATCCTGAGCTAGTTACTACTTGAGAGTTTCTGCACCCACCAGAGTAATGACATTCCAAGAAACATGTGCTCCTGATTGTTAATGTTTTTCAAGATTTTCAAATTAAAAAAATATTTGACTCCACAAGTATCTACCTTTAGCTTGCTCGGCCTCCAGCGCACAATGTCCTCTAGGCCTTATCTAATGACACGCATGCACATTTATGCAATCATAGAGAGTGAAGGTCATTAACATTAAACTTTATTATAAATGGTATTTCTAAGTACCAATTGGATAGTTACACTTTCTTCGTCCCAATTTAGGCATTTTGATTAATATGGCTTTCAAGTTAAAACAAGCTTCCTTTTTGGAACTCGTTTAGCTGTATATAATATTCATTGCCCCTTAAAAAATTGTGCATGTTGACAGATTCTTTCTCTAAACCCTCATCATTCCTTGCATGCACATGCTTTGAGCTCAGTATTCTGCGAGAAACAGACTCAACGCTATCAGATATGTATGGTTGATCTTTATTTGTGGTTGTTGAGTTTCTAGTGTTGTGGAAGTTAAGAGCTGGATATTCAGGGGCATATTTATGGCAATGCATCGAGAGCAGTGCCACTTTCCCCAAGCCCCTTAGCGCCCCCCTACTGCCACCATGTGTGTGTCGTATTTAAAATACAGAGCACCATGGTGCAGGGTAGGGGGCAATAACGTAATTCAATGTGAAGCTATTGATGTACTCTGCATGAGTAGCGCCAAAATGTTGGCAATGTTGGCACTACTCCTGCAGAGCACATAGGGGCCCATTCAGAAGCCCTCTTTTACCCCTTACTCTGAGCAAGCGTTAAAAGTGCTGTTAGAAAATGGTACAAGGGAATCTCATAGATTTCCCTGTGCCATTTTTTCAGCCCCCATAACGGGGAACGCCCCGTTTGCATACATTATGCTTCGTGCAGGCACAATGTAGGGCAAAGCGTTAGAGAATCGCGCAATGCATGCCACTCTGTAAATAAGGCAAGGGGATTTCGGCCTCATTGGGCCACATTGACGTAAAAAATAATGACTCTAATATGGCACTAAAGGATTATAAATATGCCCCTAAATATGTACTGTCTTATCCACCTCTTTATAGTTTTCTAAACATATTACCTGAAACACTGTCTGCATCTGATTTATGACTTTTGGTAAATATGGTACTTTCTTCCCTCTTACCACTGCTTTTCTTCTCTACAGGTACTTCTCTGCTTTCTAAGCAGCTGGGACCTGGAACTCAACAATTCTTTTAGCTTCAATGAAGTGATACCACAGTCTTTTAATGTAACCTTAATGTTGCTCTGTGTTTCATATAAATTGGTATGATGTACTTTATTGGAGCTTCTTTGTTTCTGTCTATCTCTCTCGTTTTCATTCTGATATTATAAAATTGAAAAACCCTGAGGTCCTGATTTAAATTTTGGGGGACATGGCGTATATCTCCTCCGCCATATTACAAATGCTGTTGGAGATAATGCACTTTTAATATGGCGGACCAGATATTTGTCACGTTTGTGACGGAGTGACCCTTCTACCGAACTCTAAATCAGACACTCAGTTTTCATTTAGACTGCTCTATTTTTTGACATAATGTCTTTCAATTTACAAGTATTGACTTTATTTTACTATTTTTTTTGCTACCTGATGGATATCAGCATAGGATGATTTGACTAATCACATGTATGTGTTAATGTACTGTAGGATTCTTGGTTCTTAAACATAATAAGGAATTGATACCGCCGGAAATCTAACTGGATCAGTCTCCAAGCCCCTTTGTGTGGCGATGGATTCTCTAGGAAATACCATTTACAATTCAGCACATGGAATTATATTCATGTATTGAAGATAAAAATGAAAAACACCAACATTTGTTCAAAAGAATGCTAATTAATGTAGTTTGGGTTCACACATAAGGCACTATGATTAATGAACGTTTTGATTTTCGATGCTAAACATTACCTTAAAAAGATATACATGTTTTATAAATTTCAAATAACGCCTTTTCTCATTCTTTTTTTCAGAATATTTCTAAAGAAATACCCGCAAACCCGTAATATTAAACGCATGACACTGTTTTATTATTCATTACTGCTAATTAAAACTGAATAATTGATACGTAAATGTTATTGCTTTGGGGGCCATATATTGTTAGAATATGTGATCCTTTTCATCAAGGAAGTAAAACAGCTGTAGGGCACTTACTTTTCCTTTCCCATTGAGACTTGGCACATCTGATTACAGTTAACATGCGGCAATGAATACAAAAAATGTGTGTTTATCACAATTTGTTTAATGTCTATGCAAGTTAATAAACCTTTAACTCTTTAGGAATTTTTGTGGGGGATGCGTTTTCTTTGCCAACTTCACAGTAAAAATATATTTTTGTCCACGCAAAATGAACAGCAAATTTAATGCTTTCTGAACTATGAACCTGTTTATATGTATGACCAAATGGTGTTATCTATGGTTAAATGCATTTTGGTGTTGTTTGTTCTTGTTACAGATTCCACACTCACATCATCCAATGGTCATTAATACTTAGAGGGTCATTCTGACCCTGGCGGTCCGAGACCGCCAGGGCCATTATGACTGAAAGCACCGCCAACAGGCTGGCGGTGCTTTCTCACCCATTCGGACCGCGGCGGTAAAGCTGCGGTCGCACCGCCATTTCTGCCCCGGCAGCGATAATCCGCCAGGGCAGTGCTGCTTGCAGCGCTGCCCTGGGGATTATGACCCCCTTACCGCCAGGAAGAGGCTGGCGGTAAGGGGTGTCCTGGGCCCCCTGGGGGCCCCTGCACTGCCCATGCCAGTGGCATGGGCAGTGCAGGGGCCCCCTAACAGGGCCCCGGCCAGCTTTTCACTGTCTGCCTAGCAGACAGTGAAAAGCGCGACAGGTGCAACTGCACCCGTCGCACGGCAGCAACACCGCCGGCTCCATTCGGAGCCGGCTCCTGTGTTGCGGCCTCATTCCCGCTGGGCCAGCGGGCGCAAACTTGGTATGTGCCCGCCGGCCCAGCGGGAATGTCAGAATGGGGGCTGCGTGAGTGCGGCCGCATTGGCGGCCGCATGGCGGTTTCTGCCTGGCGGGCGGCGACAGCCGCCCGCCAAGGTCGGAATGACCCCCTTAATTTCTCAGTTACCTTCAGCAGCATAAAACGTATATCTCTGTCACAGTTTTTCTGAAAACAGTAGTGTAGGAGGCTGGCTTGGATTATAGTGGGTACCTGATGGTACTTACACCTTGTGCCACGTCCAGTTATCTATTTTTAGTAGATTAGTAGTGGTCTAGCAACTTAGGCTGATGGAGGTAGCTATAGCAGAGCAGCTTAGGCTGAACTAGGAGAGATGCAAAGCTCCTACTACACAACTTATATCATATTGCACTATATCATAAGAATCACAATACTCAGAGTTACCAAAAATAAAGCTACTTTATTTTAGTGACAATGTGCCAGAAATATCTCAGAAGATATACTCCCCTAGGAGGTATGTAAAATAGACAAATATACACAGAAACCAAACTCAGGTAAGAAAACAGTTAGAGAAGTAGTGCAAACACTGTAGAATACAATAGGATGCAATAGGCCTAGGGGCACCACAAACCATATACTAAGAAAGTGGATTGCGAACCACTTAGGGACCAAGGCCTAGTGTGGTCTGTTGAGGGTCACTGGGAGTGTTAAAAAACACTAAGGGTTTCCAAGATACCCCACCCCAAGACCCTGAAAAGTAGGAGTAAATTGACCCTACTTCCCCAGAAACACACTAAAGTCGTGATAGGAGATTCTGCACAGTCCACAACTGACTGCAAAGCACTGAAGACGGATTCCTGGACCTGAGGACCTGCAAAGGAAGGGGACCAGATCCAAGAGTCACAAAAGTGTCCAGGGGAGGCAGGAGCCTACTTAACCCCAGATGAGGATGCAAAATGGCTACCTCCTGGTGGAAGAAGCTGAAGATTCTGCAACAACAGAAGTTCCAGGAACTTCTCCTTTGCACAGAAAATGTCCCACGGCATGCTGGAGGATGCAAAGTTGTTTCCACACAGAAAGACCACAAACAAGCCTTTCTAGGTGCAAAGGTCACAGTTGAAGAAAATGGGTACTGCCCGGGCCCAAGAAGCACCAGGAGGTCGCCCCTAGAAGGAGGACACAGAGGGGGCTCTCAGCAACATAGAGAGCCCAAGCAGAAGCAGACAGCACCCCCAGAAGTATTTAAACATGGGTTCAAGAAAACTGAGCACAGCAGTTGTCTCAACACTACAAAGAAGGGTCCCACAAAGCCAGAGCTCAACACAGTACACAGGATTACTGTCTGGAGTGGGGAGGCAAGGACTTACCTCCACCAAATCTGGACCGATGGACCACTAAAATGTCGGGGTCACTTGGATCCAGCTCCTGTGTTCCAGGGACCACGTTCGTCAAGATGAGAGGGGACATAGATGACCAGTGAAGCAGAAGTTTGGTGCCTGCGTTAGCAGGGAGAAGATTCCGTCGACCCATAGGAGATTTCTTCTTGGCTTCCAGTGCAGGGTGAAGGCAGACAGCCCCCAGAGCATGCACCACCAGGAAACAGTTGAGAAAGCCGGCAGGATTAGGTGCTACAATGTCGCTGGTAGTCTTCTTGCTACTTTGTTGCAGTTTTGCAGGTGTCCTGGAGCAGTCAGCGTCGATCCTTGGCTGAAGTCAAAGAGGGAGATGCAGAGGAACTCTGGTGAGCTCTTGCATTTGTTAGCTGAAGAGAAGCCCACAGGAGATACCCTAAATAGCCCTAAGAGGAGGACTGGCCACCTAGTCAGGTAAGCACCTCTCAGGAGGAGTCTCTGACGTCACCTGCTGGTACTGGCCACTCAGAGGCCTCCATTGTGCCCTCACACCTCTGCATTCAAGATGGCAGAGGTCTGGGACACACTGGAGGAGCTCTGGGCACCACCCCTGGGGTGGTGATGGACAGGGGAGTAGTCACTCCCCTTTCCTTTGTCCAGTTTCGTGCCAGAGCAGGGTCTGGGGGATCCCTGAACCGGTATAGACCGGCTTATGCAAGGATGGCACCTTCTGTGCGCTTCAAAGCATTTCCAGAGGCTACCCCTCCCTAGCCTTTAACACCTATTTCCAAAGGGAGAGGGTGTAATACCCTCTCTCAGAGGAAATCCTTTGTTCTGCCTTCCTGGGACTGGACTGCCCAGACCTCAGGAGGGCAGAAGCCTTTCTGTGGGTTGGCAGCAGCGGTAGCTGAAGTGAAAACCCCAGAGAGCTGGTTTGCCAGTACCCGGGGTCAATGCTGGAGCCCCGGGGCTGCATGGCATTGGCACCCCAATATCAGATTTGTCATGGGGGGACAATTCCATGATCTTAGACATGTTACATGGCCATATTCAGAGTTACCATTGTGAAGCTACATATATGTATTGACCTATATGTATTGCACGCGTGTAATGGTGTCCCCACATTCACAAAGTCTGGGTAAATTGCCCTGAACTATGTGGGGGCACCTTGGCTAGTGCCAGGGTGCCCTCACACTTAGTAACTTTGCACCCAACCTTCACCAAGTGAGGGTTAGACATATAGGTGACTTATAAGTTACTTAAGTGCAGTGTAAAATGGCTGTGAAATAACGTGGACGTTATTTCACTCAGGCTGCAGTGGCAGTCCTGTGTAATATTGGTCTGAGCTCCCTATGGGTGGCAAAAGAAATGCTGCAGCCCATAGGGATCTCCTGAAACCCCAACACCCTGGGTACCTAGGTACCATATACTAGGAAATTATAAGGGTGTTCCAGTGTGCCAATCAGAATTGGTAAAAATGGTCACTAGTCTGCAGTGACAATTTTAAAGATAGGGAGAGCATAACCACTGATATTCTGGTTAGCAGAGCCTCAGTGACACAGTTAGGCACCACACAGGGAACATATTCAGGCCACAACTATGAGCACTGGGGTCCTGGCTAGCAGGATCCCAGTGAGACATGCAAAAACAAACTGACACACAAGTAAAAAATGGGGTTAACATGCCAGGCAAGATGGTACTTTCCTACACAACCCCCCTCCCCTAAACGAGAGACAATAAGGCTAACCTTGCCCAGATGAGTCTTCATTGTTTAAGTGGAAATATCTGGAGAGTCCACCTGCATTGGAGTGGGTACTCCCAGGTCCTTGTTCCACTGTATAGTCCATCCCCTGTAGGGAGATGGACCACCTCAACAATTTTGAGTTTTCACCTTTCATTTGTTTAAGCCATAATAGAGGTTTGTGGTCTGTCTGAACAATAAAGTGAGTACCAAACAGGTATGGCCCCAACTTTTTCAGTGCCCAGACCACATCAAAGGCCTCCCTCTCTATGGCAGACCAACACTTTTCTCTAGGGGTTAACCTTCTGTTGATAAAAACAACAGGCTGATCCTGGCCCTCCGTGTTAAGCTGTGATAGCACTGTCCCCACCCCTAATTCAGAAGCATCAGTCTGGACTATGAGCTTCTTGGAGTAACAAGGGCTTTTTAGGACACGTGCAGAGCACATGGCCTGTTTGAGTTCATCAAAAGCCTTTTGACAGCTAGCTGTCCACAATACCTTTTTAGGCATCTTCTTACTAGTTAGGTCATTAAGAGGGGCTGCAATGGAGCCATAGTTCTTAATGAATCTCCTGTAGTACCCTGTGAATCCTAAGAAGGTTCTCACTTGGGTTTGAGTTGTAGGGGGATCCCATTCCATAATGGTCTGGATCTTCCCCTGTAGTGGTGCAATCTGTTCCCCACCTACCAGGTGGCCCAGATAAACCACTTTCCCCTGCCCTATCTGGCACTTTGAAGCCTTGATAGTGAGGCCTGCCTTTTGCAGGGCCTCCAAACTTTCCATAGGTGGGCCAGGTGCTCATCCCAGGTGGAGCTAAATACAGCTATATCATCTAGATATGCTGCACTAAAAGCTTCCAAACCTTGCAGGACTGTGTTCACAAACCTCTGAAAAGTGGCAGGTGCATTCTTCAAAGCAAAGGGCATAACAGTGAACGATAGTGCCCTCCAATGGTGGAAAATGCAGTTTTAGGTTTAGCATCTTCTGATAATTTAATCTGCCAGTATCCTGCAGTTAAATCAAAAGTGCTTAGATACTTGGCAGAAGCCAGTGTACCTATTAGCTCATCTGCCCTTGGTATAGGGTGAGCATCAGTTTTGGTTACTTGATTGAGACCTCTGTAGTCAACACAAAACCTCATTTCTCTTTTACCGTCTTTACTGTGAGATTTTGGGGCAAGCACCACTGGGCTAGCCCACAGGCTTTCTGAAGGCTCAATCACTCCTTAGTCCAGCATCTTCTGTACCTCTTGTTTTATGCAATCTCTGACATGGTCAGGCTGCCTATAACTCTTACCTTTGACAGATAAACTGTCTCCAGTATTGATTGTGTGCTCACACCAGGTAGTGGTACCTGGTATCAGTGAGAAGAAGTCAGAAAATTGTCCAAGAGATTTATACAGTTGTCCTTCTGCTCAGCAGTAAGGCAATCTGCACCTCTCCCTCCACTAAGTCATCAGCTTCCGTGGTGGAGAAGAGGTCAGGGAGAGGGTCACTCTCTTCTTCCTGCCCCTCATCAGTTGTTATGAGCAGGGTTAAGTCAGCCCTGTCATAGTCGGATTTTAGGTGATTGACATTGAACACCCTAAGGGGACTCCTGGCAGTGCCCAGCTCTACCAAATAGGTAACCTCATTCTTCTTTAAAAAAATGAGATGGGGTACACTCTATTTGTCTTGGAGTGCTCTTGGGGCCACAGGCTCCAATACCCACACCTTCTGTCCTGAGTGGTACATCCTTCTGGTCATGCCATTGCTTTTGGAGCTCTTGGCTGGCCTGAAGTTTTTTACTGGCCTTTTTCATGTACTCAGCCATTCTGGATCTTAGGCCAAGTACATAATCTCAATGTCCTGCTTTGGAGCTTTTAAAGGTTGTTCCCAACCTCCTTCACAAGTGCAAGGGGACCTCTTACAGGGTGCCCAAAGAGGAGTTCAAAGGGACTAAAGCCCACTCCTTTTGGGGTACCTCCCTGTAAGCAAAATAGAGGAATGGCAACAGGACATCACATCTCCTTCTGAGTTTTTCAGGGAGTCCCATAATCATACCTTTGAGAGTTTTATTAAACTTCTCAACCAGACCATTTGTCTGTGAATGATAAGGAGTAGTGAACTTGTATGTTACACCACACTCCTTCCACATAGCTTTGAGGTATGCAGACATGAAGTTACTACCTCTGTCTGACACCACTTCCTTAGGGAAGCCCACTCTGGAAAATATTCACAGGAGGGCCGTTGTCACTGCAGGAGCTGTAGTGGTCCTTAAGGGAATTGCTTCAGGATGCCTAGTGGCATGGTCCACTACCACAAGGATAAACCTATTGCCTGAAGCTGTTGGAGGGTCAAGGGGGCCAACTATGTAAACCCTTACCCTTTCCATGGGCACCCCAACCACTGGGAGTGGAATTAAGGGGTGTGCCACTGTTGTAATTTAATAGCGATTAGATTAAGCATTAGCAGAAGACATCTTGTATTTAGCAACTATTGTGAACATTTGGCGGAATCCATTTTGTATTCATGGCAGCCATTTTCTCTGCCATGTGCTCGCCATGTGCTCTGTCCTACCTTTCTGTTAACTACTCAAGAAAAACTGTCTAGTGAGAAGTTATATTTAGCATCTCCCACTTTCATACATGCCCAGTAAGATCTGCAGCTGTTAGTAATCAGTAACAGACAGCAATGTGTCAACTAGTCCTTGAAACTGTTAGCCCCTCCTACCTGTCGACTGTGCATTTCCATATGACCTTACATGTATGTAAGTCTTGCTTCTATAATTGTACCATCTTCTTTTAGCCCCTGCATGGGTATAAAAGGACCATGCTCTCTTAGTTCAGTGTGCTACTTCAAACATTACCGAAGGGTGCTGTTTGAACTGTAGTACCACCTCATGAGGTTTAATAAACTTTGTCTTTTATTTCAGTTTCTGTGCCAACTTCATCCTATATGGTCTGAGGACTTTGTGCAGAGAAGGGTGAACCCCTTGCACTAGCAAGCCTTGCTGAGGTTTACTTTAACACCACCAGTCTTGCCACTGGCTTGGCAGGTCACACAAGAGCGACAAAACTCTTTAGTGTCCTCTGACATGTGAGGCCAGTGAAACAGTGGAACAAGTCTGTCCCACGTTTTGCTCTGGCCCAAATACCCAGCCAAAGGAATGCCATGTGCCAGGGTCAGAAGAAACTCCCTATACTGCAAAGGGATGACCAATCTCCTGGCAGCTCCAAGTTTATGGTCCCTTGACTCGGTATAAAGGAGGTTATCTTCCCAATAGACCTTATGGCTATCAGTAACATTCCCATTCTGCTGTTTGACAGTTTGCTGTCTTAAACCCTTTAGTGTGGGACAAGTTTGCTGCGCCACACTCAGCTCTTCCCTAGCAGGTGCCCCTGCAACCAAAAGCTCAGCAGTGTCTGCTGCCGGCTCATAACAGGAATCTTCTGGAGAGGGAGGGATAGTGGGCAAGGATTTACCCTTTCTACCCCTAGCTTTTAGGAGCACTTGGTCCATTGTTTCAGGGTCCAAGCTTCCCTGTCCTCTTTGCTTCTTGGCTTGAGCCCTTGTCAAAACAAAGATATGCCCAGGAATGCCCAGCATTGCTGCATGAGCCTCCAAATCATTGCCTAGTAAGAAGTCTACAGGTAAATCAGTGGCTACCACAACGTTCTTTGGACCAGTAACCCCCCAGTTGAGATTCACAACAGCCGTGGGATGGCTAAGAGTGGCGTTATGAGCATCAGTCACTTGGTACTGCTGACCAAGTAGGTGTTGGTCAGAGTGAACCAGTTTCTCAATCACCATAGTGACACTGGCTCTTGCATCCCTGTAGGCCTCAACCTCAACACCATTTATTAGGGGAAGTTGCTTGTACTTACCGATATTAAGGGGACAAGCAACCAAGGTGGCAAAGTCAATACCACCATCAGAGACTAAAACAGCCTCTGTGGTCTCCCTAAGAAGACCAACCCCAACTACACTACCAATAGTGAGCCCAGCTACACCCTTTGATTGGCTATTTGTAGTAGACTTCCCACCACCACTACTATTACTAGGGGCACTAGAGGACGCAGTTGGGGTTGTGGTAGTGGGAGCCTTGGTGTTTTTCTTTGGGCAGGTAGAATCACTTGCCCAATGGCCTTTACTTTTACATAAATAACACCATGACTTCTTTTGATTGTTGGAAGAGGATTTGGACCCACCACCCCCAGAAGATTTTTGTGGGCCTGATGAAGACTCAGCATGCCTTTTATCTTTGTCCCCACTCTTGTCAGAAGACTTATCATCCTTCTTCCTGCAATCCTTGTCACCACATGTATGAACTTTTCTATTCACTCTTGTTCTGACCCATTGTCTGCCTTCTTTCCCAATCCTTGGGGAGAGGTCAGATCTGAGTCAACCAAGTACTGATGCAACAAGTCAGACACACAATTATTCAAAATATACTCTCAGGATTAGATTATACAGGCTTTCATAGTCAGTCACCTTACTGCCATGTAACCATCCCTCAAAGGCCTTCACTGAACAGTCTACAAATTCTGTCCAGTCTTGAGATCACTCTTGTCTGGTATCTCTGAACTTTATCCTGTACTGTTCAGTGGTTAAGCCAAAGCCATCAAAGAGTGCATCCTTAAGAACTTTGTAATTATTAGCATCACTTTATCTGACAGTAAGGAGCCTATCCCTACCCTTACCAGTGAAAGATATCCACAAGATAGCAGCCCACTGCCTTTGAGGGACCAACTGTACCATACAGGCCCTCTCAAGTGCAGCAAACCACTTATTAATGTCATCCCCCTCCTTGTAAGGTGGAACTATCTTATGCAGGCTCCTAGAATCTTGTTCTCTTACGGGATTACTATCAAGGACACTGCTGCTGCCACCATGGGGAACTAACCCCAACCTCTGCCTTTTCCTCTCTACATCTACAGATTCCCTATCTTAAACCAACTGCTGCTGTCTTAGCTTCAGTCTGGCCTCTTCCAACCTCAGCTTTCTGAGTTCCCTCTCTAGGGTGTTATCTTCGGGGTGGGAGGCTTGGGAATTCTGAGACACAGAGGAAATGTGGGAATTGGTAGAAGTGGACCTGTCTCTAACTGGGTGGACTCTATTTACCTCGCCTTTTGGAGTGAAAGGTGTCCTACTAGTGTGTGACCCCCTCCCACTACCAGTGTCACTATTTGGCCTGTTAGCTGGCAGGTCTTTGGATGAACCCTCTCCAGAGCCCTCAGGGCCCTCCCCTGATTCTTGCTGGGTACCCCCCTCCTCTACCTCCTGATCCTGGGATGGGCCTGACTGGTTCTGGTCCAGGAGAAGGCTAAGGAGTCGATCTTTAGTAGGGTTCTTACTAATGCTTAAACCTCTCTCTATGCAGAGACCCCTCAAACTTTTAAAGTTTAAACTACCATAGGTTGCCTGAACAACTGTGGGAGTAAGTTGCACTGTACACATAGTTGTAAGAAAGGGTTTAGGGCAGAGAGAAAAACTTTTCAAACTTTTCAAAACATTTCAAACTTTTCAAAACTTTTCAAACTTTTCAGAAACTTTTTAGAAAGTTTGCAGAAAGAAAGTTAAACTGTTTAGGTTAACTGTGTAAGTTTTCAAGTACTTGGAACATGTTTTCCTTCTGAAAAGCAGCAATCAATCAATCGAAAAATTTATAAAGCACGCTACTCACCCGTGAGGGTCTCAAGGTGCTTGGGGGGTGCAGGAGGGTCACTGTTCGAACAACCAGGTTTTGAGGTTCTTTTTGAAGAGCAGGAGGTCTTTGGTTTTGCGGAGGTTGGTGGGGAGGGAGTTCCAGGTTTTGAGGGCGATGTAGGAGAAGGACCTGCCTCCTGTGGTGGTGCGTTAGATGCAGGGGACTGTGGCTAGGGCGAGGTTGGCTGATCAGAGGTTGCAGTGGGAGTTCACTCTTTCGTTGAGGTATGTTGTGCCGGTGTTGTGGAGGGATTTGTGTGCGTGGATGAGGATCTTGAATGTGATTCTCTTGTTTATGGGGAGCCAGTGAAGGGTTTTGAGGTGTGGTGAGATTCGTTCGTGGCGGGGGAGGCCAAGGACGAGGCGTGCAGCTGTGTTCTGGATTCTCTGGAGTTTACGTGTGAGTTTGAGTGTGGTGCCGGCGTAGAGGGTGTTACCGTAGTCTAGTCTGCTGCTGATGAGTGCATGGGTGACTGTCTTACTGGTCTCTGCGGGAATCCAATTGAAGGATTTTTTTAGAGTGTGGAGTGTGTGGAAGCAGGAGGAGGTTAGAGCATTGATTTGCTGTGTCATGGAGATGGAGGGGTTGCATGTGTGGTTTGCGGGGGTGGGTGCGGGTCCTAGGGCGGTGGGCCACCAGGAGTCATCCCATACGGTTTTGTTGGGGCCAAAGATGATGATCTCGGTTTTGTTGGAGTTAAGCTTGAGGTGGTTAGTTGTCATCCAGTTGGGGGCGTCGAGGAGAGCTGCGTGTAGGTTGGCTTTGGTGGCGGTGGGATTGCGGGTGAGGGAGAGGGCTCTGGGTCCGGTCAGTGAGGAAGAAGGTGAGCCAGTCTAAGGCTTTGTGGTGAATTCCTATGTTGTGAAGGTGTGTGCGGAGTGTGTGGTGGCAGACAGTGTCAAAGGCTGCGGAGGGGTCTAGGAGGATGAGTGCGACGGTCTTGCCTTTGTCGACTTTGGTCCTAATGTCATCAGTGCATGCGATGAGGGCAGTTTCCGTGCTGTGGTTCTTGCGGAAACCGGATTGTGAGGGGTCAAGAGTGTTGTTTTCTTCGAGGTAGTGGGATAGGCGGCTGTTGACTAGTTTCTCGGTGACCTTGGCGGGGAAAAGGAGGAGGGAGATGGGGCGATAGTTGGAGAGGATCTCTGGGTCGGCTTTGTTTTTTTTTTAGGAGAGCGGTGATATCCGTGTGCTTCCAGGGGTCTGGGTAGGTGGCGGAGTCGAAGGAGGAGTTGATTATGTTGCGGAGTATGGGGGCGATGGTTGGGCTGGCTTTGTTGTAGATGCGATGTGGACAGGGGTCGGAGGGGGATCTGGAGTGGATGGAGTTAATGGTTTTTTCGGTTTCTTCGTGTGTGGTGGGGGCCCAGGTGGTGAGTGTGGTGGGGGGATCATGAGTGGGGGTAGAGTTGGGTGAGTGAGGGGTGCGTGTGGTGGGTGTGTGTGGTATGAAGCCGTTATGGATGTCCAGGATTTTGTGGTGGAAGTGGTTGGAGAGGGCGCTACCAATGACAAAGTGGTAAAGCAGTTACAAGTACTTATCCCACTGCTGCACCACCAATGTAGGAGGCTGTCTTGCCTTATAGTGGGTACCTAATGGTACTTACACCTTGTGCCAGGTCCAGTTCTCCCTTATTAGTAGATTAGTAGTGTTCTAGGAGCTTAGGCTGATAGAGGTAGCTATAGCAGAGCAGCTTAGGCTGAACTAGGAGACATGCACCACTTATATCATATAGCACAATATCATAAGAATCACAAAACTCAGAGTTACCAAAAATAAAGGTACTTTATTTTAGTGTCAATGCACCAAAAATATCTCAGAGGATATACTCCCTTAAGGGGTAAGTGGAATATACAAAATATACACACAAACCAAAATCAGGTAAGTAAACAGTTAGAAAAGTAGTGCAAACACTATAGAATACAATAGGATGCAAGAGGCCTAGGGGCAACACAAACCATATACTAAGAAAGTGGAATGTGAACCACCTAGGGACCCCAGGCCTAGTGTAGTGTGTAGAGGGTCGCTGTGAGTGTTAGAAAACACTAAGGGTGTCCTTGATACCCCACGGAAAGACCCTGAAAAGTCGGAGTAAAGTTACCCTACTTCCCCAGATCCACACTAAAGTTGTGATAGGAAATTCTGAAAAGACCACAACTGACTGCAAAGCACTGAAGACGGATTCCTGGACCTGAGGACCTGCAAAGGAAGGGGACCAAGTCCAAGAATCACAAACGTGTCCGGAGGGGCAGGAGCCCACTAAAACAGGAGGGAGGTGCAAAATGGTTGCCTCTGGGTGTAAGAAGCTGAAGATTCTGCAACAACGGAAGATACCAGGAACTTCCCCTTTGCACAGAAGATGTCCCACAGTGTGCTGGAGGATGCAGAGTTGTTTCCACACAAAAGGATCTCAAACAAGCCTTGTTAGCTGCAAAAGTCATATTTGTAGAAAATGGGTGCTGCCCAGGCCCAGGAATGACCAGGAGGTCGACCCTTGGAAGAGGAGACAGAGGGGGTGCTCAGCAATACAAAGAGTCCATGCAGAAGCAGGCAGCACCCGCAGAAGTACTTGAACACGGGTTCAAGAAAACTGAGCACATTGGTTGTCTCAACACTACAAAGGAGGGTCCCACAAAGCCAGAGGTCAACTCAGTGAGTTGATCAATGCAGCACAGAGTGTTCGGGACCTGGGCTGTGCTGTGCATGAAGGTTTCCTTGCAAAAGTGCACAGAAACCCTAGCAGCTGCAGTTCACAAAGTACACAGGATTACTGTCTGGCGTGGGGATGCAAGGACTTACCTCCACCGAATTTGGACAGATGGACCACTGGACTGTTGGAGACACTTATATCCAGCTCCTGTGTTCCAGGGACCACGCTCGTCAAGATGAGAGGGGACCCAGAGGACCGGTGAAGTAGAAGTTTGGTGCATGCGTTAACAAGGGGAAGATTCCGTGGGCCCACAGGAGATTTCTTCTTGGCTTCCAGTGCATGGTGAAGGCAGACACTCCCCAGAGCATGTACCACCAGGAAGCAGTTGACAAAGCCAGAAGGATTAGCCGCTACAATGTCGCTGGTAGTCTTCTTGCTACTTTGTTGCAATTTTGCAGGCATCCTGGAGCAGTCAGCGGTCGATCCTTTGCAGAAGTCGAAGAGAGAGTTGCAGAGGAACTCTGGTGAGCTTTTGCATTTGTTACCTGAAGAGAAGCCTACAGGAGAGACCCTAAATAGCCCTCAGAGGAGGATTGGCCACCTAGTCATGTAAGCACCTATCAGGAGGGGTCTCTGACCTCACCTGCTGGCACTGGCCACTCAGTGGCCTCCATTGTGCCCTCACACCTCTGCATTCAAGATGGCAGAGGTCTGGGACACACTGGAGGAGCTCTAGGCACCACCCCTTTCCTTTGTCCAGTTTCGCACCAGAGCAGGTGCTGGGGGATCCCTGAACCGGTGTAGGCTGGCTTATGCAAGGAGGGCACCATCTGTGCCCTTCAAAGCATTTCCAGAGGCTGGGGAGGCTACCCCTCCCCAGCCCTTAACACCTATTTCTAAAGGGAGAGGGTAACACCTTCTCTCAGTGGAAATTCTTTGTTCTGCCTTTCCGGGACTGGGCTGCCCAGACCCCAGGAGGGTAGAAGCCTGCCTGTGGTTTGGCAGCAGCAGTAGCTGCAGTGAAAACCCCAGAGAGCTGGTTTGGTAGTACCCAGGGTCCATGCTGGAGCCCCATGGATGCATGGGATTGGCACCCCACTACCAGATTTGGCATGCTGGGACAATTCCATGATCTTAGACATGTTACATGGCCATATTTAGAGTTACCATTGTGAAGCTACATATAGGTACTGACCCATATGTAGTGCACACGTGTAATGGTGTCCCCGCACTCACAAAGTTCGCGGAAATTGCCCTGAACTATGTGGGGGCACCTTGGCTAGTGCCAGGGTGCCCTCACCCTTAGTAACTTTGCACCTAACCTTCACCAAGTGAGGGTTAGACATATAGGTGACTTATAAGTTACTTAAGTGTTATGTTATGTTTAATTTATATAGCGCATCCCAGGCTATATAAATTAAACATTGCACTTGCGATAACGATCTTCATCAATTAGGCATAGAGTGAAGGTGTTAAAACAGCCAGGTCTTTAGGAGACGACGGAATGATAATTCATGTCTGGTCTGCCGAAGGGAAACAGGCAGAGAGTTGCAGAGCTTAGCACAGAGGAAGGCCATAGACCTTACTCCCCATTTGACTTTTTTTATAGATGGTATGACTGCTAGTGCTGCTGAGGAAGACCTAAGGTATCTAGTTGGCTCATAAAAAGTGGCTAAGGAGTGTAGAAGTGGAGGACCCTTAGCATACAGGGCTTTGTGGATATAACAGACTGTCTTAAACTTTATTTGTTGCTCAATGGGAAGCCAGTGAAGGGCTGCAAGGGCCGGTTTGTAATGCCCGAGTTTGTACCACCAGCCTGTTGGCTGCACAAACTCCAAAACAGCCCTGGCGGTCTTTGAACGCCAGGGTTGTAATGAGGGCCATAGTTTTTTTGATATTCAACATGAATATAATTGTGATAGGTTAAGTGTCATTTCCCCAAATCGGAGCTATTCACTAGTCACTGTTCATACTAAAAGTGGTAGGTTTTCCAGTTATAGGCTTGAAATGTCAGTGTGTAGCACCTATACGGTCAATAATTCAAATGTTTTCACAAAAGAGCCAGTTCAGCATATGTTATATTGGTATATAACACAGGACCTGATTCACAAAGGCAAACAGACTTTTGGTCTATGCTTAGACCAAAAGTCTAAGTTTACGACTTTTCGGTATTCACAAAGGTTAAGTTACAAGCAGTATCTTTACTTCCACACTCGGGTGTAATCTCTGCACCTGGCGTGTACTATCTGCACCTGGAGTGGAATCTTTGTACTCGGGGCAGATCTCCACCCTAGAGTGTGAATATTCTGCCCTAAGTGCAGACGTAAAGACACTATTGTAACTTACCTTTGTGAATATCAAAAAATCAGAAGCTTAGACTTTTAGTATAAACTCAGACCAAAAGTCTACGATTAGCTTTGTGAATCAGGCCCACGGTTTTTAAGGTACCATTTACAGCATCATTTAGAGTTATGTTGGTCGAATACTGCATCACAAAGGTGAAAGATATCCTGTCACCATATTACAAGGACATTGTAGTTTATGTAACTTGTAATATAGTAGGCAGGTTCTCTGACAAGTTTGTGAGGAGTATCCCATCCACCAAACTCTAAATCTCACCCTTGGTCTGTACAAGATCCAAAGCAATATTTGTCTTGTTTAATAAGTGGGTGTGCAGTTAATCAGGGTTTTGTTATTTGCTTATCCCTACAAAATTAGATATACATATACTTTTGGAACAGCACTCCCCTATGGCCTTGTTCCTCATGGAGACTTGGCCCCATGAGGGATCTGCTCCGGATTTTGTGTTGGCCTTACCACAAGGATACCTAATAAATAGGCTTGATAGAGGTTTTGCCAGAGGTGGGGGCATTTTGATTATTTACAGGGATAATATAATTGTTAATTCACATCCCATGCAATTAATAGGATGTGAAAGTATGTACTTTTCGATTACCCTGCACACCCAGTTTACCTTTGCAGGCATTCTGATCTACTGCCCTCCTGGTCCACCTGAAAACTTTTTACACTCCCTTTCAGACCATATTTCGGAGCTTACATGTTCTAAGAATAATTTTATGCTGCTCTGTGATTTTAATATTCATGCAGAGGATACAAATAGTTATTCTACTAAATCACTACTACAGGATATGGACGCTTTAAACCTAGTACAACTGATCAAGGGCCCTACGCATGTGAAGGGACACGCCATCAATTTAGTTTTTTCAAATATGGCAGAGTTGACTTCTATGTCTCCCCTCCCTTTGGCTTGGTCTGATCATTCTTTTATAACCCTTAAATTAGCCATTCCTACTCCTAGAAAACATTCAAATGACCTAGCTTTACCCTTATGGACGATGGCATAACCTTAAGGCTAACGACTCGATCAATACATTGGAGAGGCTAAAATCTCCCACTAAGGACAATGGGATAGACATGCTAGAAACCTTTAATAGGTGGATTACCAGTAGCATAGATGTACTCCTGCCATGCTATACTAAGGCCTGAGGATTCTGCAGAAAGGGCACACCATCGTTTTCCTTGCATCTTCTTCAGCTTAAAAGAGAATGTAGGAAATTGGAAATAAGCTGGCAAAAGTCCTATGATGATTCCCTAAAATTTGGATGTAGAAAAGCCATTCGGTTTTACCATGCAGAAATTAAAATAGCTCAATCTACAAATTATGCATCCAAAATTGAGGCGGCATCAAACTCCTCTAAGGAGATTTTTCGGATATTTAACAAGATCACCCAGTTACAACAAAATCCGACACTCATGGACGCATCCCAAGAACATAGTAGCAACCTTCCAATGTGCTTTGAGCAAAAAGTCCTAGATATCTATTCAACTCTCCCTACAGAGACTGCTCTGACGTCGGAAGGGATAAGTCAGAATCTTTCATGCTCTGTCACCCTCTTAGAATTTTCTCATATAACAGAAGACTCAGTGCTAAAATCTCTCCTCACTCTTAAGTCAGGCTCCCCCCTTGATCCAGCTCCTCCCCAGGTCCTGGCTTTAGGTGCTTCAGTGATAGCACCTGTTATCACTGATCTTCTTAATTCTTCATTGGCTGAGAGCACAGTATAGGAACAATGGAAACATGCCATTGCCAAACCTCTGTTGAAAAAAACTAATTTAGATGTATCATTACTCAGTAACTATGGACCTATGTCACTGTTATCTGCTCTGTCCAATATAATTGAAAAGCATGCCAATACTCAATTGTCACGTTTCTTAGAGAATAATAGTAGCCTCCATTCTACTCAGATGGGTTTTAGACCCTTCCAAAGTACTGAATCAGTCCTGATTGCAGTTACTGAAGAGGCAAGAAGTTTTCTGGATCAGGGTTCTGTGACAGCTATTATTCTCTTGGATCTCAGTGCTGCATTTGACACTGTGGACCCGGATATATTACTTGGTAGAATACGAGAGATCGGAATATCATCATCTGCCCTTGATTGGATCACCTCTTTTATAAAGGGCAGATCTCATCAGGTATTGGACAGGTCCTACTTTTCATCCCCCGTCATGAATAGCTGCGGAGTGCCACAGGGATCCGCTCTTAGCCCTACATTGTTTAATATTTATTTGCTACCTCTGGCAGAAGTCGTCAAGCAATTTGGGATGTCCCTAGTTTCCTATGCGGATGATATAAAGTTGGTAGTATTATTTTCGACTAATTTCAATGCCAATGGCTCGACACTTGCTCCTTGCCTTCAAGCTGTGGTGGCATGGATGTTACAAAGTAAGCTGAAACTTAATGATGATTAAGTTTCAGCTTAGACTGAAGAGATGATACTTGGACATCAGTCACAGCTTAGATCTAATCCTCTGGTCCTGGAAGGCTTGGGAAGCCTTCTGCCTCCTAAAATGCTTATTAAAAGTCTGGGTGTCTGGCTTGACCCCAAACTTACTATGGCTCAACAGGTCAACAAAATCTCCACAACCTCGTTTGGCTTGCTTAGGCTTTTGAGGAAGGTTTTTAAAATCCTTCTTCTTGAAGCTAAAAGATTCATTATACAGGCCATGATTAGTTCTCAGTTGGATTACAGAAATGCCCTTTACATTGGATCTCCCAAATTTGTGATTAAAAAGTTGCAGGTGGTACAGAATGCCTCGTCTCGTCTATTTCTTAATATTCAAAGGTACAAATCTGTGAAAGCAGCAATTTCTTCTCTTCATTGGCTTCCTGTGGCACGCCCTATAGAATTTAAGTCCCTGTGCTAAATGCACAGAGCTTTGCACAGGAGAGGCCCCCTTTTGCTCAGAACATTGGCCTATTTTTACACACCTACTAGACAACTTAGGTCTTCCACGGCTTGCCTAGCCGTTAATCCTAGGGTGAAGAAGTCTAGATGGGGCAGAAGCTCTCTAGCTTACCAAGAGGCCAAATTAATGAATTTATTGCCACCTAGCCTTCGAATGATCAACCATGAACTATCCTTCAGGAAGGATCTTAAAACCTGGCTGTTTAAAGATTAACTTTCTGTCAACTCCAAGTGTCCTGCTATCAGTGCTGGGAGGTCTTCGGGTAGCCATGCGCTTTATAAATCTGCATAACATGACATGTATAGGACTGCTGCTGAATGGGATGTTCCAGTGCTATCCACAGCTGAAGCCTCATTGGACCTCATCATTGGAATGTTGGTGTTGATGGTGAGATGAAGCAGAAATTGAGTCTGTTGGGCAGAGAGAACAAATGGAGTCAAGGTGCTGTCATCTGAGTGAAAATGACTGTAGGATGTTATCATGCAGGTAACACCTAAGTAGCTCCTAATTTAAAGAGTTACCAGGGGTCTAATTATGATTTAATATGAGAAAGGCCCTAGGATCCTGAGAACATAAACTGTGTTTCACTGAACCATTCAACCTTCTTCAATTCTACGACTGTTAGAGAAAGGGTGAATCAAGGGGTAAATACTGCCCTGGTAAATCATAATTCAGTAATTGACAGCACTGAGTTAATGGAGTTATTTCTTGTTTCTTATTGCAGGTAGAACTGAGAGAAAGTGAGGGAAGAATGTACTGTATAGTGGGCATTGAGAATGGCCACAGAAAATAGAAAAACTCCTTTCATGTAAATGGGGCTAGAAATGAAATATCATCTCAAGTTGAATCACTCATATTTTGGAAACAGACCCCCTTCAACTTCACTAGGCCTGACTGGCAGTCTATGTCAGACTTACCTGATTCCTTCGCCAATTTACTTGTACTTTGTTAGTCTTTATGACTTTAAAAAGCTACAACATTGTATGCAAGTGGACAAAACATGTATTCAAAGTGATTCCTGGCAAAGCAGTTCTCCGAAATAGAGAACTGTAAACTTCCTGGCATAAAGTCCACTACAAACTAACTGTAGATACTGCAGCAAGGTGGCAGTATTATGTTGTATGACTTAGGGTCTTGGAATGTGATACTAGCATGTTACCCAGAAGTGGATTTCAGATTCACACCAGTATACACCTTAGCTCAGTCCCATAGAATGGCAAAGGCCAGTCAGGCTACTTAGAGGAACATGTGTTAAGCATTTCACAACACCAACTTGGACTATAAGTAATTGACACATCACAAAATAAAGTCAGCACCAATTTATAAAGAAAAAATGCAAATGTTTATATTAATTTAGACATCAAAATGAAGTTGATATGTTGCAAATAACCAAAGTTATCAATTATAGAGTAATAAATAAATCAACACTTTGCAGAGCTGTCAAACTTTATAATTGCTGTCAACACAGTATGCAATTGGTGCCTTGTGGGCTGAGTTCAGTGAAACTCACCTGGGGTTAAGGTCTTGCAGGTCCCTAGACCAAGTCTCAGAAAATAATATTTCGTTAGCTTGCCCAGAGAGTCTGTGAGCTGAGGTGCTCCATCTGTTCTTGGTGCTGACAGGATTCGTTGGTGCTGTCAAAATTGCAGCACTTGACAAAACCACACTAGGAGATGGATCTCCTTTAGAACAATAGACACCTTCGGAGTCCGAGGACCTAGATTCTACAGCTGGAACTTTGCTACCACATCGGACAGCTTTGGGTGCAGAAGTAGCTTTGCAGCTGCAAAACATGGGAGGGTTGCACCAAAGATATTTTGCCACTCACTCAAAGTTCCTTTCTTCAGGAGGCAGGATCTCATCAGTGGAGTCATTGCTGACATTGTCACTGTTGCTGGGAGTTCCTCTGAAGTCAGTGATGTCCAGGAAAGGGGTGGATACATGGCTGGTGACCCACAAGCCTTGGCAGTGGCTAAAGTAGCCCACAGATACTTTGTTGGCTGGAGGTCAACAGGAATGGTGTTTCAGCTCAAAAGTTGGTGTGAGCCTCACTACAACTTCCAGGGTGCAGGTCACCATTACTCTTTAGGTTCACTCTCAAGGGGCCCGATTGGTTGTGGTTCTTGTGACACAGCACAGCGATTTTTCTGCAGGTTACAGGGAACCGGATCCACCGGTCCAGGGGAGTCTGCTTCGGTTTCTGGCAGTCACTGGAGTACCGCTTGCAGGAAGCAATGAGTTTGTGCCACAGACACAAAACGTTCACACATTTTCTGTATAAGATCTCTTTAGGGCACATAAGTTTCCTCTCTTTGTGCTGCGTTGGAGTACCTGGCTTGGCAGTTTGGGCCCGGACTGTTCCCATGAGGAACAGGGTCAAGACTGATTTGCATATGGCTGGGTCCAAACTGGGGTGGCATGGTAAGCAAAAGAACGATGGATTAAACCCAGATCTGTGACTGGGGGTGAGTGTTTGACAATGTTCAGCATTCCGTCCATCACTTGTTGTTTTTGCTTTGTCGCCCTAAGTGGGAAGGGTATGCCCAGACGTGGGTCCCGTGTTTCCCATGCCACTGGATTCAAGCTAGCCTGGCTGATGAGGGGTGAAACCCTGAAACTGGTCTCAGGATGGTTGTTTCCGGTCCAGTGAGGACCTGGCTTGGCAGTTCGGGCTGGACTATTCCCATGAGGAACAGGGTCAAGACTGATTTGCATATGGCTGGGTCCAAACTTGGATGGCATGGTGAGCAAAAGAACGATGGATTAAACCCAGATCTGTGACTGCGGGTGAGTGTTTGACAATGTTCAGCATTCCGTCCATCACTTGTTGTTTTTGCTTTGTCGCCCTAAGTGGGAAGGGTATGCCCAGACATGGGTCTTGTGCTTCCCATGCCACTGGATTCAAGCTAGCCTGGCTGATGAGGGGTGAAACCCTGAAACCGGTCTCAGGATGCTTGTTTCCGGTCCAGTGAGGACTTGGCTTGGCAGTTCAGGCTGGACTGTTCCCATGAGGAACATGGTCAAGACTGATTTGCATATGGCTGGGTCCAAACTGGGGTGGCATGGTGAGCAAAAGAACGATGGATTAAACCCAGATCTGTGACTGGGGGTGAGTGTTTGACAATGTTCAGCATTCCGTCCATCACTTGTTGTTTTTGCTTTTTCGCCCTAAGTGGGAAGGGTTTGCCCAGACGTGGGTCCTGTGCTTCCCATGCCACTGGATTCAAGCTAGCCTGGCTGATGAGGGGTGAAACCCTGAAACTGGTCTCCGGATGCTTGTTTCCGGTCCAGTGAGGACCTGGCTTGGCAGTTCGGGCTGGACTGTTCCCATGAGGAACAGGGTCAAGACTGATTTGCATATGGCTGGGTCCAAACTGGGGTGGCATGGTGAGCAAAAGAACGATGGATTAAACCCAGATCTGTGACTGGGGGTGAGTGTTTGACAATGTTCAGCATTCTGTCCGTCACTTGTTGTTTTTGCTTTGTCGCCCTAAGTGGGAAGGGTATGCCCAGATGTGGGTCCCGTGCTTCCCATGCCACTGGATTCAAGCTAGCCTGGCTGATGAGGGGTGAAACCCTGAAACTGGTCTCAGGATGCTTGTTTCCAGTCCAGTGAGGATCTGGCTTGGCAGTTTGGGCTGGACTGTTCCCATGAGGAACAGGGTCAAGACTGATTTGCATATGGCTGGGTCCACACTGGGGTGGCATGGTGAGCAAAAGAACAATGGATTAATCCCAGATCTGTGACTGGGGGTGACTGTTTGACAATGTTCAGCATTACGTCCATCACTTGTTGTTTTTGCTTTGTCGCCCTAAGTGGGAAGGGTATGCCCAGACGTGGGTCCCGTGCTTCCCATGCCACTGGATTCAAGCTAGCCTGGCTGATGAGGGGTGAAACCCTGAAACCGGTCTCAGGATGCTTGTTTCCGGTCCAGTGAGGACCTGGCTTGGCAGTTCGGGCTGGACTGTTCCCATGAGGAACAGGGTCAAGACTGATTTGTATATGGCTGGGTCCAAACTGGGCTGGCATGGTGAGCAAAAGAACGATGGATTAAACTCAGTTCTGTGACTGGGGGTGAGTGTTTGACAATGTTCAGCATTCCGTCCATCACTTGTTGTTTTTGCTTTGTCGCCCTAAGTGGGAAGGGTATGCCCAGACGTGGGTCCCGTGCTTCCCCTGCCACTGGATTCAAGCAAGCATGGCTGATGAGGGGTGAAACCCTGAAACCGGTCTCAGGATGCTTGTTTCCGGTCCAGTGAGGACCTGGCTTGGCAGTTCGGGCTGGACTGTTCCCATGAGGAACAGGGTCAAGATTGATTTGCATATGGCTGGGTCCAAACTGGGGTGGCACGGTGAGCAAAAGAATGATGGATTAAACCCAGATCTGTGACTTGGGGTGAGTGTTTGACAATGTTCAGCATTCCGTCCATCACTTGTTGTTTTTGCTACTCTACTTGCACCTGGTGTCGGCAGAGTCCAACTCAAGCAGGCAAGCTGCTTGTTCAAACTGACATGGTAGCTCTGGAGGCTTTGCTTTTACGGGGGTCAAGCAGTGTGGTATAATCAGTGCTCCAGGCCTGGTGACCCCTTTACCATCCCTGGCCTGGGTACCACTAGTACTATTTACTAAGGCCTTACAGGGGTGATATAGTCCTTGCCAATTGGGTTTACCAATCACAGTACAGTTTAAGGGACTGATTGTTGGCACTAGGGCCTGATTAGCAGCCTCAGTGCACTTTCATATAAAAAACGACAGCATCAAGCAACAAAAAGTGGGGAGCATCTGTAACCAACCCAGTTTCTTACAGATACCAATTTTGATTTGTAATGGACTACAACAAACCCAAGTAAAAAATATGTCTCAACTTCAATAAATGCACCAACTGTATTCACTTTTTCATGTAAAGATAATTTATCTATCATATTTGTAGTGTGCCTACCATATATAATTTATTAACTAGGATTGATTAAGGTTGCACAGTAACTCTGGTAAAAGAGGAGGGAAAACTCACCAGTGGTGGAATTTGTGGTCACAGTATATTGGAGAAGCATTCAGGACCACAGATTAACTACAAATTAACTATTTTTTTCTGGACATCTTATTTACATCACATTAGACCATACATGATTTTTTGGGTTCTGCCCATCTGCCTCTTATTTTGTCACTTAGGGTTCTGAAAAAGTATATATCTATTTCAGTAGAATTACACCTACATTTAAAACAGACTCACATTGTGTTAGTACTCTCAAAGAATTCCCAAGATACTCTTGGAAAGATGAACAGTAGCGGTTCTTCAGAAGTTCTCACAGGCCCAAGCAAGTCTCATTTAATAAATGTTCATTGTGCATATCTATGCCTATTTAAATGTTCAACAAAAGTGCATATTTGAATGCTATTTTTCTTCGTGGGAAAATATTGATACTTGTGTTAAAACCACTTTCTCTACACCTTTCTACATTTTCACTAAGTATGGGCATTTATTCCTCCTCATGACATGTGTAAATATCTGTCTAAATACAGAGTGAGGAAGGACTGTAAAAAAATTGTGAATGCCTCAAAACTCACATGTGTGTGAATGTTCTCCAACCTTGTGTGGCTTTACTCCCCTCTCCACGCCTGGGAGAAGATTTACAAGAAAGTAATGTTACAGAATTCTGGCAAAATATTAAAAAAGAGCAAATTAATGCATAGATGTAAATTCAGATTTTTAATACAAAACAAGAAATAGCGCATATAAATCATGGCATTTGCATACTTAGTTCAAGTAAGACGATCCAATGGATTTGCAAATAAATCGTCATTTGTTTTTAGGCGCACCGTTTTGTAAGCAAACTTTTACTATACAGTATCATTTTCCTTGTGCCTTTGTGAATTTTGTCGATATTTGTCTTCATACTGTGTTGCATTTTACTTTTTAAGGCTTAACCTGCTGTAGGCCTTGGATGTATTCATTAAGGATTCTTTTTACATTCTCACAGCTTGTAGGATCGAGATATTCTTTGTTATTCTAGGGGCTTTTGGATGGCCTTTTATTCATATCAAATTTAGGGCCATATTTATACTCTGTTTGCGCCAGATTTGCGTCGTTTTTTTTTACGCAAATTCGATGCAAAACGAACTCCATATTTATACTCTGGCGTTAGACGCGTCTAGCGCCAAAGTTCATGGAGTTTGCGTAATTTTTTAGCGTGGACACCTACCTTGCGATAATGATTTGCAAGGTAGGCGTCCCCGTCTAAAAAATGACTCCCAGGCCTGTGCGCCGTATTTACACTCCCGTGCAAAAATGACGCACGGGAGTGGGCGGGTCCCAAAAAATGACGTCTACCCGCGTTAGTGTCATTTTTTAATGCCTGCTCAGGGCAGGCGTTAAGGGACCTGTGGGCTCAGAAGGAGCCCACAGGTGCCCTCCCATGCCCCCAGGGACACCCCCTGCCACCCTTGCCCACCCCAGAAGGACGCCCAAGGATGGAGGGACCCACCCCTGGGACATTAAGGTAAGTGCTGGTAAGTATTTTTTTATTTTTTTTTTGTGGCATAGGGGGGCCTGATTTGGGCCCCCCTACATACCACTATGCCCAATGACCAGGCCCAGGGGACAAAAGTCCCCTGGGCATGGCCATTGGGCAAGGGGGCATGACTCGTGTCTTTGCTAAGACAGGAGTCATGTTAATGGCGTCTGGGCGTCAAAAAAAACTGGCGCAAATCGGGTTGAGGCGATAATTTAGCCTCAGCCTGACTTGCCCCATTTTTTGACGCCCAAGCTCCATTTTCCCCTACGCCGGCACTGCCTGGTGTGTGTCATTTTTTTTGACGCACACCACTCCGCAGCGCCGGCTAACGTCATTGAATAAATACAGCGCCCGCATGGCACTTCAGAATGTCGTTAGCCGGCGTTCAGTTTTTTGACGCACAACTGCATTGGCGCAGTTGTGCGTCGAAAAGTATAAATATGGCCCTTAGTCTTTACCTGTGCCTAGTGGGGGCTAGGGTCAAGGTGGCTCCAGCAGTCAAGCCTCATATATCCAGCCATTTTCCTTTGCTCTATCCCATGTGTTTATCCACGATATTGAGTGTATGTTTGTGGCGGATGGATGACAATTGTTTGTCTTAAACCTTTAACAGTATTTTGCTTGGGTAGTACTTGACTTGTGTTGTTTGCATTTGAGGGTGTTTTAAAGTTTAATTTATACTTTTTCAAGTGTTTCCAGTTTGCTGTGTTTTTTAATTTATTGTTTCTGCTTTACTGGTGGTTAAGGCCTAGTCACATTTTGGATATATATTTGTGTAAGCATTTCACCGAAGACCTGCACGTTTTTGTTGATGTGGGAGAAGGAAACAGGTTCAGCCAGTGTAGGGCAGCCACGTTCTCTTAGTTTCCCATGCCTTCATGTGTTAAAAGCCATTTTGTTGAACCTGTGTGTGTGTATGTGTTTGTGTGTGTATATTGTATAGTTGTGATGATGTTAATGAACATTTATGCATTGAATTGACAAGAATTACCAAGTCTCATTCTCTCCCTTTGTTTTATTGTCTACAGGTGCACAAGACCATACTTACTGACTGAGATTGAGTGAATCCTGTGATTTAGCTGACACTGGAGCCTACAGAGATCTCTTCACTAAGTGCTTATGCTCCTACTGCTGATCCATAAGAGAAGGGTGTTTGGATAAAATGTCTGCTGAAAAATATTGAGCTGCAGAAACATATTGTCAAGAATATTGGGATATCATATATATCATGGACAGGAGGATCGAAGATAAAAAATATTGTTTTTAGTATAATTTTTAATATGGCTGTAAAAATTATCGGTGTTGTAAATATTGTAGGATGTAATATTGTTTTTTTTTTGTTAAATACTATCTAATGTATTGTATTATTTTCCTACAAGTTAATACATTTTTAAATGTTTTTAATTTTAGATTTTCTTAGTTATTAACTTGTGCAAATTTATAGTTTTATATATTCCCAATTTTTTTTTAATTATAATTGGGTTTTTTTAGTAGCCGGAGGTTGGGTTAATAGAGGAGAAGGGTTGGGAGATTATTTAAAAATGTGTATTTAAAATTTTTACTGTCGTTTTTGAAAGTTTATGAATGGTAGAAGATATTAATTGCAATTTTGAAAATGTTATTACTAAATAAAATATAAATATTATTTTCAAATGCTTTCTATAAATGTTAGTAGTTTCAATTAGTGAGTCATAACATAACAATTTTGACATGTTATAATTTACTAAAGTGTGCTAATGCGTGGTAATAATTGTGTTTTACATATTTTTATAATATAATAACCTAGGTAAAAAGTTTTATTTTGATCTGAATTTTTAAATGCGCAGTTTATAGTTCTGTACACCTGCCTCAAATCTGTATTGATTGTAAAGGGGAAAGTACATGTAACACACTTGGGCTCAAATTTATGAAGGACTTAGCACCACCTAGTGTGACAGCTTAATTTTTCACGTTAATATTGGGTTAGGTTGGCAAAAATGGCGTGCCAAATTTACAAAGTGGTGCAATGCATGCATTGCGTCACTTTGTAAACACTTGTGCCACATTATACCTATGCCAGGCATAATGTATGCAAGGGGGGCATTCCTCCGTTAGGAGGCCCAGAATTAGGTGTTAAACTAAGGCACACTGTTGTTTATAATGGGCCTCCATGTACTTTGCAGGATTAGCCCCAACATTTTTGGGGCTAATCCTGCAAAGTACCACAATAACGTCAGAAATGATGATGCTACAGTTCCTAACGTGCACCATGGTGTGCCGCATTATTGATGTGGCACACACACGGTGGCGTTGGGGGGGGGAAGAAAAGTGCCACTTCATGTAACGAAGCACCACTTTTCTTAAACCTGGGGCTTGATGTCTAACACCTCCCCCAAGCTGTTTTAGGTTGGATTGGGAATAGAAAATGTCACCACTTTGGTGTCCCCTCATTCCCCAAAATGCTTTAAATAAGGAATAGTAAATGTCACCCCGTTAGTGTTAAACTCCTCCCTCAAATTGGTTTAGATTAGAGCAGAAATAGTAGTTGTCACTCTTTTTCTGTCCATAACCTTCCCCAAATTAGTTTAAGTTGGAGTGGGAATAGTAAATCGCTCCCCCTTAGTGTCCAGCTTCTTCTTCAAGATTGTTTAGACTGGAGCAGGAACAGTAAATGTAACCCCTTTAGCGTCCAACACTTTCGCAAATTTTGTTTGGATTGGAGATAGATTAGTAAATGTCACCAATTTAGGGACAGTTGTGCGTCAAAAATTTTAACGCCGGCTAACGCCATTCCAAAGCGCCATGCGGGCGCCTTATTTATTGAATGACGTTAGCCGGCGGAGCTGACTGGTGTGCGTCAAAAAAAATGACTCACACCAGGCAGCGCCGGCGTAGGGGAAAATGGAGCTTGGGCGTCAAAACATGGGGCAAGTCAGGTCTGAGGCAAAAGTTTCGCCTCAACCCGATTTGCGCCATTGTTTTTTACTCCCAACCCCCATTGAAATGACTCCTGTCTTAGCAAAGACAGGAGTCATGCCCCCTTGCCCAATGGCCATGCCCAGGGGACTTATGTCCCCTGGGCATGGCCATTGGGCATAGTGGCATGTAGGGGGGCACAAATCAGGCCCCCCTATGCCACAAAAAAAAAAAAAAAATACTTACCTGAACTTACCTTAAGTTCCCTGGGATGGGTCCCTCCATCCTTGGGCGTCCTTCTGCGGTGGGCAAGGGTGGCAGGGGGTGTCCCTGGGGGCATGGGAGGGCACCTCTGGGCTCCTTCTGAGCCCACAGGTCCCTTAACGCCTGCCCTGACCAGGCGTTAAAAAATGGCGCAAAATCGGCTGGACGTCATTTTTTTTTTACCCGCCCACTCCCGTGCGTCATTTTTGCACGGGAGTTTAAATAAGGCGCACATGCCTTAGAGTCATTTTTTAGAAGGGAACGCCTACCTTGCATATCATTAACGCAAGGTAGGTGTCCACGCTAAAAAATGACGCAAACTCCAAGATCTTTGGCGCTAGACGGGTCTAATGCTAAAGTATAAATATGGAGTTAGCTTTGCGTAAAAAAAACGACGCAAATCCGGCGCAAACAGAGTATAAATATGCCCCTAAGTGTCCAACAACCTCCCCAAGTTGTTTTAGATTTGGGTGGGAATAATAGAGTCAGAATAATAAATGTTATCCCTTCAGTGTCCAGCATCTGCCCCAAATTTATTTAGATTGGGGTGGGAACAGTGAATCTCACCCTTTATTGTCCAAACCCTAACCAAGTTTTCTCAGAGTGGAATGGGAATAGTAAATTCCACCCCCTTAGTGTCCAACATTTTTCCCACATTAGTTTAGATAGAAGTTGGATAGTAAATGCCACCCCCTTAGTGTCCAAACCTTTCCCAAATTTGTTTAGATTGGAATTTGAATAGCAAATGTAACCCATTTAGGGGGTCATTCTGACCTCGGCGGCAAAAGTCACTTACCGCCGGTCAGAAGACCGCTATAACACCGCCGCGGCCGCGGTAAACCGCCACGGTCATTCTGACCCGCAACTGGCAAACCGCCAAAAACCCGTCAACAACAAAAGTCCGCCACACCAAAGGTTAGCGGGAAACTGGCGATGACCAAACCTCCACCGTCACGCCAACAGAAATACGCCCATACCATTCCGACCCACAAATCCCTGCAGCGGTCTTTCAACTGCGGTATTCCATTGGCGGTACACACCGCCGCGGTCAAAATACACACACCTTTACAAAACACTACCACATTGGATAATTCAAAATACACACACCTGAGACACATACACACACCACTCCCACACACCCAATTAAATATAAAACACACACCCACATCACCCACAAACCCCTACGACCACAATTGCGAGTGAAGGACAGAGAGAGAGAGCACAGCATAGAGTACACCATCACACAGAGGCAAATCACAACATCACCCACACAATTTCCACGCACAGAACACCATACACCACCACACTCACCACACTCTACAACACATACACCACCCCTCACCTTATCCACACCACCCCAAAGACATCCCAGGTTCTCTGACGCAGAACTCAGGGTCATGGTGGAGGAAATAGTTCCTGTAGAGCCCCAGCTCTTCGGGGCACAGGTGCAGCACACCACCATTGCCAGGAAGATGGAGCTATGGCAAAGAATAGTGGACAGGGTCAACGCTGTGGGACAGCATCCACGAAATCGGGACGACATCAGGAAGCGGTGGAACGACCTATGGGGGAAGGTGCGTTCCATGGTATCAAGGCACAACATTGCGGTGCAGAAGACTGGCGGCGGACCCCCACCTACTCCCCCAGAATTCACAGCATGGGAGGAGGAAGTCTTGCACATCCTGCATCCTGAGGGCCTCGCAGGAGTAGGCGGAGGAATGGACTCTGGTAAGTCAAATCTTCACTACTTCATTCCCCCGCCCCACCTGCATGCCAAATCATACCCCCACCCTCACCCCCACCCCCATCACACCAAATCCTTGCAAATGGCTCACCATCACATCCCACCCATCCCAAAACCTAGCCCTGCGTGCGTCCCCAAAGCATGGACACCCATCCCCAAAGCATGCCCACTGCACACACCCATCACCCCCACAAGCCACCGTCACAGAAGCCCCCACAAGGGAATGCCAGCACTGGGGGACACGGCCACCCACCCATTACACGAAATGCCACACACAGAAGCAATAACCATACTCTTATACCCCTGCAGGACCCGAACGCCACCACACCGCCACGGAGGGTCCAGACATGTCCATCCCACCCCCAGAAGAGGCTCCCAGTGATGACAGCAGCTCTGTCTCCCTGGACCCTGATGACCAGCCCGGCCCATCGGGGACCTCGGGACAGTCGGTTCCCCACAGACAGCCACAGGCTACACCAGACCTAACCCCCTCTGGGAACACCAGCACAGCTCCCACCCAGCGGGCCCATGCCTCTGTCCCCAGGACACGTCAATCAGCGGTGTGTCCACCACTACAGGGCACCCAGGTTGACTCACCACCCCAACAACAACAGGGACCTGGGGGCAGTGGTAGTGGGAACACCGTCCAGGGGACAGAGGCCCAGGGAAACAGGGGAACTGGGAGGGCTGCTGTGCGACGGGGGGGACAGGCCCAGGGAACCGACTCTCCAAGAGGCCCTCTCCTCCATCATGGGAGCATACCACCACTCCCAGGAGATGATGGCTACGGTACTGGCCAGGTTGCAGGAGATCCAGGTCATGCAGGAGCAACAGTACATGGGGTTCAGAGAGGAACTGAGGAACATTAGTTCCTCAATGGGGACCATCGTCGTGGCCCTAACCCAGATAGTCACCACATTGCGGGACCATGTGGCACCACAAAGGGCCCCTGTCACTAGCCTGGACCAGGAACAGCCTACCACCTCCGCCGGCGCTAGTGGACAGGAGGCCCCCACACAACGACAGGCCACCAGAACCCCACCTCCTGCAGAAGAACAACCACCCCGCAAGCGGAACCTGAGATCTCACAAGAAGACAGAGTAGGATTGCAAGACCCCCGCCAGCAAACAATACCCCCTGATGTCATCCCACTGTCCCACATTGCCACCCTGTCCAACCTTGAACTGCCCCTGATCCATCCTTCCACAGGCATATGGACAATGCACCTGTGCGACTGAGAACTGGACTCTGACATGGAAATTACTCCACCATCACCCATCCCCGTTTTACAATCATGTTCCTTAAATTTAGCACTTGAATTAAATCACTTCTTGCACAAAAAAAATCTGGAGTCTGCTTGTATTTTGAACAAATGTATTAGACATAACAGTGCCAAAATGTTCAGTTACATTGTGATGACAACATACCACTGTCACACAGCTGTAGTCCATGGGCAAACAAAGCAGAGGTCACGCAGTGGGGCCCACAGTTCTGAAAACGGAAGGGAAAGTCACAACTCAGTTAACAGGAACTGGGGGGGAACTCAGACAGTAGAGAGGCAGGAGACTTTAAGGAAATGTAAAATGGCGTGGTTGATTCGTACCTGTGTGCTACTGAAAATACTGTTGTATCACTGTGTCCCTGTTGTCTGTGTCGTCCCCGTCGTCTTCCTCCTCTTCACTCTCCACAGGCTCCACAGCTGCTACAACACCACCATCTGGACCATCCTCCTGCATGAAAGGCACCTGGCGTCGCAAAGCCAGGTTGTGAAGCATACAGCAGGCCACGATGATATGGCACACCTTCTTTGGTGAGTACATTAGGGATCCACCTGTCATATGCAGACACCTAAACCTGGCCTTCAGGAGGCCGAAGGTTCTTTCTATAACCCTCTTAGTACGCCCATGGGCCTCATTGTACCGTTCCTCTGCCCTGGTCCTGGGATTCCTCACTGGGGTAAGTAGCCACGACAGGTTGGGGTAACCAGAGTCACCTATTAGCCACACATGGTGTCTCTGTAGCTGTTCCATCACATAAGGGATGCTGCTATTTCGCAAGATGTACGCGTCATGCACAGACCCAGGGAACTTGGCATTTACATGGGAGATGTACTGGTCAGCCAAACAGAACACCTGGACATTCATCGAATGATAACTTTTTCTGTTCCTGTACACCTGCTCACTTCCACTGGGGGGAACCAAAGCCACATGGGTCCCATCAATGGCACAAATGATGTTGGGGATATGTCCAAGGGCATAGAAATCACCCTTCACTGTAGCCAAATCCTCCACCTCAGGGAAAACAATGTAGCTCCGCATGTATTTCATCAGGGCAGACAACACTCTGGACAAAACCTTAGAAAACATAGGCTGAGACATCCCTGATGATATGGCCATTGTTGTTTGGAATGATCCACTTGCCAAAAAATGGAGTACTGACAGAACCTGCACCAGAGGGGGAATCCCTGTGGGTTGGCGAATGGCGGACATCAGGTCTGGCTCCAGCTGGGCACACAGTTCATGTATAGTGGCTCGGTCAAGTCTGTATGTCAGTATGACATGTCGTTCTTCCATTGTCGACAGGTCCACCAGCGGTCTGTACACGGGAACATTCCTCCATCTCCTCGCAAGTCCCAGCGGACGGTGCCTAGGAAGGACAACATGGAGCACAGAGTCAAGCAACCCACAGGTACCTAACCACAGCTTGCACAAAACACGATTCGCTATGCATTGAATGGCTTGTATGAGTGGCAATGCAAGGCCTAGGCCTGTGTGACGCAGTGCAAATTAAGCCATGTGGGCCATTGAAATGGCGGCTGCCTGACCTGTGAAGTGTGACAATGGGATGTGAGGTCAATGCGCTGGCGTGGCACACCGTGGCGGTAGGCGGTCGAAGACCGCGGCGCAAAGCAGCACTGGTTAACATTGAACCCTATGGGTCTCAGGAGCCAATGACGATGTGCGCCGGCGGTCGCGGTACGCACCGCCGCGGTACGCACCGCCGCGGGCATGACCGTCATTTTCTAACTGCTTAATCACTCGAGACCTGATCATCCACAGGATAGGACCTATTCTGCAAGTGCTGCTGTGACCTCGGGCTGGGAGATACAATGGCTGCTGCGACTGGGGAAAGGGCCCCTGCCTTCACATCTGAGGAATTGGAGAAACTTGTGGATGGGGTCCTCCCCCAGTATGCGCTACTCTACGGTCCTCCAGACCAACAGGTAAGTACACAGGGAGCACGTAGTATGGGCTATGCCTGTGTTGAGTGGGGTGGATGTAAGATGGTGGGGAGGGGTGCGAATGGGGAGTGCAACGCACGACAGATGAGAGCATGTGCCACATGGCAAGGTTGGGGAGGCGGGGCCACTCACATCGACCATGCAGGAAAGTGATGATATTTCTTGTTCCACCCTGTCCATGTCACATAGGTCAGCGCCCATCAGAAGATCGACATTTGGCGTGCCATCGCCAAGGACGTCCGGGCCCTGGGGGTCCACAACAGACGGGGCACCCACTGCCGCAAGAGGTGGGAGGACATCCGCCGTGGGAGCAGAAAGACCGCCGAGGCTCTGCTGGGGATGGTCTCCCAACCTAGGAGGGGTGCCACACGGCAATTGACCCCCCTGATGTCCCGGATCCTGGCGGTGGCCTACCCCGATTTGGATGGGCGCGTGAGGACATCACAGCAGACACAAGGGGGTGAGTATCAGCACATTCTGCTATATTAGCGCACAGTGGAGGTGTCTGGGTGGGGGAGGAGGGTTGTGGCTATCTCTAGGCCAGGGCGGTTTCTGTAGGCTAGGCCCCTCCGTTAGGCATGGCCCTGTGCCCCCGCCCCCCACCTCTGTAGGGTTCTAAGTACAGATATCCATGGTTCGGCCTCACCTATGTGTGCATTTGTCGTCCATTGACTTGTAGGCCAAGTCACAATAATTGAATAGTGTACCCCGAGTGCGCGGCGTAGTGCAGGGGGCTTCTGTGTCTGTCCTCTCCGCCAACGGTGCCGCCAATGCATGCACTCAACATGTCTTTCTTTCTTCTCCCCCCCTTTTTTTGGGTTTCCTGTTCATGTGTGCATTAGCATCATCAGGCGGAGGAGAAGTGGCATCGGCGCAAAAGGGAGCTACATCTCACATGGCCCCGGAGGGCCATGCAACCGACTCAGAGTACACCAGTGAGACGGAGGGTGAGGGGGGCTCCACAACGGGGACCCGTGGAGACGTCAGCGACACCGACACGTCCTCGGAAGGGAGCTCCCTTGTGGTGGCGGCACCACCCGTGCCCACCGCAACAACAGCTACAGCCGCCCCCCAGCGCACCAGCTCCACCCTCCCAGCAGCCCCTCAGCGTTCGCCCCGTGGCCGCAAGGCCAGGAAGCCGGCCATCTCCTTCGCCCCTGGCACCTCAGGTCCTGCCCCAGTTACCCCTGCTGCCCTCAGTGCGGAGATCATTGACCTCCTGAGGACGCTCATTGTTGGGCAGTCTACCCTTTTGAATGCCATCCAGGGGGTAGAAAGGGAGGTGCATCGGAGCAATGCATACCTGGAGGGCATTCATTCGGGTCAGGCTGCCCATCAGCGATCGTTCAACGCTCTGGCTTCAGCACTGACGGCAGCCATTGTCCCTGTCTCCAGCCTCCCACCTCCAACTCCCTCCACCCAGTCCCACTCCCCTGTTCCTCTGCCTATCCCAGACACACCTACAGACCAGCCTGCACACACCTCAACACCCAAGGGCAGCTCATCCAGACATAACCACCACAGATCACACAAGCATTCACCCAAGCAACATCCACATGCAGACATGCCAACAGCCACTGCCTCCTCTGTGTCCCCCTCCTCCTCCTCTCCCTCCTCCCTCCCTGTGACGTCTCCACTCACACCTGCATGCACACCACCATCAGCCAGTACGTCCATCACCACCACACTCACAAGAACAGTCCGCACACGTGCAGTCACCACCCCCAATGCCATTTACACGTCCCCTGTGTCCTCTCCCAGTGTGTCTGTCACCCCCTCTTCCAAACCACACAAACGCAGGCAGTCACCCACCCAACAGCCATCCACCTCACAACAGCCTCCAGCACAAGCACCTGCACCCAAAGACAGCACACTTGACTCTCCTACAACCACATCCTCTCCCTCCACTCCCATACCCACTGCACCTACTCTTCCCATTGCTCCTAAAAAGTTGTTCCTCTCCAAAATTAACCTCTTTGCATCACCTGACCCACCCCCTCCATCTCGTAAGAGTCCAAACAGCACCTCAGCCACCACAAGCCCTGCACCTACTAGGACCATCGTTCAGGGCTATTGGAGTCCACCAGCTCCTAGGGCAGGAACATCGGCCAGCAGCAAGGGGACAGCTAGCCCACCCCCTGGGAAAAGAACCAAGAAAGGGAAGGGCCGGCGCGACAGGCCAGAGACAGCTGCCCCCAAGGACACCACCCTTGCACTGTCACTTGGCCCAGCCACAAAGGGAGGCAAGGGCCCCGGAGATTCCGCCAAGGGGGGCAAGGGCAGCAGGGTGGACAAGTCCGGCAGCAGGCGAGCTGCCCAGGAGGGCCCCACCAGCCCCATTTGGGGTGTGACGGAGGACACCCACGGGCCCAGGAGTCCTGCACAAGAGGGCCCCACAAGCGATAGGTCGGATGGCGACTGAGCGGGAATGATTGCCCAGATCTGGTTCCCTAGGAACACAAGACAAGCACCGCTGAACAGGGCCCCGCCGTGAGAAGCACCGCTGAACAGGGCCCCGCCGTGAGAAGCACCGCTGAACAGGGCCCCGCCGTCTCTGCACCGCTCCGCTGGGCCCTTCCTGTCAAGCACCGCTCCACTGGGCCCTTCCTGTCAAGCACCGCTCCGCTGGGCCCCACCGTCTCTGCACCGCTCCGCTGGGCCCTTCCTGTCAAGCACCGCTCCGCTGGGCCCTTCATCTCAAGCACCGCTCCGCTGGGCCCTTCCTGTCAAGCACCGCTCCGCTGGGCCCTTCATGTCAAGCACCGCTCCGCTGGGCCCTTCATCTCAAGCACCGCTCCGCTGGGCCCTTCCTGTCAAGCAACGCTCCGCTGGGCCCTTCATCTCAAGCACCGCTCCGCTGGGCCCTTCATCTCAAGCACCGCTCCGCTGGGCCCTTCCTGTCAAGCACCGCTCCGCTGCACCTCTCCGCTAGGCCCTTCCTGTCAAGCACCGCTCCGCTGGGCACTTCCTGTCAAGCACCGCTCCGCTGGGCCCTTCCTGTCAAGCACCGCTCTGCTGGGCCCTTCATCTCAAGCAACGCTCCGCTGGGCCCTGCCGTCTCTGCACCGCTCCGCTGGGCCCTTCCTGTCAAGCACCGCTACGCTGGGCCCCGCCATCTCTGCACCGCTCCGCTGGGCCCTTCATCTCAAACACCGCTCCGCCGGGCCCTTCATCTCAAGCACCGCTCCGCTGGGCCCTTCATCTCAAGCACCGCCCCGCTGGGCCCTTCCTGTCAAGCACCGCTCCGCTGGGCCCTTCCTGTCAAGCACCGCTCCGCTGGGCCCTTCATCTCAAGCACCGCTGGCCCATTGGCAGGGACGGATCTGTGTCGGGCAGGGCTTCACGAAGCGCTCTGGGCACCATGCCTCCTCCATAACCAGTGGAGTCTGTAATCCACCAGATGGACTGTGGCTTTGCACTCCCCAGGATGGTACAGTGGGCAAGCCACCCACTGTAGAGACTTGAGAGACTGTGGCTTTGCACTCCCCAGGATGGTACAGTGGGCAACCCACCCAGTGTAGAGACTTGAGAGACTGTGGCTTTGCACTCCCCAGGATGATACAGTGGGCAAGCCACCCACTGTAGAGACTTGAGAGACTGTGGCTTTGCACTCCCCAGGATGGTACAGTGGGCATGGAGGCCCCTCGTGGATCTGGTGTCGTGGACTCATGTGGCTGAGGTGCCCCCCCCTTACCTTCCCCCTGAGGTGCCTGTGGTTTTATTATCTGATGCCCCAGCAGTGTTCTCTCCAATGGACTCGGGTCTCGTGTGTGGGCTTTGTCCATGTGTTAATGCACATTGTCCCACGAACAATGGCATGTAGCCAATATGTGCCGGACTTTTGGACTATGTATACATTGTTCATGTTGTGATTTATTTATTTTAAAAATATCATATTTCACTTCAGTTCAAATATGCTTTAATATACTTCTATTTTAATGATCATTTTATTTTGTCTTTGAATTATTCCGGGGGGTGTAAATCTGACTTGTTGCTCTGCATTGGTGTGTGGGGATTTGGGGGGGGGTGGGTGTGTCGCGTATGTGTGTGCCCGTTACCTTTTCTCCTCCCCCTCTCCCCTGTGTCGTAGGTGCAGTACTCACCGTTGTCTCCTGCGGCGGCGTTCGTGATCCTGGTAGAGGAGCAGGTAGACAATCGCTAGTAGGATGTTTAATTCGGGTTCCATGCTGTCCAGATTCCTCGTGGAGTGTATAAAGGTGAGCGTTTTCCCGTTCGTGGTCTGTTTCCGCCGTGTTTTTATCGGCGGGGCTCCCGCCCCGGAAAAGGTGGCGGATTGGTGGGTCGTGATAGGGTGGGCGGTACATTGTCTGCCGCCTGTCTTTTGGCGGTGACCGCCGCGCTATTTGTTTGTCCCGCCGTGGCAGTCGGAGTGTTAAAGTGGCGGGCTGTGTTGGCGGTTCCCTCCAGGGTCAGAATTCCATTTTTTTTACCGCCTGCCTGTTGGCGGGTTGGCTGCCGCTTTAACACGGACCGCCAGGGTTGGAATGACCACCTTAGTGTTCAACTGTAGGAGGCTGGCCTGGCTTATAGTGGGTACCAATGGTACTTATACCTTGTGCCAGGTCCGGTCCCTTATTAGTAGATTAGTAGTATTCTAGCAGCTTAGGCTGATAGAGGTAGCTATCGCAGAGCAGCTTAGGCTGAACTAGGAGACATCCAACGCTCCTACTATACCACTTATATTATGTAGGTACTATATCATAAGAAAGACAATACTTAGAGTTACTAAAAAATAAAGGTACTTTATTTTAGTGACAATGTGCCAAAAATATCTCTGATAATACACTCCCTTAGGAGATAAGTAAAATTCACAAAATATACACACAAAGCAAAATCAGGTAAGTATAACAGTCAGAAAGTAGTGCAAACACTGTAGAAAACAATAGGATGCAATAGGCCTAGGGGGAACACAAACCATATACTAAGAAAGTGGAATGCGTACCACAAATGGACCCCAAGGCTAGTGTAGTGTGTAGAGGGTCGCTGGGAGTGTAAGAAAACACTGAGGGTGTCCAAGATACCCCACCCCAAGACCCTGGAAAGTAGGAGTAAAGTACTACTATTTCCCCAGAAACGCACTAAAGTCGTGATAAGGGATTTTGCAAAGACCACAACAGACTGCAAAGCACTGGAGACAGGTTCCTGGACCTGAGGACCTGCAAAGGAAGGGGAAGAGGCGTGAAAGTGTCCAGGGGGCAGGAGCCCACTAAACCCTCGATGCAGGTGCAAAATGGCTGCCTCCAGATGGAAGAAGCTGAAGATTCTGCAACAATAAAAGGTGCTAGAAACTTCTCCTTTGTGCAAAAGATGTCCCACAGCGTGCTTGAGGATGCAGATTTGTTTTCTTGGCAAAATACCGCAAACAAGCCTTGCTAGCTGCAAGAGTCACAGATAGAGAGAAAGGGTGTTGCCCGGGCCCAGGAAGGACCAGGATATCACCACTTGGGTGAGGAGACAGAGGGGGCCCTCAGTAATGTAGAGAGCCCATGCACAAGCAGGAAGCACCCGCAGAAGTCCTTGAACATGGGTTCAAGAAGTCTGAACATGGCAGTCATCTCAACACTGCAAAAGGAGGTCCCAGGACACCGGAGATCAACTCAGGGAGCTGAGCATCACAGGACAGAGTAATAGGAACCTAGGCTCAGCTGCGCATGCAGGATTTCTTGGAAATGTTCACAGAAGCCCTTGTAGCTGCAGATCATGCGGTGCACAGGATTACTGTCTGGAGAGGGGAGGCAAGGACTTACCTCCTCCAAATTTGGACAGTTGGATCACTAGACAGTCTGGGTCACCCAGATCCACCACCTGTGTTCCAGGGGTCACGCTCGTCAGGATGAGAGGGGTCGCAGAGTACCGGCGAAGCTAAAATTTGGTGCCTGATGAAGCAGGGGGAAGATTCTGTCGACCCAGGGGAGATTTCTTTGTGGCTTTCAGTGCAGGATGAAGGTAGGCAGCCCCCAAAGCATGCACCACCAGGGAACAGTCAAGAAAGCCAGCAGGATTAGGTGCTACAATGTCGCTGGTAGTCTTCTTGCTACTTTGTTGCAGTTTTGCAAGTGTCCTGGAGCAGTCAGCGGTCGATCCTTGGCAGAAGTCGAAGAGAGAGGTGCAGAGGAACTCTGGTGAACTCTTGCAAGTCATTATCAGAGAAAAAGCCCACTGGAGAGACCCTAAATGGCCCTCAGAAGAGCATTGGCCATCTAGGCAGGTAAGCACCCATTAGGAGAGGTCTCTGAAGTCACCTGCTGGCACTGGCCACTCAGAGGCCTCCAGAGTGCCCTCACACCTCTGGAAACAAGATAGCAGAGGTCTGGGACCCACTGGAGGAGCTCTGGGCACCATCCCTGGGGTGGTGATGGACAGAGGAGTGGTCCCTTCCCTTTCCTTTGTCCAGTTTCACACCAGAGCAGGGACTGCGGGTTTTCTAAACTGGTGTAGACTGGCTTATGCAAGGAGGGCACCATCTGTGCCCTTTCAAGCATTTCCAGAGGCTGGGAGAGTCTACCCCTCCCCAGCCCTTAACATCTATTTCCAAAGGGACAGGGTGTAACACCCTCTATCAGAGGAAGAGCAGAACCCTGTCTGTGGGGTGGCTGCACCGGTAGCTGCAGAGAAAACCCCAGAGAGCTGGTTTGGCAGGACCCGGTGTCCATAGTGGAGCCCCGTGGATGCATGGAATTGGCTCCCCAATACTAGATTTGGCATGGGGGGACAATTCCATGATCTTAGACATGTTACATGGCCATATTCGGAGTTACCATTGTGAAGCTACATATAGGTATTGACCTATATGTAGTGCACGTGTGTAATGGTGTCCCCTCACTCACAAAGCCCGGGGGATTGGCCATGAACGATGTGGGGGCACCTTGGCTAGTGCCAGGATGCCCTCACACTTAGTAACTTTGCACCTAACCTTCAGCAAGTGAAGGTTAGACATATAGGTGACTTATAAATTACTTAAGTGCAGTGAAAATGGCTGTGAAATAACATGTGCATTATTTCACTCCGGCTGCAGTGGCAGTCCTGTGTAAAGGTTTGTCTGAGCTCCCTATGGGTGGCAAAATAAATGCTGCAGCCCATAGGGATCGCCTGGAACCCCAAGACCCTGGGTACCTATGTACCTAGGTACCATATATATATACCCCACTTATAAGGGTGTTCCAGTGTGACAATTTAAATTGGTAAAAGTGGTCAGTAGCCTATAGTGACAAATTTAAAAGCAGAGAGAGCATAAGCCCTGAGGTTCTGATTAGCAGAGCCTCAGTTATACAGTTAGGCCCTCATTCTGACCTTGGCGGGCGGCGGAGGCCGCCCGCCGAAGTCCCGCCGTCAGGTTACCGTTCCGCGGTCGAAAGACCGCGGCGGTAATTCTGACTTTCCCGCTGGGCTGGCGGGCGGTCGCCTTCAGGCCGCCCGCCAGCCCAGCGGGAAAGAGGCTTCCACGATGAAGCCGGCTCGGAATCGAGCCTGCGGAGTGGAAGCTGTGCGACGGGTGCAGTTGCACCTGTCGCGTATTTCACTGTCTGCGCAGCAGACAGTGAAATACATTTAGGGGCCCTCTTACGGGGGCCCCTGCAATGCCCATGCCAGTGGCATGGGCACTGCAGGGGCCCCCAGGGGCCCCGCGACCCCCCCTACCGCCATCCGGATCCCGGCGGTCGGACCGCCGGGATCTGGATGGCGGTAGGGGGGGTCGGAATCCCCTCGGCGGCGCAGCAAGCTGCGCCGCCTTGGAGGATTCAATGGGGCGGCGGTACACTGGCGGGAGCCCGCCAGTGTTGCCGGTCCGACCGCGGCTTTACCGCCGCGGTCAGAATCCCCATTGGAGCACCGCCGGCCTGTCGGCGGTGCTCCCGCGGTCCTCCGCCCTGGCGGTCTTTGACCGCCAGGGTCAGAATGACCGCCTTAGTCACTACACAGGTATACACATTCAGGCCACAAGCTATGAGCACTGGTGTCCTGGCTAGCAGGATCCCAGTGAGACAGGCAAAAACAAACTTACATATGTGTAAAAATGGGGGAAATATGCCAGGCAAGATGGTACTTTCCTACATCAACAAGTTCCCCAATTTTGTTTAGCTTGGAGAGGAGATAGTAACAACCACCATTTTAATGTCCAACACCTTCTCCAAGTTGGTTTATGTTGGAGTGGGGATTGTAAATGTCATCCGTTTAGTGTACATCACATTTCCTAAAATGGTTTAGATTGAAGTGGAAATAATAAACTCTATCCATTTTGTGGCAAACCCCTTCCCCAAGTTGGTTTATGTTACAGTGAGAAGAGTAAATGTCATCCCTTTTGGGTGTAGCACTTTTCCTAAATTGTTTTAGATTGGAGAGTGGAAATAGCAATTGTTTACCCTTAGGGGCATATTTATGAGACCCTTGTGCCACTGGAGTTTACTTTGTTTTACACTTTGGCAGCACAAACTACAAAATCATATCTACGTGTCCATGAAAAGCTACTTTGTGTGGTCTTGAATGGAGTCAGGCAAGGCCAAGTACCTCACTGCATTGCCTTACTCTGTACTTGCAAGGCATTCCATGGACGTTGCAGTTGGTGCTCCCATACAATACCCATTGATTATGACGCTTCACTAGATATGCAATCTTGTGTATACCAGGGGAATGAGCCAAAATCTTACTCCTCCAGAGGTGAGACATAACAAACCTCTTTCTGGTGCGGGTAAGTCCCTCTTCCTGCACAAAAACAATCCAGCATGAAACTCAGGCACCCTTGCATTATGGTGCAATGGTGCATGCATTGGCGCTATGCTGCTGAAACAGCACCAGCACATTGAGAAAGGACAGGAATGCACCGTATTGCAGAAATATTGTGCTTTCCTGCCCATTTCACTTTGGCGTAGGGCAACTCAGCAAGGTGTCTTGCTGCACTGCCTTACCCCAAAACCCCATAAATGAGGGCCTGAATATCAAACACCTTCCCCAGGATGACTTAGGTTGGAGTAGGAATAATAAATGCCACCCTTTTAGTGTTCAACACCTTCCCCAAGTTGGTTTAGATATGAGTGGGAATAGTAAATGTCACACATTTAGGGGGTCATTCCGACCTTGGCGGTCCATGACCGCCAGGGCCGGGGACCGCGGAAGCACCGCCAACAGGCTGGCGGTGCTTCCTGGGCCATTCTGACCGCGGCGGTAAAGCAGAAAAGGGCAACCGGCGGTTTCCCGCCAGTTTACCCCTGGCCCAGGGAATCCTCCATAGCGGCGCTGCTTGCAGCGCCGCCATGGGGATTCCGACCCCCTTCCCGCCATCCTGTTCCGGTGCGGTCATGCGGCGGTTCCCTCCATGTGGGCGGCTCCCGCCGCCCGCCGGGGTCAGAATGACACCCTTAGTGTCTAACACCTTTCCCAAATTGGTTTAGATTGGAGTTGAAATGGTAAATGTCACCCGTTTAGTGCCCAATACCTTCCCCAAGTTGGATTTAATTGGAGTGTGAATAGTAAATGTCACGCCTTTAGTGTCCAACATCTTTACCAAGTTGGTTTATGTTGCTGCGAGAATGGTAAATGTCACCCCTTTAAATGTAATCTTTTTAGTGTCCAACACCTTCCCCAAATTGGTTTAAATTGGAATGGGAATAGTAAATGTAATCCCTTATTTGTCCAACACCTTCCCCAAATTTGCTTTCATTGGAGTTGGAACAATAAATGACTCCCCTTTAGAGTCCACCACCTTTCCCAGGGTTGTTTTAGATTGGAGTAGACATAGTTCATTTCACACTTTCAGTGCCCAACACCTTCCCCAGTTTGTTTGAGATTGAAGTGGACATAGTAAATGTTGCCCCTTCAGTGTCCAGTACCTTTACAAGGTTGGTATAGGTTGAACTGGTAATTGAAAATGCCATCCCTTTGGTTTCCCATGTTCTCCAAAATGCTTTAGATTGGAGTAGGAATAATGAATGTCACCCTTTTAGTGACCAACACCTTCCCCAAGGTAGTTTAGATTTGAGTGGGAATAGTAAATGTCACCCCTTTTAGTGCCCAACACAAGTCCCACATTTGTTGATATTGGAGTTAAATTAGTGCCCAGCATCTTTCCCACGATTGATTCAATTGGAGTGGGAATAGTAAAAGGTACCTTTCTTAGTGTACAATACCTTCCCCAAGCTGGTTGATGTTTGAGTGAGAATAACAAATATCACCCCTTTAGTGTCAAGCACATTCCCTAAGGGGGTTTAGCTTGCAGTGGAATAGTAAACGTCACCTTTTTAGTGTCCAAACCTTCTCTAAGTTGGTTTAGCTTGGAGTGGGAATAGTACAGTAGTGTCCAGCACCTAACCCAAGTTATTTATGTTGGAATGTGAATAGTAAATATAACCCATTTAGTGCCAACACCGTCCCAAGATTTATTTACACTTTTAGGCCCTCATTATGACATTGGCAGTCAACTGACTGCCACGCCGGTGATGGTGGTAGTTCCTTTGCCAGGCTGGAAGTGAAGCCCGCCAAATTATGACCATGGCAGTGATCCCTTCCATAGACAGCCAGAGTGCCACCTGAGCCGCCAGTGTGGTCCGCCCACCGACCATGGTGGTAGACTTCTTCAGGCTGGTGGGACATGATTCCCCACCCACCATATAATGACATAGCAGAACAGGATATCCAGGGCCAGACAACCGCCACGAAAATCCTGGCGGAAATGAATAATTTAAAAGGAGACACTCACTTCCAGGGACACAGAGGAGTCTGTGGCCACCATGGAACCCGAACTAGAAGCCCTGCCGATGCTGTACAATACATTGGCAGTCCAGGAACAGCAACGCCAATGGTGACGGTGAGTACAGCCGCCTAGCACACAAGGGAGGGAGGGGAGAGTGACACACACATGCACAACACACACCATACACACATACCACACACCAAGAACAATCGGCTGAGAAATACAACAACATAAGCCCGAAGTAAAGAAAGCCAGGACACATACCTTTGGTCCAACCACTGTATTTCGGTGGACTTGCGCCCACAACAAATGAGGCAACCATATGCAAAGTGGGCTTGGAGAGGCGGGTCAGAGTGGCAGTCTTGTGCCCCTTAGTGGGATGTTTTGCTGCAGGGGGAGGGACATGAGAGGACTGGGAGCTGGAGGTACTGGGCTGCGGGAGTGGGATCTTCCTTTTCCAGACAGGACAGGGTGGGGAGAAGGAGGGAAGAGGTCAAGGAAGGCATGGAACACTTTTTTGGGTACAATGGAGCGGGCTGTTGGAGCAGATTTGGGAGTGGAGGTAGCGGGAGTGGTTGAAGGAGCAGCAGGTGTGCTGGACTAGGTTGCAGGTGCATGTACAGTGTTTGTGCGTGAGGTGGGTGGCTGTTGAGTGTCTGAGTGGGAGCATTTATATGTTTTGGGAGGGGGTTGGGCAGACAGGGTGGGAGAGGACAAACAGGTTGTGTGCATGTATGTTGTGGTGCTTGCAATTGAGGTGGGTGTGCTGCATTTGGTTGTGATGGTGGTGGTGGTGACTGTGCATGTGGTGAAAGGGGTGCTAGTCTGCATGTCTGCTGTTGTGGTGACTGTGGGCAAGGCTGAACGGGTGGAAGGATCTGGGACTGATGATGCAGTGCCTGAAGGTGTGAGTGCTGATGTGACTGTGAGGGAGGAGGAGGGGGAAAGAGTGGAGGCAGTGGCTGCTGTTGTGTGTACTTATGTGTATTGGCTGTGTGTATGCTTGTGGTGTGATCTGTGGTGCCTGTGCTTGTCTGTGCGAGTCCTGTCTGTTGACTTGTGTGCATGCTGGTCTGATTGTGTGCTTGGGATGGGTGGGAGTATAGGCCTTTGGGACTGGGAACATGTAGTTGGAGGGGGGATGGAAGAACAAGGGACACTGACTGCCGTCAAAGGGGAGGCCAGAGCCTGAAACGATCTCTGTAGGGCAGCCAAGCCACTGTGAATGCCCTCCAGGTAGGCATTGAATTGCTGCATCTGGGATGCCAGCCCCTGGATGGCATTCCCTATTGTTTACTTCCCTACAGAGATGGATCTCAGGAGGTCAGTAGCCTTCTCAGTGAGGGCAGCAGGGATGACTGGGGCAGGGCCTGAGGTGCCTCGGGTGAAGGAGATGCCCACCTTCCTTGTGAGTGGGCATGGGCAACTGGGTGGGGGGCTACTGGGAGGGCAGTGCTGATACGGGGGTTGGCGGAAAATGATGCAACTGGGGTGGTCCCAGAGGAGTCTACCACCACCAGGGAGTGTCCATCGGAGGAGGGATCAGAGTCAGTAGTATCAGTTCCTGTGTCTCCTATGGTGCTTCCCTCACCCTCCAACCTACTGGTCCCCTCAGCATCTGTGATCTCCGCCTCCTGGGTCCTGCGGGCTGCAGCTCCCCCACTCGCCGGTGCCCCTGCTCCTTCGCCAGATGATGCTGATGCACACAAGGACAGGATGACAAAAGGAGAGAGAGTGAGAGAGAAAGGGAGCACAGGGTCAATTTCAGCAAAAACAGCACATATGGTATACACATCACAAGGACTCACTGGGACTAACACAGTGCAGTATGAACCACAATACCAAACCATTGCCTGGGAACTACAAAAGAAATGAACACAAACAATACCATTTGCACACCTACTCGGACTCACTAAGCCATGTCTGCCATGGTATGCCAGCTACTTGTCAAACCAAATGTACATACCACTCTTCATTGCTAAGCAGGACTCTAAAAGATTAGCTAAACGGGCATATTGGACCATCCACTGACTAGAACCTTGCAACCATAAAACATGGCAGGCATCAAGAAAGAATTCCACACAATGTATACTCACCCCCTTGTGGCTGGTGTGCTGCCCTCAAGCGCCCATCCAACTCGGGATTGGCCACTGGGGGGTGGGGGAGTCAGGGTCCTGTGGGAGGACATCCCCAGCTGTGCCTTCGTGGTCTTCCGGGCCCAGCATCGCAGGTCCTCCCCCTCCTTCCGCAGTGGTTGCTCCGCCGGATATGTACCCCCAGGGTCTGCATGTCCATAGCGATGGCATGTCATAACTCTTTCTTCTGAAGGGCACTGACCTACATAGGGAACACAGACGAAGGGACACCCTGAACTCATCACTACATTCTGTTACAGCAATTACTTACATACTGCATGGATCCAAGATTGACCTCATACATTACTCGCACCTCTGCGTACACACTGCATGCAGCAAAAATACACTCCCCAAATGACACACTGCCAGCACATACATACACCTACATACAGCCATGTTGCATCCAAAGTACCCAAAAGGGGACCACCTGTTGATCTGGAGGCCCATACAACTGTCCATACAAGGGTAGGACCCCATCTACAAGCTTCTCCTATTCCTCTGATGTGAAGGTTGGGTCCCTATCCCCTGTAGCACGGCCATCGCAAGTTCCAGACATGCACCACAGCAGCACACGCAGTGGAGGTGTTGATGTGTTGAGAGCCAATAATTAAGTGAAGTGGGATAGAGAAAATGGCGATCATGTCCGCGCAGGTGAACACCATCACCCCCAGCACTGATCATCATTGGTTCCTGTGCTCCATAGACTTCCATGTTAACCAATGAGGAGTTGCACTGCAGTGCAGACCGCCTTCCACCATGATGCCAACTGTCGGCCGGAATGAGGTCACTTCAACCTGTCCCTGCATGCAGGATAGGCGGTTGCCAATTCCTAATGCTGATACTAATGGCGGTCAATTTAATGAGCGTCATAGGTACCAATGGGAGACACCAATGCAATTCTAGTCCACTCCATACTTTGGTATGCTTATGGACTCTGGCACTCAAGTTAGATCTCATACCAGAGCACTGCTTGAAGATGAGTAGTTGACAGTACATTTAAAATGGGATGCTACTAATCACGGCACATGACTCCGACTACATCTTTGTGACACAGTGGTTAATGAAAAGTATTGGCATATTTTAGGACGTCTATTTGCATGTAGAGGACACCAGTGCAAATTACAATCATTGTTGGAGTATTGTCGCGTGGGCTCTCATTATCCTAAATGAGACTACTGGATTTCTAGGCAGCAGGATCGATAACGGTGTGGGGGACTGAGTCTGACCCACGTGTAAGGAACTCTGTCACCCTAAATCCTGTTGTTGCTCCGGCTAACTAGCAGTGCCTCATTTCTCCCACGGGGAAGAAATGATTGGGCAGCCGAGCGCATGACATCTTTGGAACTTCTCAGGGAAGTCGTGGTCACTCAGATCCAAACCAACTCTCTCATTCACAATATGGTCTCATATACAAATGACAAAGACAGTATAAGTTTTATATAATGTTTTAATAAAACAACTGTATTTTAGATATTAAGGCGTGAGCCGCAATAACCAGAACAATACAACATAGTAGGATTGATATAGTAACCAGGAGAGTAAAACATAGAAATAAAGCTATCATAATTCCTAACCGTTTCTACTCTCCCTCTGCTTGTTCTATTTAGAGCACAGCATGTTAAGCTTTCAGCTTGCCTTTCTGTATCACTAGGGAGACGGACACACTCATACCTGAGCAAAGGCCTGTGATCTGGTTCAGCATCTGCAACGAGGCAGTCAGTGTCTAGTTGTGGTTCCCTGGTCGGAATCTCCCTCTTGCATGTATTGGGACAAGGAAGTGATTTTATAACTAACATGTCATCGTGATCACAAAATGTTCCTACGCAGGAATGGCAAGTCTAGACTCCTACCACGTCTATCGGCAATGTACCAGACTGTATCCTTGACTAAAGCACAGAGTGAATATGTTATGAAGAACTCCAGTGCTGAAGTAGGCAAAACAGTGTGATATGAATAAAAAACAACACCGTAGAACTGGCTATTCTGTAAAATAACAGTACGAAGCCTAATAGAAAGCATTTAGAGTAAAGTGCACAGAGGCTCTAAGCTGTTAGCAAATTAATAAAATATATTTAGGGCAAAGTGCACAGAGGCCTAAGGCCTGAAGCTAATGCGCAAAATATACGTAAAACTGACCACACTACAGTATGTTGGATGTGACTGCTCTGTGTACTATATTGTGTGCCCAACCTTCCTGCAGTCACACACTTCTGATGTTTGGTTTACTTAGGTACCAACCACTGCAGGAGAGAAGGCAGAGGCAAGCACCCATGTTCATACCCCTAGTCAACTTGGCTACACTGGAGGAATGGCACATCATAATGAAATTTTGTTTGGACAGGGCCACAATCACTGAACTGTGTCAACAACCGGAGCCAGATCTGATTCCTGCTATACGTAGCACTACAGCAGTACCCCCTGCAGTACACGTCCCGACAGTGCTCCACTTCTTGGCAAGTGGTTCTTGAGGAGGAAGACAATGTACCTGTGGAAGCAAAGGACACTGAAGACAGTTATGAGGATGAGGAGGAGGAGGATGTGCACAACAGGACACATCTCATACAGCAGTACTCCCAATGACATTCTGGTAACACTGAACCTCTGTTCATACCTCCATTAAAGTTAAGTGCTGTGTGGCTGCTGTGTTGTGCTAAGCACAAACTTGTGCATTATGTGAGCTGCCACTATTCCATCAGTGGTCAGTTGTGCCAGTGTTATGGTGATGTTGTACAAACTTATTTTGCCCATGCAATGTGTCAGTAGTTTAGGTTTCTCAAGTACCTGGCCACTGCAAACTGGGTCCTCATCCCATACAGTACTTAGTATATGTTTCTTGGAATGTCATGTGTCTTACAATGTGCTTACACAACCGATCTGTGACTTCAATTTCCCTGACAGTGTTGCCTAGACTAGGTGGTCCAGAGGAGGGATTTGCATGCTGACAACATGACATAGCTAATATTGTGGCAACTTGTGTGAGGGCCTGAAATGGGTTGTTTCTCATCACTTGTGGTGTTTTAAGTCAATTGCTGTGCAAATTACTGTGTAGAAGTGACCGGCTGAATGTAGGCTGTTATGTTACAGGGGCTCATGTTGCTCCAATATCTTTACTTCTCAATTGAATGTCACTAATGCTTTCCTTTTCTGCAGATGTTGGCGTGGTTGCAACCAATAACTAGTGTGATGACTACAGACTACTTTCACACATTTGGTGGATGGATTCACACTTTACATGACATTTGCACAGGATTATACAGATCAAGACATTGCATATTGTTGTAAATAAAGCACAGAAAGTTCAGTTGTGTTCAATGGTGTTTATTGAAGTGACAAAAAGGAAAGTATAGTGCAATAGAGTGGACTGATGGTGGACGAAATCTTCGGTGTTCTGGTCCAGTTGGTTTGTAGCACAGGTCCAGTATCTATTCGGCCATATAAAAAGGAGCGATGGCAGTCCAAAGTGAACAAACTGTCTCAGTGGTACACAAGGGAGACATTCAGGAGAGGCTCATTTCCTGGCGGTTGTTTGGTTCTTGGCTACAGTCTCTGGTGTCTGTCTGGGTCACAGGTAAAATTTGTGGGGTGGTTCTTCTGCTGCAGAGGGAGGGGTGCTGGTGGCCTTTGAGTCATGTGGCAGGTCCTCCTGTAAACTGGCTGCAGCATATGTATGACGAAATCTTCGGTGTTCTGGTCCAGTTGGTTTGTAGCACAGGTCCAGTATCTATTCGGCCATATAAAAAGGAGCGATGGCAGTCCAAAGTGAACAAACTGTCTCAGTGGTACACAAGGGAGACATTCAGGAGAGGCTCATTTCCTGGCGGTTGTTTGGTTCTTGGCTACAGTCTCTGGTGTCTGTCTGGGTCACAGGTAAAATTTGCGGGGTGGTTCTTCTGCTGCAGAGGGAGGGGTGCTGGTGGCCTTTGAGTCATGTGGCAGGTCCTCCTGTAAACTGGCTGCAGCATATGTGGCAGGCTAGTGAGTACACTGGCGAGTGAAGGGGGCCTGCTGGTGTGTTGTGTACTCACGCATGATGTTCACCATGTCACTCAGCCCCCCTGCAGTGGAGGCCATGTTGGTGCTGCATGACCTCCTGGTGGTGTTCCCCCAGAAGCCACGGGTTCTCCTACAAGATGGTAAGTACCTGGCCCATCCTGTCCTGGGATTTCTGGTAGGCTCCCAGGACATGTGTGAGTGCCTCCTAGGCAGTTGTTTCCCTGGGTTAGGCCTCCCCTTGGCACACAGCTAAACTCCCCCTGTCCCTGTCCCCTGTGTCTGTGTCCCCTATACTGTGTGCCCACTACCCAGGACCTTCATCGTCCTCGTCGTGTGGTATCAACTCTGGTCATTGTACAGGTGGGTACACTGTTGATCTAACTGTCTTGGGGACAGAGGTTTTGGGACGTTAGGTGGCTGATGTGATATTGGAGTCAGATGAGGGGGCACAGTGGAGGAGTGGGTGTTGGCTGTGGTACCCAACTGACCAGTGGTCCCAGATGGCCAGGGAGATCATCCAGATCAAGACTTCCAGAGTTGCTGGCATCACTGAGGGTTTCTTCTGGTGGAGGACTGGGTTGCCGTGGCAAATGGTCACCTCTGACATTGGCTGGGGTACCTGCGGATATGTAAACTATTTGTTATAGTCATTGTCAGTTACATATACAGAATTTCTGCCTTTCCCTATGGGATGGGTTTTGTCCTTCCACCTTTGGTTAGTGTATGGTGATGGACTGTGGGATTGGTAGTGCTATATGCTGCCCATACGTTACTGTTGTGTGTGCATGCTGAGCTGGGTGGGGTGTGCTTGCAGTGGGTAGGGCATGCAGGGGTACAAAGTTAAATGTGGTAATGGCGTGGTTCTCTGTATGGGATGGAGTGGGGTGAAGGGAGTCAAGGTGAGGGGGTGACATGCCATGCAGCTATCGGTGGTGGTGGGGTAGTAATGGTGACTTACCAGTGTCCAGTCCTCCAGTGACTCCAGGGAGGCCATCTGGATGCAAGATAGTAAGGACTTTTTCCTCCCATGCTGTCAACTGTGGGGGAGGAGGTGGGGGTCCACCCCCAGTCTTCATGATGGCAAAGTGGTGCCTGGAGGCCACTGCATGCACCTTCCTCTGTAGGTCATTTCACCTCTTGCGAATGTCCTCCCTTGTGCGTAGGTAGGTTCTCACAGAGGTCAACTTCTCCACGATCCTCCGCCATAGCTCCATCTTCCTGGCAATGGATATCTGCTGGACCTGTGTACCGAACAGTTGTGGCTCTACCCTGATGATTTCTTCCACCATGATCCGCAACTCCTCATCAGTGAAACAGGTGTTCTTTTGTGAGGACATGCCTATTGTGTATTGTGTGTGTTGTGCAGAGGGTGTTAGGTGTTGAGATCTGATGTGTGGTGCATGGCGGGTGTATAGGTGGCTTTGGTTTGTGTGTGTAGTTCTAGGGATATGTGGGCTGGCAACGTGTAGCAGTCTTTTCGAGTGTGCAAAGATTTGTGGTTTGTGTGGGGGTTTGTTTTATAGCGCTGTTGGTGGGTGTGTACGGTGTGTGTGTATGTGTCAGATGTGGGTTTTTCAATCTGGCTAATTTTGCCTCCTGTTGGTGTAAAGTGGGCAAACCGACTGCGGCGGTCCACACCGCCAATGGCTGACCATCGTTGTGTGTCTGCTGTGGTGACTCGTGGTTCATAATTTGGAGGGCGGTGAGTTGCAGGCATAGCAGGGAAGGTGGTGGGTTCAACAGTTTTTCACCTCCGTTGGGTCTGGCGGAATTGTTTGTGTGGCTGCTTTCTATCGGTGTTGTGCTTGTGTGTCATAATGTGGAGGGTGTATTGCCGCCTCCGTGATGGTCTGTTGGTGGCCGTCACCACAGCGGTCTTCAGAAAAGACCACCAATGGCATAATGAGGGCTTTAGTGTCCACCACCTTCCTCAAATTGGTTTAGGTTGGAGTGGGAATAGTACATATTACCCTATCTGTGTCTAGCTCCTTCCCCAAATTTGTTGAGCTTGTAGATAGTATAGTAAATATCACCCTCCTAGTGTCCAACATCTTCCTCAAGTTGATTTAGATGGGAGTTAAAATAGAAAAATGTCATCCCTTTAGTAACCAACACTTTCCCAAGGTGGTTTATGTTTGTTTGGAACTAGTAAATGTCATCTCTTTACTGTCCATCATAATTCCCAAATGGATTTTAGTTGGAGTGGAAATAATAAATACTAACCTCTAAGTATCCGATGCCTTCCCCAAATTGGTCTATGATGAAGTTGGAAAAGTAAATTTCACTCTTTATTGTCCAGCATCATCCCCAGGTTATTTATATTGGAGTGGGAATAGTAAGTGACAACCCTTCAGTGTCCAGCACCTTCCCAAAGTTGGATAATGTTGGAATGGGAATAGTGCATGCCACCCCATTATTGTCCAACACCTTCTCCGAGTTGGTTTATTTTGGGGTTGGAATAGTAAATGTCACCTCTTTAGTGTACTACACCTTCCCCAAATCGTTTTACATTGGTGAGCCAATAGTAAATGTCATCCCTTTGATGTGCAACACCTACTCCAACTTTGTTTAGATTGGAGTGGGAATATGAAATGTCACCCCTTTAGTATTCAGCACCTTCACTAAGTTGGCTTAGATTGGAGTGAAAATAGCAAACGTCACTCCTTTAGTGTTCAGCAGCTTCCCAAAAATGGTTTAGACTGCAGTGGGATTAGTAAATGTCAATCCTTAGTGCCCAACATCTTTCCCAAGTTTGTTAAGGTTGGAGTGGGTATAGTGAATGTCACTCCTTTCATCTCCAACACCTTCCCCAAGTTGTTTTATGTTAGAGTGGGAATAGTAAATGTCACCCTTTTAGTGCCTAACACTTTACCCAAATTGGATTAGATTGGAGTGGGAATATTAAACATTACCCCTTTAGTAGTCAGCATTTTCCCCAAGTTAGTTTAAATTTGAGTGAGAATAGTAAATGTCATCCCTCTAGCGTCCAACTCGTTCCCCAAATGTGGTTAGATTGGAGTGGGAATGCTAATGTCACCCCTTTAGTTTCCAACACATTTTCCTATTTGTTTTAAATAGAGCAGGAGCAGTAAATGTCACCATTTTAGTGTCTAACACCTTCCCCAGTTCGTGTAAATTAGACTGGGAATAGGAAATGTGAATGCTTTACTGCCCAGCACCTTCTCCAACTTAGTATAAATTGAAGTAACATTTGTAAATGTCACCCCTTTAGTGTCCAAAACCTTCCACAAGTTGGTTTAGGTTGCAGTGGGATTAGTAAATGTCACACTTTTAGTGTCCAACACCTTCCCAAAGTTGGTCTATATCAGAGTGGGAATAGTAAATGTCACCTATTCAGTGTCCAACGCCTTTCCCAAATTGGTTTAGATTCGAGTCGGAATGATAAATGTCACCCCTTTAGTGTACAACACATTTCCTAACTTTGTTTTGATTGAACTGGAAATAACAAATTTTGTCCCTTTAGTGTCCAATACCTTCCCTAAGTTGGTTTAGTTTGGAGTGGGAATAGCAAATGCCACCCTTTATGGTATCCAGGCTCTAACTAAAGTTATTTATGTTGGAATGGGAGTAGTAAATGTAACTCATTTAGGGGGTGATTCTGATATTGGCGGGCGGCGGGAGCCGCCCGCCAAGCGGGAACCGCCAGAAGACCGTACCGCGGTCGAAAGACCGCGGCGGTCATTCTGGGTTTCCCACTGGGCTGGCGGGCGACCGCCAAAAGGCCGCCCGCCAGCCCAGTGGGAAACAGCCTTCCCACGAGGACGCCGGCTCAGAATTGATCCGGCGAAGTGGGAAGGTGCGACGGGTGCAGTGGCACCCGTCGCGTATTTCAGTGTCTGCATAGCAGACACTGAAATACTTTGTGGGGCCCTCTTACGGAGGCCCCTGCAGTGCCCATGCCATTGGCATGGGCACTGCAGGGGCCCCCATGGGCCCCGCGGCACCCCCTACCGCCAACCTGTTCCTGGCGGGAGACCCGCCAGGAACAGGATGGCGGTAGGGGGTGTCAGAATCCCCATGGCTTATTTGGTTTATGTTTGACTGGAAATATCGAATGTCATCCCTTTAGTGTCTAACAAGTTTCCCAAATGGGTTTAAGTTGGAGTGGAAATAATAAATGGTAACCTTTAAGTATACAACACCTTCCCCAAATTGGTTTAGAATGGAGTGAGAATAGTAAATGTACCCCTTTATTTTCCAGCATCTTCCCCAGGTTATTTTAGATTGACGTGGTAACAGTAAATGACTCCCCTTTAGGCCCTCATTATGACTTAGGCGGTCTTTCAAAAAGACTGCCGAAGCCGCGGGTACCACTATACCTCCAGTGCTGGCGGTAAATGTGGCTCCCTATTATGACTTTTCCGCAGGGCCAGCGGACAGAAACAGTGTTTCCGTCCGCTGGCCTAGGGGAAAAGTCACATCAACATTGCAGCTGGATCTTAATAGAGCCAGCGGCAATGTTGATGTGCAACGGGTGCAGGAGCACCCGTTGCGCATTTCTCTTCCTGAAATTCAGGCAGTGAAATGCGGATGGGGCTGTGTCTGGGAGCACCTGCACTGCCCATGCCAAGTGCATGGGCAGTGCAGGGGCCCCCAGGGGCAACCCGAGTCCCCCTTATCGCCAGCCTTTCCATGGCGATAGGCTAGCGGCTGGGGACTCATAACCCCCAGGCAGAAGCCTGGCAGTATGTTGGAGGGGCTGGCGTTATGGCTGTGGCTAATGCACCACGGTCATAATATGCTGGTGGTACACCACCAGCCTGTTGGCGATGTTACTGCCAGCTTACCATCGGCCGCCAGGGTCGTAATGAGGCCCTATTGGCCTTAGAATCCAACACCTTCCCAAAGTTGGATAAAATGGAAATGAGAATAGTAAATGTCACCCCTTTATTGTCCAACACCTCCCTGAGGTGGTTTATTTTGTGTTTGGAATAGGAAATGTCACCTCTTTAGTGTAGTACACCTTCCCCAGATTGTTTTACATTGGAGAACGAACAGTAAATATCATCCCTTTGCTGTGCAACACCTACTCCAACTTTGTTTAGATTGGAATGGGAATATAAAATGTCACCCCTTTATCATTCAACACCCTCAACAAGTTGATTTAGGTTGGCGTGGGAATAGCAAATTCCACCATTTATCGTAGCAGCTTCCCAAAATGGTTTAGATTGCAGTGGGAATAGTAAATGGCAATCCTTAGTGCCCAACACCTTCCCCAAGTTGGTTAAGGTTAGAGTCGGTATGCTAAATGTGACTCCTCCATGTCCAAAACTTTCCCCAAGTTGTCTTATGGTGGAGTAGAAATAGTAAATGTCACCCTTTCATAGTCCAACTGGATTAGATTGGAGTTGGAATATTAAGCATCACCCCTTTAGCATACAAAATGTTTACCAAGTTAGTTTAAATTGGAGGTAGAATAGTAAATGTCAATCCTTTAGTGTCCAACACTTTCCCACAGTTTATGTAGATAGGACTGGGAATAGTAAATGTGAATCTTTAGTATCCAGCACTTTCCCCAAGTTGGCATAGATTGGAGTGAGAATAGTAAATGTCACCACTTTAGTGTCCAGCACAATTCCCAATCTGGTTTAGATTGGAGCAGGAATAGTAAATGTCACCTCTTCAGTGTCCAACACCTTCCACAAGTTGGTTCAGGTTATAGTAGGGATAGTAAATGTCACACCTTTATGTGTCCAACACCTTCCCAAAGTTGGATTATGTCACAGTAGGAATAGTTAATGTCACCTATTTAGCACCCAACACCGTCTCCAAATTGTGTCAGATTGGAGTAGGATTAATAAATATCACCCCTTTAGTGTCCAACACATTTCCCAAGTTTTATTTTCATAGAACTGGGAATAGTAGATGTAACCCTTTTAGTGTCCAGCACTTTCTCCAAGTTGGCTTAGATTGACGTGGGAATAGTAAATGTCACCCCTTTAGTATCCAAAACCTTCCACAAATTTGCTTAGATTGGATCTGGAATAGTAATTGCACCAGTTAGTTTGCATCACCGTCCTAATCTCTATTCAGATTGAAGTGGATATAGTAAATGCCACCACCTTAGTACCCAGCACCTTTCCCAAAGACATTTAGGGGGTCATTCTGACTCTGGCGGTCAGAGTTAAAGCGGCGGCCAACCCGCCAACAGGCTGCCGGCCAAAAAAATGGAATTCTGACCCTGGCGGGAACCGCCAACACAAGCCGCCGCATTAACACTCCGACCGCCACGGCGGTACAAACAAACAGCGCGGCGGTCACCGCCAACAGGCAGGGAGCAGACAATGTACTGCCCACCCTTTCACGACTCACCAATCCGCCACCTTTTCCGGGGTGGGAGCCCCGCCGATAAAAACACGGCGGAAACCGACATTTCCAATGGAAAACGCTTACCTCGACACACTCCACACGGAATCGGAACAGCATGGAACCCGAACTCCACATCCTCCCAGCCATTGCCTTCTTGCTCTTCTTCCAGGATCACGAACCTCGCCGCAGACGACAACGGTGAGTACTGCACCTACGACACAGGGGAGGGGGGAGGAGGAAAGGTTACGGGCACACACATACGCGACACACCCACCCCCACCCTCACCCCCACCAAAATACCTATACACCTATGCAGATAAAAAAGTCAGAGTGACACCCCCAAGCCCCCCCCAAAAAAAAGCAAAGACAAAAGGCAATGAATGTAAAAGTAGAACTATGTTATTGCAACAGTAAAGTATAGCGATCTTAGCAATATATGAAGAATTAATACACATCTAGAACTATATCCATACAAGTAGCAAAAGTCCGGCACAGTCTTTCAAAGTCCAAATGTTCGTGGGCCAATGTGCAGCAACACATGGGCAAAGCCCACACACGAGATCGAGTCCATTGGAGAGAACACTGCTGGGGCATCACAAAAAGAAAAAACAGGCACCTCAGGGTGAAGGGAAGGGGGGGCACCTAAGCCACATGAGTCCACGACGCCAGATCCACGAAGGGCCTCCATGCCCACTGTGCCATCCTGGGGAGTGCAAAGCCACAGTCTCACAAGTCTCTACAGTGGGTGGCTTGCCCACTGTTACATCCTGGGGAGTGCAAAGCCACAGTCTCACAAGTCTCTACAGTGGGTGGCTTGCCCACTGTGCCATCCTGGGAGTGCAAAGCCACAGTCTCACAAGTCTCTACAGTGGGTGGCTTGCCCACTGTTACATCCTGGGGAGTGCAAAGCCACAGTCCATCAGGTGGATTACAGAGACCACTGGTCATGGAGGAGGCATGGTGGGCAGAGTGCGTCGTGAAGGCCTGCCCGACACAGACCCGGGACTGCCAATGGGCCAGCGGTGCTTGACAGGAAGGGCCCAGCGGAGCGGTGCTTGACAGAAAGGGCCCAGCGGAGCGGTGCTTGAGACGGCGGTGCCCAGCGGAGCGGTGCTTGACAGGAAGGGCCCAGCAGAGCTGTGCTTGAGACGGCGGGGCCCAGCGGAGCGTGCTTTATAGGAAGGGCCCAGCGGAGCGGTGCTTGAGACGGCAGTGCCCAGCGGAGCGGTGCTTGACAGGAAGGGCCCAGCGGAGTGGTGCTTGAGACGGCGGGGCCCAGCGGAGCGGTGCTTGACAGGAAGGGCCCAGTGGAGCGGTGCTTGAGACGGCGGTGCCCAGCGGAGCGGTGCTTGACAGGAAGGGCCCAGCGGAGCGGTGCTTGAGACGGCGGGGCCCAGCGGAGCGGTGCTTGACAGGAAGGGCCCAGCGGAGCGGTGCTTGACAGGACGGCCGTGCCCAGCGGAGCGGTGCTTGACAGGAAGGGCCCAGCGGAGCGGTGCTTGACAGGACGGCCCCTGTTCAGCGGTGCTTCTCACGGCGGGCCCCTGTTCAGCGGTGCTTCTCACGGCGGGGCCCTGTTCAGCGGTGCTTCTCACGGCAGGGCCCTGTTCAGTGGTGCCTGTCTTGGCGGGCCCCTGTTCAGCGGTGCTTCTCACGGCAGGCCCCTGTTCAGCGGTGCTTCTCACGGTGGGGCCCTGTTCAGCGATGCTTCTCACGGCGGGCCCCTGTTCAGCGGTGCTTCTCATGGCGGGGCCCTGTTCAGCGGTGCCTGGCTTTGCGGGCCCCTGTTCAGTGGTGCTTCTCACGGCGGGCCCCTGTTCAGCGGTGCTTCTCACGGCGGGGCCCTGTTCAGCGGTGCTTCTCACGGCAGGGCCCTGTTCAGCAGTGCCTGTCTTGGCGGGCCCCTGTTCAGCGGTGCCTGTCCTGGCGGGCCCCTGTTCAGCGGTGCTTCTCACGGCGGGCCCCTGTTCAGCGGTGCTTCTCACGGCGGGGCCCTATTCAGCGGTGCCTGTCTTGTGTTTCCAGTGAACCACACCTGGCCAATACTTGCCGCTCAGTCTGCATCGGACCTTTCCGTTGCGGGGCCCTCCTGTGATTGAGTCCTGGGGCCCTGGGTCTCCTCCGATACCCCCGGAATGGGTCTGGTGGGGCCCTCATTCCCAGGTCGGCTGCTCCCTGCCTTTTGCTCTTTGCTGCCCTTGCCCTCCTTGGCAGACTGTCCGTGGCCCTTGGCTCCCTTACCCGATGTGGCAGGTGACGGTGCAAGGCTACCCTCCTTGGGGGCAGGCGTATCAGGCCTGTCGCGCCTGCCCTTCAGTTTTTTGCTCCTCTTCCCAGGGGGAGGGGGGGCTGGCTATGCCTTTGCTGCTGGACGATGTCCCAGAACAAGAAAAGGGCGGACTCCAAAAACCAGGCACGACGTTCTTGGGAGTTGCTGGGCTGGTGGTGGCTGAGGTGTTTGTGGAACTCTTACGGGATGGAGGGGGTGGGTCAGGTGAGGAAAAGAGGTCAAGTTTAGAGAGGAAAATTTTCTTTGGAGCCATGGGAAGGGTAGCTGGAGTGGGTATGGGAGTGGAGGAAGAGGATGTGGTTGTAGGAGAGTCAAGTGTGCTGTCTTTGGGTGCAGGTGCTTGGGCTGGAGGCTGACGTGAGGTGGCTGGCTGTTGTTTGGATGCCTGCCTGCGTTTGTGTGGTTGGGAAGCGGGGGTGACAGACACACTGGGAGAGGACACAGGGGACGTGTACATGGCAGTGGGGGTGGTGCCTGCACGTGTGCGGACTGGTTTGGAAGGTGTGCTGGTGATGGGTGCAATGGCTGATGGTGGTGTGCTTGCAGGTGTGTGTGGAGACGTCACAGGGAGGGAGGAGGGAGACGAGGAGGTGGGGGACACAGAGGAGGTAGTGACTGTTGGCATGTCTGCATCTGGATGTTGCTTGGGTGAATGCTTGTGTGTTCTGTGGTGCTTATGTCTGGATGAGCTGCCCTTGGGTGTTGAGGTGTGTGCAGGCTGGTCTGTAGGTGTGGATGGGATAGGCAGAGGAACAGGGGAGTGGGACTGGGTGGAGGGAGTCAGAAGAGGGAGGCTGGAGACAGGGACAATCACTGCCGTCAGTGCTGAGGCCAGAGCGTTGAACGATCGTTGATGGGCAGCCTGACCCGAATGAAGGCCCTCCAGGTATGCATTGCTTTGATGCACCTCCCTCTCCACACCCTGGATGGCATTCAAAAGGGTAGACTGCCCAACAATGATGGTCCTCAAGAGGTCAATGACCTCCTCACTGAGGGCAGCAAGGGTGACTGGGGCAGGGCCTGAGGTGCCTGGGGCGAAGGAGATGGCCGGCTTCCTGGCCTTGCGGGCACGGGCCGAAGGCCGAGGGGCTGCTGGGAGGGCGGAGCTGGTGCGCTGGGTGGCAGCTGTACCTGTAGGATCGGTGGGCACAGATGTTGCCGCCACCGCAAGGGAGCTCCCTTCCGAGGACGTGTCGGTGGCGCTGACGTCTCCACGGGTCCCCGTGGTGGAGCCCCCCTCGCCCTCCGTCTCACTGGTCATGTCGGTGTCCGTTGCATGGCCCTCTGGGGCCATGTGAGATGCAGCTCCCTCTTGCGCCGATGCCACTTCTCCTCCGCCTGATGATGCTAATGCACACATTCACAGAAAAACAAAGAAAATGGGGGGGGGTGAAAAACATAAAGACAAGTTGAGTGCATGCATTGGGGACACCGTTGGCAGAGAGGACAGACACAGAAGCCCCCTGCACTACGCTGCGCACTTGGGGTACACTACTCATTCACTGGGACATGCCCTACAAGCCTTTGGGCGACAACTGCCCACACAGTATACACAGGTCCATGAATCGCGTTACTAGGCACCCTACAGAGGTGGGGGGCGGGGGCACAGGACCATACCTCACGGACGGGCCTATCCTACAGAAATCGCCTTGGCCTAGGGATACCCACAGCCCTCCTCCCCCACCCAGGCACCTCCACTGCGCGCAAAATAGCTGAATGTGCTGGTACTCACCCCCTTGTGTCTGCTGTGATGTACTAAAGCGCCCATCTAAATCGGGGTAGGCCACCGCCAGGATCCGGGACATCAGGGGGGTCAAGGTACAACTGGCCCCTCCTAGGTTGGGAAGCCATCCCCAGCAGAGCCTCCGCGGTCTTCCTGCTCCCTCGGCGGATGTCCTCCCACCTCTTGCGGCAGTGGGTGCCCCTTCTGTTGTGGACCCCCAGGGCCCGGACGTCCTTGGCGATGGCACGCCAAATGTCAATCTTCTGATGGGCGCTGACCTATGTGACATGTACAGGGGGGGAAGAGAAACATCATCACTGTCATTTTCTCCATGCCTAATCACACGAGACCTGAGCATCCACAGGAGAGGACCTATACTGCAAGTGCTGCTGTGACCTCGGTTTGGAAGTGACAATGGCTGCTGCGACTGGGGAAAGGGCCCCCGCCTTCAGTTCCGAGGAGTTGGAGAAGCTCGTGGATGGGGTCCTCCCCCAGTATGCGCTACTCTACGGGCCTTCAGACCAACAGGTGAGTACACGGGGGGCAATGCATAGTGCCCAATGCCTGGGTTGAGTGGGGAGGATGTACGATGGAGGGGAGGGCAGCGAATGACGAATGCATGGCACGACAGATGAGAGCATGTGCCACATGGCAAGGTTGGGTGATGTGGGTGTGTGTTTTATATTGTGTTGGGTGTGTGGGAGTGTTGTTTGTATGTGTAACAGGTGTGTGTATTCTGAATTGTCCAATGTGGATGTGTTTTGTAAGGGTGTGTGTATTTTGAGCGCGGCGGTGTGTACCGCCAATGGAATACCGCGGTTGAAAGACCGCCGCGTGGATTCGTGGGTCGGAATGGCATGGGCGTATTTCTGTTGGCGTGACGGTGGAGGTTTGGTCATCGCCTGTTTATCGCTGGCCGCTGATGTGGCGGCCTTCAGTGGATGTCGGGTTTTTGGCGGTTTGCCAGTAGAGGGTCAGAATGACCGTGACGGTTTACCGCGGCCGCGGCGGTGTTATGGCGGTCTTCTGACCGGCGGTAAGCGCCTTTTACCGCCGAGGTCAGAATGACCCCCTTAATTTGGAGTGGGAATAAAAATGTCACCCCTTTAGTGTCCAACACCTTCCAGAAGTTTCTTTAGGTTGCAGTGGAAATAGTAAATGTCACACATTTAGGCCCTCATTACAACCCTGGAAGGTAAATGCGTTTACCGCGGTGCTGACGGGCGCCAACCCACCGTGACCGCGACAATAATCCACCACGAGTATTATGACCCACACATAGAAATCCACCACTATACAGCCACCCTCACAAGTCCGCCAGACCAAAGGTCAGTGATAAACTGCTGAACGCAAAACCCACACCGTTACACCAACAGGAATACGCCCACAGTATCACGACCCACGAATCAACGCAGCGGTCTTTCAACCACAGTAAACCATTGGCGGTACACACTGCTGCGCTCAAAATACACACACACTCACAAAAGTACACCACAAAGGACAATTCAAACTACACCCACCTGACACACATACACACACTACACCCACACACCCAATCCAATATAAAACACACACCCATATTACCTACAACCCTTTACGAGAAAAAAAAGATTGCAAACAGAGAGAGACACAAGCCAGGAGCACCCACTCAATCAGAGCCACAGAAAAGCATCACCCATACACCATCCACGCACCTCACAGCACACACCACAACACAGCACACCATACCTCACCCCACACATCCTCACACATATCACTCACACCACATCCATTAATCAATCAATCAATCAAAAAATGTATAGAGTGTGCTACTCACCTGTTAGGGCCTCAAGGCGCTGGGGGCAGGAGGGAGGAAGGGAGGGTCACTGTTCGAATAGCCATGTCTTTAGTTTTTTTCTGAAGAGCCGGAGGTCCTGGGTCTTGCGGAGGTTGGTGGGGAGGGAGTTTCAGGCCTTGGGGGCGAGGTAGGAGAAGGATCTGCTTCCTACGGTGGTGCATTTGATGCAGGTGATTGTGGCGGGTGCGAGGTCAGCAGATCGGTGGTGGCGGATGGGAGTGTGGAAATTCTCTCTTTGGTTGAGGTAGGCTGGGCCGTCGTTGTGGAGGGATCTGTGCACATGGATGAGGATTTTGAAGGCGATCCTCTTGTCGATGGGGAGCCAGTGAAGGGATCTGAGGTGTGGTGAGATGTGTTTGTGGTGAGGGAAGTCCAGGATGAGGCATGCGGCTGTGTTCTGGATTTTCTGGAGTCTGCGTTTGAGTGTGTTGAGTGTGATGCCGGTATAGAGGGTGTCACCGTAGTCTAGCCTTCTGCTGATGAGTACGTAGGTGACAGTCTTTCTGGTCTCTATGGGAATCCAATTGAAGGTTTTTGTCAGCATGCGGAGTGTGTTGAAACAGGAGGAGGTGAAGGTGTTGATTTGCTGGGTCATGGAAAGGGAGGGGTCCAGGATAATGCTGAGGTTTGCGGGGGTAGGGGCGGGGCCTAGGGCAGTGGGCCACCAGGAGTCGTCCCATGTGTTTTTTTTGGGTCCAACAATGATTATTTCAGTTTTGTTGGAGTTGAGCTTGAGGTGGTTGGTAGTTATCAAGGTGGCAGTGTCGAGGAGTGCAGCGTGGAGGTTGGTTTTGGCAGTAGTAGGGTTGCGGTGAGGGAGATGATGAGTTGGGTGTCGTCTGCGTAGGAAAGGATGGTGATTCCGTGTTGTCGGAGGATGTTGGAGGGTGGGGTCATGTAAATGTTGAAGAGGTTGGGGCTGAGGGAGGATCCTTGGGGGACACCGCAGGTGATTTTGGTGGCAGTGGATTGGAAAGGAGGCAGGTGAAATTTTTGGGTTCTATCGATGAGGAAGGAGGTGAGCCAGTCTAGGGCTTTGTGTCGAATCCCTGTATTGTGGAGGAGTGTGCGGAGTGTGTGATGGCAGACAGTGTCAAAGGCCGCGGAGAGGTCTAGGAGGATGAGTGCGATGGTCTCACCCTTATCGACTCTGGTTCTGATGTCGTCAGTGCATGCAATGAGGGCAGGAGGGGTCGAGTGTGTTGTTTTCCTCCAGGAAGAGGGATAGGTTTGTGTTTACTAGTTTTTCCGTGACCTTGGTGGGGAAAGGGAGGAGAGAGATGGGGCGGTAGTTGGAGAGGTCATCCAGGTCAGCTTTGGGCTTTTTTAGGAGTGCAATGATTTATGCGTGCTTCCAGGGGTCTGGGAAGGTGGCGGTGTCGAATGATGTGTTGATTATGTAGCGAAGCATGGGGGCGATGCTTGGGGTGGCTTTGTTGTAGATGCAGTGGGGGCATGGGTCAGAGCGGGATCCAGAGAGGATGGAGTTCATAGTTGTTTCAGTTTCTTTGACGGTGGTTGGGACCCATGTGGTAAGTGGGTTGGTGGGGTGTGATGGGGGTCTGTGTTGGGCAGGTGTGTGCGGTGGGTGAGAGTGGTGTGAAACTATTGTGTATGTCTAGGATTTTGCAGTGGAAGTGCATCCATCCATGACACCACAAAGGCACCACAGGTTTTCAGAGGAGGAACTAAGGGTCATGATGGAGGAAATCATCCGGGTAGATCCACAGCTATTCGGATCACAGGTGCAGCAGACATCCATTGCAAGGAGGATGGAGCTATGGCGGAGAATCGTGGACAGGGTCAATACTGTGGGACAGCATCCAAGAACAAGGGATGACATCAGGAAGAGGTGGAACGACCTACGGGGGAAGGTGCCTTCTGTGGTTTCAAGACACTAGATTGTTGTACAGAGCACTTCCTCCCCAACAACTAACAACATGGGAGGAGCAAGTCTTGGCGATCATGCATCCTGAGGGCCTGGCAGGAGTAGGAGGAGGTATGGACTCTGGTAAGTCAAATCTCTATTACTACCACCCCCTTCCTGCATGCCATCACAAACCCCCACCCTCACTCCCATCACTTCATCACCTCCCACATACCCCACCATCACAACTCACTCATCCCAATACCAAGCCCTGCATGTAACACCAATGCATGGACACCCCTCACAGACCCGCATGGACACCTATCATCACTGCATGCACACTGGAGAGAATCACCTAGCCCACCAAATAGCAATTCACACAAAGGCAAATCTGCCAGGGCACCAACAACCATAGAGGGCAACACACACATGCACACGATGTCACACGCAGAAACAATAACACTGCATTTACATCCCCAAAGGTCCCCCAGCCAAGGTCACCGGAGAAGAGGTGCCAGCAACATCCAGTCCCCCCACAAGAGGCCCACGGTGATGACAGAAGCTTTGCTCACCTGGACCTGGATGACCAACCTGGCCTATCAGGGATCTCCGGACAGTTGGTTACCCAGGCACACTCTCATACCACCACAGAGTCTGCCCCCTCAGGAAACACCACCACAGCACCCACCCAGCGGGCCCATCCCTCTGTCCCCAGGACACGTCAGTCAGCAGTGTGCCCACCACTACAGGGACCCCGGGCTAACCCACAAACACAGGGCGACCAGGGACCTGGGGTCGGTGGGCACACGGTTCAGTGGACAGAGGCACAGGACAACAGGGAAACTGGGAGGAGTGCTGTGCACCAGGAGGACAGGCCCAGGGAACTGACTCTCCAGGAGGCATTCACCGCAATCCTGGGAGCATACCAACATTCCCAGGATACGCTGGGCCAGATACTGGACAAGCTGCAAGAGAACATGCTGCTGCAGGAGGGAAAGTACCTGGGAGGACTTGAAGGACATCAACACCACCACCCTGGTCTCCATTGCAGGGGTGCTGGCAGGGGTGCTGGCAGACATGGCCAACAGTATGAGGGAGGCAGTAGCACAACAGCAGGCCCCTGCCACTAGGCAAACCGATGAAAAGCCGATGAACAGGAGGCCCCACCACAGGACCAGCAGGCCACCAGCACCCCTCCCCCTGCAGAAGGAGAACCACCCCCCAAATGTTCCCTGCGATCCAGGCAGAAGCCAGAGACTATTGCCAAGACCCCCTCCAGGAAATAAGACTCTCCTGATTGTCACCGTTGTATCCCACTGTGTCACCCTGTCCACCTTGATCTGCCATTGCTCCCCTTCCTATGCCTCCTTGGACAATGCAACTGTGATACAAATAGACTGGACTGTAACCTGGGCTTTCCTCCATCATCACCCCAGCCCATTGCACATCCCCCTCTACTTCTTTTGCACTTGGAGTATGGAGTATGTCAAATGATTTAAGTATGTATTCGTTTAACAAAGTTTAAACATTGAAAATCAACTGTACAGTAATGTATACATAGGAATGACCTGTAGTTGGCGGCGGTCAACACACCAGGAGCGATAGTGGGGCACAAATATCTGCAAATAGAGATGCCAAAGGGTACAGTGAGTGGCCATAGAAATGGGAAAATCAGCCTGCCAGTGACAATGTCAAACCCAAAACAGTCATTTAAATGTGAAGTTACACTGTCTTACCTGTGTGTCATTGGAAGTATTGTCGAATTATTGCACGTCTGTTGTCCTCATCCTCATGCTCTGCCTTCTCATCTTCACTGCCCACACGGTCCACTGGGTATTTCCGCTGATGTTATGCGCCATTGTGGGAGGCGGTTGAAAACCCCTGTGCAACTCATCATTGGTGAACATTGGGCCCTATGGGTACAGTGGCCAATGGTGATGTACCCCGGTGGTGACGGTATGCACCACCACGGACGTCACCACCATTTTCTATCTGTTCATTCACTTGCTTCCTGACCCTCAACAGGAAAGGACCTACACTGCATGTGCTGCTGTGACCTGTGTCTGGAACTGACCATGGCTCGTGTCACTGGGGAAAGAGCCCCTGCCTTCACCTTGGCAGAGTTGGTGAGACTGGTGGAAGGGGTTCTTCCCCAGTACCGAATGCTGTATGGGCCTCCAGTCCAACAGGTGAGTATACCGTGAGTACGATGCATGGGGCGTGAATGCATGGAGTGCTGTGTGTGAAGGCCTCATGTAGAGGGTGTGTGGTTGATGGGCCCTGGGCAGCGTGCAGCATGTATGGTGGGCCATGTCTGTGCTAATGGGGATGGGAATGGGCATGGTGGGCCATGAGTGTAAAAGGCAGGATGATCGGACTAATACCTTTCCCTGTGTCCATTTCCCTGCAGGTCAGCGCCCATCAGAAAAAGGGTATATGGCCTGCCAAGGACATGTGGATCCTGGGGGTCTATGGCAGGCGGAGCACCCACTGTCGCAAACGGTGGGAGAACGTGAGACGCTTGGCACGGAAGACGGCAGAGGCCCAGCTGGGGATGGCCTCCCAATGAGGAAAGGGTGGCCATCGAACCCTGACCCCCCTGATGGCCCGCATACTGGCGGTGGCCTATCCAAAGTTGGATGGGCACTTAGGGGCAGCACAGCAGCCACAAGTGGGTGAGTACAGTGCCCCAATACACAACTTGCGCCTGGTGGGGTGGTATCTGGTTGGGGGATGTGGGCCTGTGGATGCCCCTAGGCCAGGCCTGACATTGCAGAGTAGGTCCCATGTTGGGCAGGGTTCTGATGTAAAATACCTCCAACCAAGCTAGTAGGCACCCACTACTGGCGGAGGAGCAGAGGCACAGGTGATGGAGGTAGCTGCATCCCACCGGACCCAGGAGGCCGAATCCACCGATGGTGAGGGCACCAGTGGGACAGAGGGTGAGGGGAGCACCACGGCGGAGACAGGAGGGGACAGTTCAGACAGTGATTCCTCCTCCAATGGAAGCTCCCTGGTGGTGGCGGACACCTCTGTACCCACCCCAGCTACAGATACAGCCGCCACTCTGTACTAGCACGGCCCTCCCAGCAGCCCCTCAGCAAGTTTCCTGTGCCTGCTCACCCAGGAGGGTGGGCATCTCCTTCGCCCCAGACACATCAGGCCCTGCCCCAGTTAGCCCTGCTGCCCTTCTGCCCTGAGTGAGGAGGCTATTGACCTCCTGAGATCCATCTCTGTTGGGCAGTCAACCATTGTGAGTGCCATCCAGGGGCTGGCAGCCCAAATACAAAAAACAAATGAATTCCTGGAGGGCATTCACACTGGCATGGTGGCCGAACATAGATCAATCCAGGCTCTGGCCTCCTCTCTGATGGTAGCCCTGTTTCTAGCGTCCCCCCTCCAACTTCCTCTACCGAATCCCATTCCCCTCAACCCCAACCTATCCCAAGCACAGGCAGACAAACATGCACGCAGGACAACATACAATAGTGGACATGGCAAACACAAGCACCACACTTCATCACACAGGCACTCCTTGTTCTTCACCTCCCTCCCAGTTGCATGTACACTCACAACTGCATGCACTACATCCTCATACACTACCCCCATCATCGGCACACCTAACAGCACTCGCCCCTCACTAGCAGTCACCACCCCCACTTCCATGCACACATCCCCTGTGTCCTCTCCCACTGTGTCTGTGCCCCCTCTTCCTAAAGTACACAAACGCAAGCACTCAGACAAACAACAGCCATCCACCTCACAACAACATCCAGCCCAGGCACCTGCACCCAGATTGACACCTCCTACAACCACTCCCTCTTCCTCCACTCCCAAACCATCTCCCTCTTCCCACCCCAATGTCCCTAAGAAGCTTTTCTTCACCAACATTGACCTCTTCACTAGCCCGCCCCTCACCATCCCCCACATCAGGCCAGGGTGGTCAAAACCCAGCCATGCACCTCAGTTACCCTTTCCAGGAGCACAGTAGTGTCCACAGCTACACCAGGTGGGAGAGGAGCCTGGGCAGCAGGCAGCCACACTGATTGGGTGTCTGCACCAAATGCTGCAAGGAAGGGCCAGGAGGCACCCCTAGCTCAGTTGGAGCCCCCACCACCAACCATGGTGGTTCAGCCGTCCAAGGCTGCAGGGGGAAGCCTAGAGCCTCCCCTTACCACTGCTAGCACCACCACCAGTACCGCCACTAGCACAGCCACCAGCACCACTGCCAGCAGAAGCAGCCCCAGTGGGCAGCTATCCGAGGCTGCAGGGGAAATGCTGGAGACTCCCCCCACCACTGCCACCACCAGCGCCACCACCAGCACCACTGCCAGCAGCAGCAGCCCCAGTGAGTAGCCATCCGAGGCTGCAGGGGAAGGGCTTGAGCCTCCCCCCACCACTGCCAGCACCAGCACCACCACTGCCTCCACTGAGCAGCCATCATCGCCGGCAGACAGTGTGTAGTCCTCCATCCATGGACTGTAGTGCGGCCTAGCCCCTGCAAATCCTGTGGGTCTGACACCCAGGTGAGAGACTGTGATCTTCCACGCCCCAAAATCTGCATCACAGGGCATGTGGCCCTCTCCAGAACCAGTGGAAGAAGCCATCCATTCACCCAATCCTTCCCAGGATGAAGCTCACTGGGCACAATGCCTACTCCAGAATGAGTGGAAGAAGCCATCCACTCACCACATCCTTCCCAGGATGAAGCTCACTGGGTACAATGCCCCCCACAGGACCAATGGAAGAAGCCAACCACTCACCCCATCTTCCCAGGATGAAGCTCACTGGGCACTATGCCCCCTTCAGAACCAGTGCGCAAGTCACCCACTTGAGAGACTGTGGCCTTACACTCCCCAGGACCAGGCACAGGGCATGTTGCACCCTCCAGAGCCAGTGGGCAAGTCACCCACTTGAGAGACTGTGGCCTTGTACTCCCCAGGATCAAGCATAGGGCATGTTGCCCCCCCAGAGCCAGTGGGCAAGTCACCCACTTGAGAGACTGTGGCCTTGCACTCCCGACGACCAAGCAGTGGGAAAATCACCCACTTGAGAGACTGTGGCCTTGCACTCCCCAGGACCAAGCACAGGGCATGTTGCCCCCTCCAGGACCAGTGGCATTGTACCATCCTGCGGCTGAGGTGCCCCTCCATTCCCCATCCCCCTGAGGTACCTGTCTATTTTTGACCGGATGCCCCTGCAGTGTTCTCTCCGTGTTGTTGCAGGAGTGAGGTTGGGCCTTGGACTTTGTGAAGTGGCCCTGTGGCCCACAGACATTGAGGCCTGGGCAGTGTCCCATGCATTGTAAATGTGTATATACTTTTTGATTTGGATGCATGTATTTCACCTATATTTATCTTATTACAGCCTTTGTACACATTAGTAGTTGTCCTTGCATTATTCCTGAGGGGTACGGGGTTATATGTTATGTTACTGCATCTGGTTGTGTGTGTGATGTTGGGGTGGGGGTGTTGGGTGTTGTGTGTGTGTGTGTCACTCTCTTCTCCCCTCCCCTGTGTGCTAGGTGGCAGTACTCACTGTGGTCATCTTCGTCTGCATTCGAGTTCGTAATGGAGCAGAAGGTAGAAGAGCATGAGGAAGACATGCAACTCGGGCTCCATGGCAGCATGGTTCTTCTCTGAGTCTCCAGAGGTATGTTGTTTCCCTTCTGTGTTCTGTTTCCTCCAGGCTTTTGATATTGTTGGTACCGCCCCAGAAAAGGTGGCAGATAGGTGTGTCATATTACTGTGGGCAGTACATTGTCTTCCGCCTGGCTGTTGACGGTTACCGTCATGGTGCCTATTGGTTTTGCCCCGGCTGTCGGTGTGATAAAGTGGCTGTCTGTCTGAGTGGTTTCCGCTGTGGTCATAATTTCATATTTATTACTGCCGGCCTGTTGACGGTATTACCGCTGCTTTATCACTGACCTGCAGGGTTGTAATGAGGGCCTTAATTTGGAGTGGGATTAGAAATGTCTTCCCTTTAGTGTCCAGCACCTTCCAGAAGTTAGTTTAGGTTACAGTGGGAATAGTAAATGTCACACCTTTAGTGTCCAACAGCTTCCCAAAGTTGGTTTATGTCTGAGTGGGAATAGTAAAAGTGACTGTGACAGGTTGTCTGTGACGGAATCAGCCTCACTGTCTTCCTGGGGCACCAGGGAGTCCGATTCCACCGACCCGAAAGCAGTCCCGGCGGGAACCAATTGGAAACAACGTCTGGGTGATGAAGGGGTCTGTGAAACCCTTCCCAGAGTCGCACCAAGGAGAACAGGGGAGACGGGAGCACAGGATCCAAGGAAGGAAGGAGTACCAGCAGACATTACAGTGGCAAGCCTTGAGGCCACAACCGTGGAAAATCCGGACTGAGGAGAAACGTTTCGGTACTGGCGAGCTGCCTGGATTACAGCAAGCCCAGCAGCCGTCAAACGGCGTCCTACGACGGCAGAATTACCTCCGCTGCAGCAACAAGAGGGCCAGGAGGCAGAAAACCGCTGAGCCCGGCCACGCTCAGGGGAGAGCATGGCCATTCCAGGTATGAAGCTAAGGGTCTGATATTGCCACGATACGGGCGGGAGGTGGGAGGAACCAGACCTCGTATCTACTGTGCGGGAATAAGACACGATCACTAGCAAGTTGGTTTAGTTTGTTTTGTTTTCTTTATTCTTGGTTTTCCGCTATTGGTTATTGGTTTATTTTGAGTTCTAATTAGATAGTAACAGAGAGGCATGTAGGTACAAATACTGAGTACTCAAATGCAGTACTAATAAGACAATCCCATAGAGAAAGGAGAAGTGAGAAGAGTGTCTACCGTAATCTGTACAGTATGTGCTGAGAATCACAGACAGAGAAAGAAAGACAGAAAAAAGAGAGAGAAAGACAAATCCTATTGAGCAAGCAGAAGACACAGAAGAGAATAGACCCAGAAAAAGGAAGAGCAGATCACAAAGATGGGCAGTATATGAGAAATAAAACAGGAAAACAGAAGAAAATCAATGTAGAAAGGGAAGAGAGAGAACAAACAACATAAAAAGAGAAAAACCAGAAGGAAACATACCAGTCATCTCATTCCTGTTTTTTCTCTGTTCTTCCCTGCATGTGTCTCCTAAGACCACATCTACAAAGTAAAGGGGAGAGAGAAGAAGATGAATGACCTGTGACTCCAAGAGACAGTGAAATAAGCACAGGAGACTCTACACTGTACCATAATAAGCATCTAAAAATAAATACATTGTTTTCATTATATTTCGCTGGCTATGGGTCATCATTATGGTATCCCTGTTACAGTGACCTATTTAGTGTCCAACACCTTTCCCAAATTGTTTTAGATTGGAATAGGAATAATAAATGTCAACTCTATAGTCTCCAAAACATTTCCCAGTTTGTTTTGATTGAACTAGGAATAGTTAATATCACTCTTTTAGTGCCAAGCACTTTCTCCAACTTGGATTAGATTGAAATGGTGATAGTAAATGTTGTACCTTTAGTGTCCCACGCCTTCCCTAAGTTGGTTTATGTTGAATGGGAATAGTAAATGTCTCCCTTTAAACTCCAAAACCTTGCCTAATTTTGTTTAGATTGAATTCGGAATAGTAATTGCATCCTGTTAGTGTGCACCACCTTCCAATCTCTATTTAGATTGGATTGAATATAGTAAATGACACCCCTTTAGTGTCCAGCACCTTTCTCAAGTAGGTTTAATTTGGAGTGGGAATAGTATATGCCACCCATTCAGTGTCCAACACCTTCCTCAAATATGTTTAGATTGGAATATTAATAGTAAACGTCACCTTTTTAGTATCCAACACCTTCCTCAAGGTTGTTTAGATTGTTCTGGGAATAGTAAATGTCAGTCTCTTTACAGTCCATCACATCGCCCAGGGAGGTTTAGATTGAAGTCAGAGTACTATATTTTACCCCTTCAGTGTACAGCATCTTCTCCAATTTTGTTTTGGTTGGGGTTAGAATTGTAAATTCCACCCCTTTAGTGTCAAATATCTTCCCCAAATGTGTTTAGATTTAAGTTGGAATAGTCACTGTCACACCTTTAGTGTTCAACACCTTTCCGAAGTTTATGTTGGAGTGGGACTAGTGTCATACGTTTAGTAACTAACACCTTCCTTTAAAAGGTTGGAATGGTAATAAAAAATGTCACTCTTTTGGTGTCAAACACCTTCGGCAAGTTGGTTTATGTTTTGAGTGGGAATAGTAAATGTCACCCCTTTAGGGTGTAACACCTTGCCCGAATTGTTTTAGATTGGAGAGTGTGTATAAGAAATGTCTACCCTTAGGTGCATATTTATGAGCCCCTTACACCAGTGGAAGGTCACTTTTTTGATGCTCTGGCAGCGCAAAAAACAAAATCATATCCTATGAGGCCATGCAAAGCCAGTTTACCTGCCTTTAAATGGCCTTATAGATATGGAAAAAGACAAGGCAGTGCAAATTCCTGTAGTGCCTTACTCTGCACTCAGGAGGCATTCCGTGGGAGTTGCAGTGGGCATCCCAATACAACACCATTGGATTATGACTCTTCCCTAGATTTGCAATTGTTTGTAAGCCTGGGAATGTGCAAGAACCTTGGGGCATATTTATATTCTGTTTGCGCCAAATTTGCATCAAAGTTTTTGATGTAAATTAGATGCAAACCTAACACCATATTTATACTTTGACGACCGCCCTGTGAATGTCAAAATTCAGCAGTGTGCATCATTTTCTGGATGCGTGAAACTGCCTTGCATTAATTACATGCAAGGTAGGTGCTCCCGTCCAAACAATGACTTTAAGGCATGTATGCCTTATTTATACTCCCACGTCATTTTGACGCACAGGAGGGGGCTGGCCTTAAAAAATGGCACACAGCCTGATTTGCGCAGTTTTTTAACACCTTGGTGAGGGCAGGCGTTAAGAGAACTGTGGGCTCATTTCTGTGGTCTCTGACCATGGAAGCAGTCCACAGGTGTCCTTCCCTGTCCCCAGGGACCACCCTGACACCCTCGCCCACCCCTGGAGGACACCCATGGATGGGGGGACCCATCCCAAGTAAGTACAGGTAAGTTGAGGTGAGTTATATTATTTTATTTTTTTAAGTGGCATAGGGGGGCCTAACTTGGGCACCCCTACATGCCACTGTGCCCAATGACCATGCCTAGGGGACAGAAGTCCCCTGGGCATGGCCATTGGGCAGGGGGCATCACTCCTGTCTTTCTTAAGACAGGAGTCATTTCAATGGTGGTTGTGCATCAAAAAATGGTGCAAGTCCAGTTAGAGGCATGATTTTTCACTCTAACCTGACATGCACCATTTTTTGACGCAGAACCCCCATTCTTCCCTATGCCTGCACTGCCCAGTTAGAGTCATTTTTTTTACTCTAACCAGCCCGCAGCGCCGGCTAACGTCAATCCATAAATAAGGCGCCCGCCTGGCGTGTTGGAATGGCGTCAGCCGGCACTAAAGTTTTTGATGCAAACCAGTGCCGGCGCTGGTTTGCATTAAAAAGTATAAATATGGGCACTTATGTCTCCAGAGGTGAGGCGTAACAAGGAGATAGTGAATGTCACCCTTTTAGTGGCCAACACCTCCCCCAAGTTGATTTCGATTGGAGTAGTGTAGGAGGCTGGCCAGGTTTGTACTGGGTACCTTGGGTACTTACACCTTATACCAGGTCCAGTTATCCCTTATTAGTGAAATGTAGTAGTGTTCTAGAAGCTTAGGCTGATAGAGGTAGCTTTAGCAGAACAATTTAGGCTGATCTAGGAGACATGCAAAGCTCCTGCAATACCACTTATAGTTACACAGTACTTATACTCAAGTAAAGACAATACTCAGTGTTACCAAAAATAAAGGTATTTATTTGGGTGACACAGTACCACAAATATCTTAGAGACAATGCTCCTCCTGGAGGTAAGTATTATACACAATATATACACTAGACACCAAAACTAGACAAGTAAATAGTCATGGAACAATGTAAACAATAGGAAATGCTATAGATTGCAATAGGAGAAAATAGGTCTAGGGGCAACACAAACCATATACTAAGAATGTGGAATGGGAATCACAAACGTCCCACTAGACAAGAGTATTGTGTGCAGAATCGCTGGGAGAGTAAGGATACAGTAAAGGTAAGTAAATTACCCCACCCAGAGCCCAGGAGTAAGGTACTGCAAGTTTCCTTAGGACACACTACACCTTGTGATTGGGATTATTCAGTAAACAACCAAGTCTGCAAATGACAACTGCTGGATTCCTGGACCCGAAGACCTGTAAAAGAAGGGGACCAAGTCCAGAAGTCGAAAGAAGTTCCAGGAAGGACAGGAGCCCCAGCCAACGCAGATGAGGGTGCAAAAGAAGAGTCCACGGTTAATTGAAGACTGCAGAAATGCACCCATGGAAGATACCAGCAGGTTCCTGCATAATGCAAAGGATGTCCCACGACGTGAAGATCGTTGCAGATGTTATTTCATGTTGGAGGTCACCAACAAGCCTTGGCTACGGCAAAACTGCATTTTGTATCAAAATGGTGCTGGATGGACCCAGGAGGGACCTGGGGGGCTCAACTCTGTGTGAGGAGGAAGAGGGGGCTATCAGCACTTTAGAGAGCCCTCAGGATGCCAATCAGCACCCTCAGGAGTCCCGGGACATGGGGACAAAGGAGGAGCAAAATGCGGTTGATGCAGCACAACAAAGGAAGATCCCACGCCGCTGGAGAACAACTCAGTGAGTTGAGCTTCACAGGATGGAGTGCTGGGGACCTGGATCAGGCTGTGCACAAAGGAAATTTGCAAATAGTGCACAGAGGCTTCAGGAGGTGAAGAAGATGCAGTATACAGAGGTACCGTCGCTCTCTGGAAAGGTAAGGTCTTAAATCCTCCAAATTGTATCAGCAGGGCCTCAGGAGAGTCTATGTCAATGATGTCCGCCCTCTGTGTCCTTAGAAGCATGCTCGGCGCTCTGATAGGATTCCAAGGGTACCGGTCATCATTTTGGAAGGTGCCTGCTGGAGCAGGGGAGTGACTCCATCACCCCAATGGAGATTCATTCTGTCCTTCTGGTGTAGGATGTAGACAGGAAGTCCTCAGAGCGTGCACACCATAGAAACTGTTGCATTTGCTGACTTGGAGCTGAGGTTCCTGAAGAAAAGTATCTCTTGTGTATACTTTGTTGCAGTTACAGCGGTTCTTGGAGCAGGCTGCGGTTGAGCCGAGGTCACAGGCTGATGAAGTTGTTGCAGACGATTCCTGAAGGAAACTTGCAAGCAGAATCTGAAGAGAACCCACAGGATAGACCATAATTAGCCCTGGGAGGGGGATTGGCTACCTTGTCAGGTCTGGACCTATCAGGAGGGGTCTCTGATGTCACCTGCTGACACTGGCCACTCAGAGGCCTCCAGATTGCCCCCACACCTTGCAAAGCAAGATGGCTGAAGTCTGGGACACACTGGAGGAGCTCTGGGCACCACCCATTGGGTGGTGATGGGCAGGGAAGTGGTCATTTCCCTTTCCTTTGTCCAGTTTCACCCCAGAGCAGGGGACAAGGGGTGCCTGAACCAATGTTGATTGGCTTCTGCAAGGAGGGCACCATCTGTGCCCTTCAAAGCATTTCCAGAGGCTGTGGGAGGCTACCCCTCACCAGCCTGTGTAGGAATGTATCATCTTGCCTGGCATGTTACCCCCATTTTTTACTTATATGTATGTTTGTTTATGCCTGTGTCAATGGGATCCTGCTAGCCAGGACCCCAGTGCTCATAAAGTGGGCCCTGTATGTGTTCCCTGTGTGGTGCCTAACTGTATCACTGAGGCTCTGCTAACCAGAACCTCAGTGTTTATGCTCTCTCTGCTTTTAATATTGTCACTGCAGGCTAGTGACTGATTTTACCAATTCTGATTGGCACACTGGAACACCCTTATAATCCCTTAGTATATTGTACCTAGGTACCCAGGTTATTGGGGTTCCAGGAGATCCCTATGGGCTGCAGCATTTCTTTTGCCACCTATAGGGAGCCCAGACAATTCTTACTCAGGACTGCCACTGCAGCCTGAGTGAAATAACGTCCATGTTATTTCACAGCCATTTTACAGTGCACTTAAGTAACTTATAAGTCACCTATATGTCTAACCCTCACTTAGTGAAGGTTAGGTGCAAAGTTACTTAGAGAGAGGGCACCCAGGCACTAGCCAAGGTACCCCCACATTGTTCAGGGCAATTTCCCCAAATGATTTTAAATTGGAGGAGGAATAGTAAATATCATCTCTTTAGTCTACCACATTTCCCAAGTTTGTTTTGATTGGAATGTGAACAGTAAATATCACCGTTTTAGTGACCAACACTTTCTCCAAGTGGGTTTATATTGAAGGGAGAATAGTAAATGTCACTGCTTTAGTGTCCAACACCTTCCACAAATTGGTTTTTGTAGGTGTGGGAAGAGTAAATGTCACCCCTTTAGTATTGTACACCTCCCCCAAATTTGTTTATATTGGAGTGGGTATAGAAAATATTACCCTTTAAGTACCCAACACCTTTCCCAAGTTGATTTAATTTGGAGTGGGAATCATAATTGTCAACACTTTCCCCAAATATGCTTAGATTGGAGATGGAAGAGTAAATGTCACCCCTTTAGAGTTCAGAACCTTCCATATGTTTGTTTAGATTGTACTGGGATAAGTGAATGTCACCCACCCTTTACAATCCATCACCTTACCCAAGCTGATTTAGATTGGAGTCAGAATAGTGAATTTTACCCTCTTAGTATCCAACATGTTCCCCAATCTCTTTTAGGTTGCAAAGTCTTAATAAATGCCTGACCCTTATTTTTTCAACACCTTCCAAAAGTTGGTTTATGTTGGCGTGGAGAGAGTAAATGTCTCTCATTTAGGGGGTCATTATGAGTTTGGCGGTGCCAGCGCTGCCGTGTCGGCAGCGGCGGTCGTACCGCCAACAGGTCGGCGGAGAAGAATGACAAATTTTGACCTTGGCGGTCTTCCTAACAGAAGACAGCTAAACTACTGCCAGTTCTGCCAGTGCTGTCATACCGTCACAGATGGCGGTAGCCACTTTCAGGCCAGCAGACACCATATTCCCACAGGACATATTACGAGGCTTCACACCACCAAGGTTTCTGCTGCGGTCGCACTGCCACGAAAATCCTGGCGGAAACCAACTCTAATAGAAAAAACACTCACTGTCTGGAAAACATACCAGTCTGGAGCATCCATGGAACCTGAACTAGAAGTCCTTCCACAGCTCCTGCTTTCACAATGACTCTGGAACGAGCGACGAAGACAACCGTGAGTATACACACCTACCTGACACTTTAGGGAAAACCCAAAGTACGCATGCACACACAGCATACACATCCGGGACGGCTTGCGATGGCGAGACACACATGTAACCACACACCCATACGCACACACATCGAAATACACACATGCACACCCATACTACACACATGCACACCCATACTACAAACCACAACGGCCAACACACACGTGCAATACACACACCAACCTGCAGATACCCAGCACCAGCACAGTCTAACACAAGAATACATAATAACACAGGTTCACACAATGACACCACAACTGCAACTATACACAACCACTTCAGCAAGGAATTTCATTACACACCTCTACATGACACCACATATATACAACAATACATAACAAAACCTGACAACCACTATACACAATCACACAGCCATACAATGAAACATTTGTCATACTACGCTAACACAACGCACAACGCATCTGACAAATCCATCACCAAACACACGGATACGCACACAACAACCACACCAGGGCACACAACACCACCATTACACATGTCAAAACAAACAATACACAATTTATCAACATACATGCATGTACCAAACACATACATATCCTACACACAATACAAAGCCATTACAGTAGGACAAATGGCAAGGCCACATACACACATGCAGGCCAGACACTACAGCTAGCACAACCAACACACACACATGTCACACACAAACAAACCAAAGGTGCCAAAAACAAAGCAGGCATGTGAAAAGAAATGCAGGACTAGTATGTTACCATCGGATCAAACAATAGGTTGGGCCAGATGTATTAAAATTGTAAATATGTCTACAAAATAAATAAGTATATACAATTAGAAGGCCATTGGTCAGTCCAAAGTGGCAAAGGCACAAATGGCACCTCTGTGTCCCTATCTGACTCCTGACTGTTATATGAGCTACACAGAGTAGGGGCATCAAGGGACAGGCAGGCACCTAAGGCATTTTGGGGGCAGAGTAGGGGTTTGGGCTTGGGTTTGGGAACGGGGTCTTAGAGCTTGGGCTTGGGAGGAGTGTCCTTGGGCTTGGGAGGGGTCGACTTCTTGGAAGGTGGAGAGGCATGGGTACTAGTAGAGGGGGCAGGGGAGGACTTGCAGTTAGAAGGGCTGGACATAGATAGGGACACAGACCATCTGTGGTATCATGGGATGGGAGAGGAGTAGGGAACAGGGAAAACTCCAAGAGGAAATGCTTTTTAGACACACGTGGTCGGTGATGGCGAAAAGGTTTGGGAGTGATGGGTAGAGGGAGTAGTTGTAGGAGGTGTTGGTGTAGATGTCTTGGGTGCAAGTGCATGCGATGAATGCTTGTGGGTGCTGGGTGTCTGTTGGGTGGGTGAGTACAGGTGTTTACGTGTCTTGGGAGGAGTGGGAGAGGAGGTGCTGGGAGATGCCATGCTGGATGGGTAACTATCTGTTGGGGTGGTGTCTGGAGGTATGGTAGATGTGCTGCATGTAGGTGTGTTGGTGGATGCAGTGACTGTGGATGTGGTGACTGGGGTGGATTTCTACGGGTCTGCTATTGTGTTTACTGTGTAAGAGATGAGTTGTGGCTGGACCAGTGAATGTTGATGTGGTGGCTGCAGGTGTGTCTGGTGTAGTGTCTGTGAAGGATGGGGTGGTGGGGGAGTCTGTGCAGGTAGTGGATGTTGGTATGTCTGCAGGTGGGTGTTGTTTGTGTGCATGCCAGTGGTGGGTCTTGTGGTGCTTCTGTTTGTCAGTGGTACCTTTGGCTGTAGTGGTGGATGCATGCTTGTGTGTCTGTGTGCCTTGGCTGGGTTTGGGATTGGGAAGAGGTAGGTGGAGGGGGGACAGTAGACAAAGGGTGACTGGCTACCATTAGTGTGGAGGCCAGAGCCTGAAAAGATCTCTGTAGGCTAGCCACTGCACAGTGAATGCCCTCCAGGAATGCATTGTTCTGCTGGACTTGAGATGCCAGTCACTGGATGGCATTCACAATAGTCGACTGACCCACAGAGATGGACCTAGGAAGGTCAATAGCCTCCTCACTGGGGGCAGCAGGGCTGACTGGGGCAGAGGTGCCTGCGGAGGAGATGCCCACCCTCCTGGGTGAACGGGCATGGGCAACTGGGTGGGGAACTACAGGGAGGGCAGTGGTAGTAAGGGGAGTGGTGAACATTGATGGTAATGGGGTGGTCCCAGATGGATTCTGAAGATGAGGTGGATGATCTGGTCTCCCGCATGGAAACCCCCTCACCCTCCGTGGCACTGGGTCCCTCACTGTCGCTTCTAGCAGCACTCCGGGTCCCGTGGCCTGAAGCATACCCACTCACCTGTGCCCCTTCTCCTTCACCTACCAATGCACAAATATACAGAGAGAGAGAGGGAGGGAGAGAGATAGAAAGAGATAGAGAGAGGGAGTTACCATAGATCTGACATACATACATGTAAACATGCTATCTGTGACAATACATATCCTGGCTAGGCCATCTCAGGTGCCATCACACATTTCCTACATCATGTCACAAAATGTCACTCCTATCCACCCCTGTATGCCAACCCTCACACCTACATCTACATCCAAGTAAGTCTGCGTAACTGGAGTCAACCAGATGATCACCACCATTGCCAAGTCTGCATGGACATCATGCCCTGGATGAAGTAAATATGTCTCCCAGAATTCACATCATACCTCTCCACACTCCTATCACCCATTGGAGGTACTGCTGACTGAACCAAACACATCAGGCCTATTCAGTCCATGTCCTTCGTTAAATATCCATGACAGTGAATACTACTCCACTTACACACCACCCAGCATCTGCCTGTCACATTACATGGCTGACATGACACTCTGTACAGTAATGCCAAATTAGAGCTAAGAATTGATCAAGCTACTATAAGCTAGACACCCATGCAGGTGATATCTGATGTGTAGAATACAAGTTATGGGTACAGGCACGTGATTAGTCTGACCCAATCAGAGAGGAAGAACTGCAGACGCCAAACACATATGTATCACAACTAATCATACATCTAAGCGCATCTACAATGGCCCTTGTTGGACATAATACACATCCATACTCAATCACTGTGCAATGTCACAACAATTGAACATCAGGAGCACACATGACATCATGGTCCATGTACACTGACACCACACATGCAGGTTCACAGTAGGACTTCACAACATGATAACACCACCCTTACTCACACCATCCCATATTTGTGAAAACTTGTACCTAAGTCCAGACAACATATATCTCAAACGGTAAATACATGTAAGCATTATGCACACATGGACCAACACCACAGCCTTTGTACTGACAACACATCACACCACAACATAGGGCAACCTCAGAAGAGAAAATACAACACTTAATTCATATCCACATCTCATTAGTCCTACAAAACCCAATCCTGTCCTAATCGTACACTTCCGCTAGACCAAGGGTATCAGAAATTTTGACCGCTCATCAGATGTGTCCCCAATTAACCATTGAGACATGATGTAGGCAACTAATAAGCTATGTTGCACTGTAATTTCTAGGGCATTGGCATACATGGCATTAACTTTACATTTTGTCAATCACGAGGTCTGCCTAGGCACTTATCAGGACTAGTTCAAGATTTAATTCCCACAAGTCTAACACTTACAAATGCATGATGATTGTAATCAGACCAAGCCAAAGATACATTTCAAATAAGCCTACTTGACCAACCGTCCCATACCTAATAGACAGCAGATTACCAACATATGGGGATACAACTGTCAAGACATTAGTCCAGTCCTAGACAAGCCATATCCGTGGTGGAAATATAATGTCTGCCTCACATGGAGTCAATGCCACAACCAGCACCTGATGTATTTACTCCCAATGATAACGGTTGAGTCACACAGTTGCATATACAGGTGTGCTATTCAGATGGGATTGAACTGAGACCTTAGAGCCACAAATGCCCAAATGCGGATGGATGGAGCAGGTCATACTCAATGGGCAGGGTGATACACTAGCTCACATCCATAGTATAGGCAAGATGGAGTCACACATGTGCTAATGTGATTAAACCATCTCCACAATGCAGACATAGAGAATCCTGGATATGGGCGATGTACATCCACTGACAGCAAACCATCAAAACACAACAACAATTAGTACTCAGGCCGGGTGGTTACTACTCAATCCCCCCAAGTCTACATACATGTTGCATTGACTAAATTTTCACATAGGCTACAGTAAGGCAGCTCATTCAATACAACTCTATGCAAGTCCCAGGATTCTGTCAGTACTCTCCCTCTTGTGGCAGCTGTGCTGCCCTCAAATGCCCATCCATCACTGGGTAGGACACCACCAAAATGTGGGCCATTAGGAGGGTAAGGGTACGACAGATACCCATCCCTTGTTGGGAGGACATCTCCAGCTCGGCCTCCGCAGTCTTCCAGGCCCAGCATCTCAGGTACTCCCACGCTTCCAACAATGGGTGCTCTGCCGTCTGTGGACCCCTAGGGTCTGCACTTCCTTGGCGATGGCACACCAGATCCTTTTCTTCTGATGGACATTCACTTTAATGGATGAAACAAACAAAAGGAGAACATCATGTACACTGGAACCATACTAACAGGAGTGATCTATACACATCTGACTCACCAAGTGCCCACACATACCCATCCTCTCTGCCCACACGCCTTCACTTGATGCCCTCTGCATGCATCTATACTCCTTCGCCCGGTACATTTACCCCATTCACCATCACACGCAACCCTATCACACATGACTATTGGATTGGGCTCTCCTGCTCCTCTGGTGCCCCATATAGCTGTCCATACTGGGGTAGGAACTCTTCCACAAGCTTCTCCAGCTCTTCTGGGGTGAAGGCTGGGGCCCTATCACCTGCAGGACGTGGCATGATGGCTCCCAGAGACGGTACACAGCAGCTCAGGTTGTGGAGGTCTTGCTAGCAACAGTGTCAGGAGTCAAGTGCCCAAGGCTGTAGAAAATGGCAGTCACGGGCACCACGTACAGGACCACCACCACCGGCAGTCATCGCCATTGGCCCCAATCCCCCACAGGAAATAATGTTAACTAATGACAAGTTACATGGCGGTTGCAACCGCTTACCGCCATGATGACATATGCCAGTGGACTTAGGTCACTTCCATCTGTCCAGTGCTGCAGGACAGGCGGCTGCCATTTTGTGCACATCGCATGCATTGATGTGCCAATATAAGTGTGCCATGTACATATTTGGAAAATTGGGGAGTGACCCTATGTTGTGTCATCATGGTATTGCTAACACATGTGACATGCATGACACAGAGATGTGATGTGCCAGGATATCTCTTGATGTGCTTGCATAGATACTCGGTTGCACATAGGTAGTCGTACGATATTGATATATCCCATTACTTTTGTAATGATCAGTGCAGGACAGCCCAGTCTGCCACATATGGTACATTACAGATGTGATATGTGTTCTATATGACTTGCAGATTCAGCATTGTGCTGCAAGGCTGGTGTCTATGTCAGCAGTGCTATGCTTGTCCAACAGTGTTAGCTGTGTGCTATTTTGAAATGTTCTGCTTACATGTATCAAGTACCTTTGTCAATGTATATTCTCTTTTCTCTACTTAGATATCATGCCATCAGGAGATTGAGGCAACCGCCAGTGTACCCTCCACTAGTTGACCTTGCAACCATGGAGGATAGGCATATAATCCAGACATATTGCCTGAATCATCAGACCATCATGGATCTATGTACACAGTTGGAGCCTGATCTGTTACCAGCCATACGCAATCCCTATGCCATCTCTCCCACAGTACAAGTCTGTCAGTGCTATACTTTCTTGCCACAGGTTCCTTTCAGAATACAGTGAGCTTGGCAACAGTGATGTCACAGCTCATGCTCAGTCTTACGTTGAAGGATGTACTGTGTGCATTGTTTAAACACCTGGACAGCTACATCAAGTTCCCCCAAAGTGCAGATTTGACCTATGTGAAGGCAGACTTTTATGATATGGGACACATTCCTCATGTTGTAGGGGCCATTGATGGCACCCATGTAGTCCTGGTCCCTTCCAGTGCCAATGAACAGGTGTATAGGAACAAGAAGAACTACCACTCCATTAATGTTCAGCTGGTGTGTCTGGCAGACCAGAATATTTCACAGGTCTGAGCCACGTTTCTTGGATCTGTATATGAGTCCTTCATATTGAGAAACAGCAATGTCCCACATATGATGGCACGACTACACACAGAGAGGGCCTGGGTTCTTAGCATGTATGCATTTGAAGGTGGTTCACTGGAATGACATATGTCATCACATTCTTCCCTGTCGCTGCACCTGTTATGTCACTGGTTATATATTTTTTCATACAGTTGACTCTGGATAGCCTAAGCATTTACTGGCTCTTGGCACCAGTGAGGCACCCTGCCTCGGATGGGAAAGTCTGCTTCAATAAGGCCCACAGGAGTACAAGGTGTGTAATTGAAAGGACATTTGGCCTCTTGAAGGCCAGATTTAGGTGCCTGGGCCTATCTGTACTATACTCCCCCCAAATGGTATGCTAGATAAAAATAGTAGCCTGATGCATGCACCACAGTCTAGCCCAGAGACATCAGATACCATTGTAAACTGATGCGAGTGAGGAAGCAGGACCAGTGGCTGGTAATGCTGACATGGCAAGTGATAAGAACAAAGCCAATCACTCACCATCTTCAGGAAGAACCTCAAGATGTGGCTCTTCAAATGAGGCTTTGTCTGCCTTCCCTCACAGCACCTTGAGACCCTCACGGGTGAGTAGTTGCGCTATACAAAAACTGATTGATTGATTGATGAGGAGGCAGAGGAGGAAGGTGCAGCTGACTCCAGGACTGAGCTCATCTATCAGTACTTCCATTGGCATACAAGTATGGTGATTGTGGGTTTGCAAGAGTTGCATATCCCAATGAATTGCTGACAATAGTCATCTGAGTTGACTCATCAGTTGGGTCTAATGTGGTCCTGCCCCTATGTGTGTGTTGGGGGAACAGACAGATTGAATGTAAGGTGCACAGTTAAAATGTCTCAAATCTAACAAGTGTACCCACTGTAGTTTCCTAGACTCAATTCTCCAATGTACAGACTAGTATTGAACAATATTTGCTGCATTCTCCTGTACTTATATCATTCCAACCACAGACTGTGGTAATGAAATATGTGCCTCTGCTACCTATGGCTTGCTGAATGATATGAGAATTGAGGGCTGTAAATGACAGATGGCAGCTACAGTGATTTATGATGAATAATCTGTGACTGGTGCTGTATTGGTAATCTCTGGGGGCCTCTGGCAAGGAGGTAATCTACACTGGGCACAACCTCTATGTGCTGCATATATGCTATGTGTGGCTCCATGCTTCCCATTCTGATGCTACTCTCTGTCATTGTCTTTTTGTAGGTTTGTATACTGACTATACTCTTCTGTGGGCCAGGAGTTTGGACTGTCTGACATGTGTCCTGGGTCATATCTGTTGTACTGTGTCTCCTCCTGAGGATGTCTCCTTCTGCTCTCCATTACACTGCCTGTTGGATGTAGGGGCGCATAGCCATATCACATTTGCAATCATGACTTTTGTTGATGTTGTAATGAAGTAGCTGTGTTCCATTGGTGTTTATTGTGCATAGGTTGAATTTGTGACAAAAAAGTATATAGTGCATACATTTTTTAAGAGTTGATGATTGGGGTCATGGAAGATGGAATCATCAGAGTAGGTGGTACAGCTCTTGGGTAAATTGGTCCAGTGTCTAATTTCCTATGGGGTGATGGAGTTATGCCATTGACTTGTCGATAGGGTATCGCAGTGGCACACAAGGGAGACAATTCAGGTGATGGTCACTTCCTGGCAGTGGGTGTAGTCTTGGCATCTGCTCCAGTCCCATGTTTGGATGGACATGAATGTTTGTGGGGGGGGTTCTTCATCTACAAAGGGAGGGGTGTCTGAGGGCTGTGGCTTGGGAGGGGCCTGCTGGTGGGTGGAGGTAGCATGCATGGTGGTGCTGATATCCCTCAGCACTCCTTCAATGGTAGGCATGGTGGCATTGTGTGCCTGCCACTGCTGCATTACCTCCTGGTGGTATTCTCTATGCAGCCTTTGGTTTCCCCTTAACATGGTTATGATCTGGCCCATCCTGTCCTGGGATTGTTGGTATGCTCCCACGACTTGGGAGATGGTTTCCTGTTTAGTAGAATCCCCAGAGTGGCCCCATCCTCTGGCACACAGCTTTACTCCCATGTCCCCTTCCCCATGTGCCTGTGCCCCTGGCACAGTGTGCCCACTTCCAGTGTTAGACGAGTGGTCATTGTCTAAGGTGTGAGGGGTCAACTCTGGTGCCTATACTGTAGGGCACAGGTTTTGGGACAAAGGGTTGGCTGTAATGTAGAAGCCATAATGTTGGGGGGATTGATGTGGGCAGGGTGAGGCAGTGAGTATAGACTGACCAGGTGTCCCAGATGGGCCAGGTAGGTAGTCAGTATCCAGACATCCAGACATCCAGACGTGTGGTCTTCACTGGGGCCTTCATCCTGAGGTGGGCCGGCAGTCTCTGGTATCCACTATATGGTGGCACTGGCAGGGGTACCTGTGGATGGAGTGAGAGAGAGAGTTACATATTGATGATGTGTTAGGTTCTGACTTCATCATGTGTATACTTTGGCTTAACATAATTCCCAGCAAAGACAATGACAGATGCTGCATAGCATACCATTGGTGGTAGACAGTGGTCTATGACATGTGTACCAGTCTCCATTTAGGTTTGTGTCTTTCAGATGTAGTACCTCTGGCTACTTGGATGGTTAGTGGTACAGACTGATAGTTCACATGACTGTTCTGCACTGTTAGGTAGTGACTATTCAGGCTTGGTAGTTGTGAGTGGAAAATGGCTGGACGTAGCAGCATGGTGTCCCAGTGGGAGGAGGGTATGGGAATATGGAAGGTAAATTATCCTGTCTGTGCATGATGTGCATGTGTATGAAGTCTGCCATCTAACATTCCATACCTTGGCAGGTCACTATCTGGGTTGTGTATCCTGACTAGTGGCCAACTAGATTAGTCACAGTGCTGTAGGTGTGTTTAGCCTTGTTTGGAATTGTGTTGGACCATTGCATTGCTGTCATTGCCATGTAGTGGTCCTCAGGTGTACCATCTAGTTGATATAGCTAGTATAATAGGCATACATGAAAGGGATGTGATGTGCACATTCCAGGTATTCACGTAGATGGGGTTGTGTATTGTGGGAGTTGTAGTGTTAGTATTAGCCAATGCTAACCGTGCATTTTCCAAGGGCTGTTTGGGCATTTGGGCTTGATAGATGTGTGGCATGCAGGAGAGGGGCATTAGGTGGATAGGTGTGATTCGTAGTGAGACATGCAGAACATTGGGGAATATATTGGTGGTGAGGAAGCATGCAGGGCACAAAAATGGTGTAACATGGAAGTTGTATGCACTTACCAGAGTCCAGTCTGCCAGGTATTACAGTCAGGGCCTCAGGATGTAGTATGTCCAAGACCTTCTCCTACCAAGATGTGAACTGTGGGGGGAGGAGGTGGGGGCCCACCACCAGTGTTGTGCACAGCGATCTGGTGTTTTGATGCCATGGAACACACCTTCCCCGTAGGTCATTCCATCTCTTCCTGATGTCCTCCCTTGTGCGCGGATGGCTGTCTTCCTACTCGACCCTGTTGAATATTCTGTGCTACAACTCCCTTTTCCTGGCAATGGAGGTTTGCCGTACCTGTGCTCCAAACAGTTGCACCTCTGCCCTGACATTGTTATCCACCATGACTCTCAACTCGTCGCCTGTGAACAGTGGGTGCGTTTGTGGGGACATGGTAGTGGTTGTGTTGTGGGTGGGGGGTGTTGTGTGTGTAAGGATGCACTGTAGGTTGATTGATGGCGAGTGGGTGGTGCGTAGTGGGTGATAGATGCTTGTAGTGTGTTTGTGTGTGGTCGTTATATGTGTTTTGTATTGGCAGTGCAGTTGTGTTGTGTGTGCTGGGTGATATGTGTATCTGTGCCTATGGTGTGATGGTGCTATATGGGTGTAATTGCCTCCTTTCTGTGTATGTGAAATAAAAACTTTTAGCAAAGGATTGTGGTTTGTGTGGGTGTGTGTGATATAGTGCAGTGAGTAAGTGTGTCTGGTGTGTTTATGTGTGTCAGGTGTGGGTTATTCAAACTGTCCACTGTGGTCTTGTGTACTGAGAGTGGTGGGTTCTGAGAGTGGCAGTTCATTCTGCCAATGGTTTTCCGCCATGAAAGAACCACTGTGGTGATTTGTGGCTCGTAATCTGGTGGGCGCCCTCTTGTCTCCTAGTGGTGTTGGATTTGTGGCTGTTTTTGGCAGTATTTATGGTGTGAGTCGTAATACAGTGGCCAGATTACCATCAACATGGCAGTTTTTTGACAGCAGACACCCGGTGGTCTTCCGTAAAGACCCCCAAAGTCATAATGATGCCCTTAGTGTCCAACACCTTCCCCAAGTCATTTTTGTATTGGAGTGGAAATAATAAATGTTACCCCTTCAGTGTCCCACTCCTTCCCCCGAGTTTCTTTAGACTGGAGTGAGAAAAATAAATGTCACCCCTTTAGTGTCCAGCATATCCCCCAAGTTTGTTTAGATTGAACTGGGAATATTAACAGCCACTCCTTTGGTGTCCAACTCCTTCTCCGAGTTGGTACAGACTGCAGTATGAATATTAAGTGTTACCCTTTTAGTGTCCAATACTTTCCCCAAGTTGGTTTATGTTAGAGTAGAATAGTAAATCTCAACTGATAGTGTACATCACCTTTTCCAACATTGTTTAGATTGGAATAAGAAAAGTAAATCTCACCTTTTAGTGAAGATTGTCCCCTAGTTTATTATCATAAAAAGATGTCACATATATTTTTAACATTTACATTTTTTGAAAATTTTAATTTGTTTTTCAGTTTTACATTTGTCAAATATATTTTTTAAATAAACATAATAGGAATTTTAAAGTGAATATAAACTATAATTTCTTGTTTATTGTAAAAAATTGAAATAAATTAGATATTTTTCAAATGTGTATTATGCATACTTTTACATGTTCTTTTATACTGAATAACATTTTTAAACTTTTTGGTCTTTTTGTTAATACATTTTAAAACATAATTTAACATATTTATAATTAGTATATATTAAATAATTGAATTTCTTTGAAACTATATTTGTCAGACTTAACAATTTTTAGAACATTTGTATAACATGTGTTTGATATGTTTAATATTTTTAATTGTGTTTTCCATTTTATTAACATGTACTGAACATTTTTACTACATTTCCCTTTGATTTCCATGGAGATGTAACTTTTGTTTTAATTTCACTTGATGTCCATTTCTGTTTTTGCAACCTTCTATTTTGTCATGTATAGATATTATTTTGGTTGTTTTTTTCCAGGATCCAAGTCCTGGTTATGTGCTGCTGATCTTGGAAGAGGTAAGTATTTGTTAAGTTTTTTTCATCAGTTTTGAGGGTAGGTGGGATTTAGGATGGATGTTTAAATGTTGAGTAAAACTGCATGAAATGGCTGGCGGAGAACCAGGTTGCAATCTGCAGGGAGGCCCTGCATGCAGCGCCAACCTGTCTGATTGCGATCTACACCACCTCCTGGCCTTCCATTTCATGGATCCCGGCGCTGCTGGTGGTACCCTGGCAGTCTAACCTCCAGTGTTTTAATGTGGTGGTCGGACCATCAGTCTCGTAATGAGGCCCTTAGTGTAGTTTTTTGAAGGTATCACCACATACTTTGTTTAAAGTGATGGTAACAGCCTTGTATGGCTGAGTGAGGGTATATTTGTAGTGTTGTTATAATCATTGCTTGTTCAAAGTCTATGACTAGTTTTTAAAGATTCATTCAGCATTCATTTTCAAGAATTCATTCTGCATTCATTTTTCAAGGGTTATTCCATTTTCCCCTGGGCCCATCCGTGTCACAGGTGTCTTCCCTTAGATGCACCTGAAGCAAACTGCTGCATCTGTATGTTGTTATCCTGATTACAAATTACATATGATGAAGGTGTTTTTTTACTTTGGAATGGATACAGTAGCCACACTAAATTATATTGACTGTACTATGAATAATTAAAACTGGAAAAATGCCACGTTTCACAAAACGTTTCTTTTGCTTGTATTCTTTTAGGTGCGCAAGAGACATCACTCACACAGTACTGCCAGACAGAAGGCCGGCACAATGTGACGTGACACAACACATGAGTCTTCCAGTCTCTTCCGCTTATGCAGCTAAGTGGCCCTGTCAACTGACAGAGCTTGAAGATGGTCCCAAAGAAAGGTGCTGCCAAGAAAGTTGCCAGTGAGAAGGAGAAGAAGAAGCAGATTTCCACCACTTGTATGCCGCCTGGAATCTTCTTGAGGAAACGTGTGCCTATCACACCATCCTTCGGCCAGCAAGCTTGGAGCAGCACTTCCACATCAACGGCACCACCCCAACCTAAGCCCAAAGCCACGTCTCTCAACAAGGCAGCCACTGCAATCATGGCGATGAGCAGTGAGTCTGAATTGGAGTTGTCTCAGATGTAAACTAGTAGCAAATCATCACAGGAAACTGAGCAAAGTGGACAACAAAAGGCACAACCAGAAATAGTAGATCTTCAGGAAGTAGGAACATAACAGGAGGCAGGCCTTCCTGCTGAGTAAGATGCAAATCCATTCCAGATCTCCAGCAAGAAATAGGAAGGATACTCTAATGTCTTCTCCAAACCCCCATCTGATGATCTGGAGATGGATTGGACCCTGGTTAAGTCCGAGACCCACCACAAAAGACAGGGGAAAAATATATTTTCCTGAAAGTCTTACAATTATGGAAGGGGATGATTGTTATGAAAGCTGGCTCAGAAGACACAGGCATTACCCCTCCTATTCAACCTACTTCAAGGGATGAGGCACTAGCACCAACACCACCACCACTGTCAGCCTCCATATTTGTAAGCCTCCCATAGAGAACTGTGTCCATCACTACCCCAGTCGAAGTACGTACTGCAGAAAGGCCACCATAAACATACCCATCTACCGCCAGTTCTTTAGGCATTGGCAGTGGCACCAGTGGACCATTAAAAAAGTTCTCCCCAGCTTGGGACTTCTTTATGATTACAAGCATGTGGATAGCACTGCAATATGCTTCATTTGCCATGCAAGTGTTTGTCGAGGCAAAGCCTGGTTCATGCTATGTCACTCCAGGCCAAACGACCAATAGAAAAAAAACATCATGCCGTCCGGTAGGAGGAGCACCTTAAAAAATTGCTGCAGGTGGTGATGAGAGAGGGGAATCAGCTCCGATCAGCGTGAGAGGTGAAGGCGATGAGCAAGAAGAGGGTGATCGTTTTACACAAAGCATCACTGTCACCAACAGTGTGCCAGTATCACTCACCTCAGGACCTCAAAATGGCTCAAGAATCAGATGGTGACACCACAGCATACAGTGACTGCCCCCAAGATGCATATTGAGTCTATCACCCTCTAGTTCTCAGAAGTCTCTTGTGTCAGGGGCACCTGAAAATAAAAAAATCCAGGCTACTCCTACGGGCATGTTTAGGCAGGAGCGGCCCTACAAACACAACCACCCAACGGCACATTTGTACAATGGGAAGCTGGCTAAAATATTAGTTCTGGTCCTTCTCTCTTTTTGTAATGTAGAGGGAGTGGGAGTTTGAAAATTTGTGGCAGCCATCTGCACAAAATGGAAGGTTCCATTTGGGCCTGTTTTGCCAGAGTTGCTGTTCCAGCATTCCATCATGATGTTCTGCAATTGGTTGGACAAGCTTTGCAGCAGAACGCTATTCCCAACATCCAGCTGAAGTCAGACATGTGAGCCAGTTGTCAAGAAACTGATTACATGTGTATTTACTGCACACTGGTTCTCTTTTGAAGGAGTTAGGCAACAGCTATCTACAGTTCTCAGCACTGAAGAAACTTTTAAGGGCATTTGGCGGCATGCAACAGTAGCTATGTTCGCCATGGAGAAATCCCATAAGGCTGCAAACATAGACTTTAACAGCAAGGTATTTGAATGGCTGTGAATAAGTGGTTTTACAATTGGATTTGTTGCCACGGACATTGGCAGCAATAAAGTTAAGGACATGGCAGATGGTGGCCATTTCAGTGGCCTGTGTTTGGAGCATGTCAGTGTGTATGCGTGCCTAAATGGATGTTTGGATGACTGTTTGAAAGCATGTATGAATGTGTGTGAGTATGTCTGTATGAATGCGTGCCTGAATGCGTGTTGGTATGCATGAATTAATGCATGCATGGAAGTGCAGGTGAACAGGTGTATGCGTGCTGCGTGAGGGTGTCTGTGTGTGTGTATGTAGGGGGTGTGGGGTGAGGGATGCTGTGACTGTGGGGGGGTGATGTGAGTGTGTGTGACTGTGTGTTTGCATGGCTGTGGAGGGTGGGGGCAGTTGGGTGGTGGGTGCGTTTCTGCATGTGCATGAATGGGGTGTAGGAGTGTGTGTTGGAATCAGGGGGGTGAGGGATGTTTGAATCGGGGGTGGGAGGGTGAGTACGGATCGTTTAGGTGCTTGCTGGGGGAGCCACTTGCCAGTGACAGGGAAGTAATTTCCTGTCACTGGTAGGCCCCACCACCATGGTTTTTGTGGTGTTGCTAACGCCGCAGAAACCGTAGCTGACGCCGGCACTCTGTGGGCCTCCGGGTCAAAGATGAATATCTCCGGCCCAGCGGTTCATACCGGTTGGCAGCGGCCAACCCGCACACTCATAATGTGGCGGTGTACACCGCCAGGCTGTCAAAAGACTACTAGGGTCATGATGACTCTCACAGTCAGGAACATATCCACCATCTACAAAAGAATCTGCACTCATTTCCACTGTTATTTTAAAGCCCGGAAACAGTTGAGGATCATTCAATGTGCTAAAAAAGTATCAGGTAAAGCCCTCGTACAGGAGTTGCCAACCTGTGGAAATCAACCTATTAGATGTGGCAATGTCTGTTTGATCAGTACAGACCAATCAATGACTATATCATTTAAAGATGAGGGTATGCAATTTGGAAAAGCATGACCATGGATGTGGACAGATGAAGCCTAATCAAATGCCTGACACAGATGCTACTTCCTTTTGAGGTTTTCACATAGGAAGTCAGAAAGGAGGACAGTATGATGAGCCATGAAATCCAGTTGTTGCATCTGCTACAGGACTAGTTAAAAAAGGTGTCACAAAGGTTTCTCCAGTGTAAACTGCAACATAGAAGTGCATGAGTTGGTTGAGAGTTTAATCCTTCACTTGGCTAACCCTACTGGTCGATATAGTTACAGAGCACAGCAGGATAAGGATATAGTTACTTCATAAATACACTTTGATAAGTGAGTTGGTGCTGTAAAGGAATAAGACAGAACTACAGCCTCATTATGGGTTTCTCCATGTTGGCAGTCCCAAAAAGACCACCATGTTGGCAGTCTTTCAGATGGGCATATTAAGAGTTATAAAGGCAGGACCGATGACCGGCCAAGCAAAAATGGCAGACCACCAGGGATGCAGTTGCTTTTATACAGGCGATCCAACCTCCAGCGCCGACAGCACTGCGACCAACCACCAAGCATATTACAAGCACACAGTTGCTGTGGCGGTCACCACAATGGTTGGCGGTCAGCAAAACAATAGACAACTGCACATTGGATGAATTTGAAAACAACACAGCTGACACACATTGCCACAGTGGACAGTCCTGAAAGCACACTATAAAACACACCTCTTCACAGACCACAATCCTTTGCATTCCTAATGCAACACACAGATACCAGACCAACTTTTTTCACAAACACTCCATAGATTATGAACACCTTTATTTTTCACCATCTCATAGAATGCCCTGCACACACTTGTGTCCATTCACAGAATTTTACACTCCCCCTGTTTAAGGAGTCACTGTCACGCATTATTTTTGTTTTTTTTACGTTGTGTTCTAAAAATCCCCATTTTTCAGAAGATGAGTTAAGAGTCATGTGTGTAGCACAGGGAGTGACATACTGCTAAGTCCAGGAGGCTCTGTTACTGTTATCCACTCACCAGCTCTTTGTTCTCTTATCCAAATACCATTGTTTGGTAAACCACACATGAAGTATATTCACCTGGGGGATAACATCCGTATAGTGCACGTAGTATAGGGTCTGAAATGAGAGTTCGGAAGTAAAGGGAGTGACCTGACTACAACTCCCAAGAGCCCCTGTATTTGTAATTTCTACCACCAGCCCAGTAATCACTTGCCCGTATACCTCTGTTTGTTAACTCTCAAATTAGGTTTATTCACATAGGAGGATAACATTTGTCAAGTGTGTGTAGTATAGAGAGTGACATGACTGCAACTCCCAGGAGGCACTGTTTCCCTAAATGGTCACATGCTGCAATACATCTGTTTGTCAACTCTCAAATGAAGAATACTCATACGGGGGTGATTAAATTTCTCAAGTGTGCGTAGTATAGAGAGAGACATGACTACAAATCTCAGGAGGCTACAACTCCCAAGAAGCACAGATCATGCCCAAATCACAGATGTATCTGTCAACATAGATCCATCTTGACTTGCTAATCCAAGATAAAAAAAATTGAGGACAGAAATGACACCTTACCCAGTGTGCAGACCAATGATCTTTAAGTGCTCAAGATGCATAACCAGAATGGTATCGGCAACAGATACAATCACACTGCACTGACCACATGATGACCCAGTGTCCTAGGTCTGCCTGTATTACAATCAACTAGGCCTCAAAATAGCCTAGACACTGTTTGCCTGCACTGGTGGCAAGATGGCATTCTCAGCCATTCTCCGAATTGTTAATGACATGCACATGCCAGCAGCTGCTTGACCTAAATGGAATTGGCATGCTTCACAAATGTCATGTCAATACAACCAATAACATGTGTACTTGCCACACTAACATTAACTGTAAATTAACTTTTAAAAAAGTTCTCTGCTTACTCTAACACTGAACTGTTGGAGTTAGATGTCACAATAAAACCAGTAACATTGTTTGTTTCAGATCAACAGGTCGAGCTGCCACTGAGCACACAAAGGCCACAGAAGAGACTGCCACTTCAACCCAGATGAAGCCCTCAGTGAAAAAGGCACTCCTGGATGTCTGCACATGTAGCACGGTTCTCGTCCAAGCTGGTCAGACACCAACAGTGAATCTCACTTTGGCCACATCAACACCTCACAGCCAGATTGCCTCAACATCACAGGCAACCATTCGCCCTCCAACCTGTGTACCTAGCACAGTGTCTACCATCTCGTGCTCCCCAGTCCTTGATCTTGAGTTGCGGTGCAGCACTTTGGCCAATGAGGTTCCAGGACCCAGTTGAAGAGGCCACCCTCTAGCAAGGGCACCGGCCAGTGGGGTGGAGGGTGCATGGGAGGCATGTTTTGGTCCTGGGACACTGGGGGCTGCTCCTGGTCAGAACACCATCAGCCACATCTTGGGGGTCTATCAGGAGTCCCAAGGCATGATGGACCAGGTATTGACCGAACTCTGGGAAATCATGCAGCTACAGACGGACATGCACAGAAACATGCAAGAACAGGTGGAGGCCCACACTAGCAATATGAGCTCCCTAACAGGGTTGCTGAAAGACATACACATCACCCTGAGCAGGGCTTTCCAACAACAGTGTACCCCTTCCTTTGGCTCATCAACACCAGGCACATCTACATCTGTGCCAGCTACTGGAAGGGAGACCTTGCCAAAGGAGGAACCTGCCTCAGACACCCCTGCCTCTATAGCAGCTGACCCCACTACCAGGCAAGCAGGGATGTCCAGTGAAGAATCCAGCCGGTGCGGATAGCAAGACACCCACCACTGTCAGCAAATAAACTCTTCCTAAAGGACCTCCCTTGTGTGTCACACATTCACTCTGTTGACTGATCCTGAACTACCTACCAGTTCCAATGGGAGGAGTATTCTGGTCTTTGGTCTCCCAATGGTGTGGCATCTACTCCAATGATTTCATTCATCATAACTGACTCTTTCACTTTACTGTTTTGTTTCTACATGTCCCAAATTTATTTTCTGCATTGGCATTGCAATACATTCTTCAATCGCAAACTCATTGTCTGCTTGCTTAATTTTCAACTGTTTGCTTTGTTGAGATGTGAGACATATGTGAACCATAAGATGAAGACACAAGCTACTTGGGTAAGGAGGCATATGCTACATGTACACAGTGTGCAGCTCAGGATTACAACCATTATACACAGACACATTAGTACAAGCATCTAGTCAGATCACAAATTATTTCTACTGTTCAGCACATAGGCTATCAATATGTTAGGACATACTGATTCAAAATATGTCCTAACATACGGACCTCTAGACCACGAAAGCAAGGGCTTTGCCAGACATTGTCCTGTAGAATAAGCAAACATTACAGTGGTTGATGTCAGCAGCTTGAGCCTTTTCACATACCAGACCAAAGTAATCCAACATCATATAATCCAAGAAACAGACAGATGGCAGTACAACAGTCCTTCATCACAGGCCCATCATAATCCAGTGCTCGTGCATCTGGTGGTATGATACAAACATATGTCAGTGTTGTGGCACAGGCACTGTGGCCTGCACTAACACACACATCTACAGCTATATACAGATGAACAAAAAAAAGAGTGTTCAGCCAATGTGAAGGTAAAATGACTTGGTCATAAGCTAGGACTACATATCTTATGACCACATGAACAATCCATGCCCACTTTGTTTGTCAGAATAGCATCAGTTACTTGCCAATGTCACAACTGCCTACAAGAAGATGACATGGTGAAGGTACCTATACAAAGAACAGAACAAGGATTATAGGCTTGAAAGCATACCTATGGCACAAGGCACATAGGCCCTATTTATAACATTGGCGGTATATACTGCTTAGCGCCGCTGTGACAGCCACCAACATACAGCCACAGCAGTTACCATCTGTCTGCCATATTATGAGCACTGCCTGACTTCGGCTACAATAAGGGCGGAAATCTGGCAGTGTTCATAGTGGTGAAAGGTGGTAACCTGGCGCTGCTAACACCAGCACCGCCACGCCAGCAGAATGCCACCAGCCATTTTATGACCATTAAAATGGCCTGGTAGTGTTCTGTTGGTGGGGCACTGCTGGTGGGGTGCTGCTGTCAGTAGCAGCGCCCCTTCCTGTTCCCTGCTAGATGACCTCCTCGCCCAAGGTCAGTCAGGCTTCTGACAGGGGAGGAAGTTAGGAGGGTGGGGTTTTGTGTGTGTGTGTCTGAGTGTGTGCATGTATGTCTGAGTGTGTGTGTGAATATGACTGTGTGTGTTGTGGTGTTTGTGTGGTTGTATGCGTGTAAGTGAATGCGTGTGAGAATGGTGAAGTAGGTGCGTGTCTTCATGTCAGTGTGATTGTGTGGAAGAATGAGTGTGAGTATGTCTGGAAGTATGCATGAATGAATGCGTGTATGTGAGTGTGAATGAATGCGTGTATGTCAGTGTGTGAATTAATGCATGTATATCAGTGTAAGTGAATGGGTGTATGCGTGGTGCGTGTGGCTGTCTGTGTGCGTGTATGCAGGAAGAGGGGTGAGGGGCGCTGTGACTGTAGGGGGTGGGGGAGGGGTGGCCATGTGTGCATGTGTGGCTGTGGGGTTAGTTGGCTGGTATGTGCGTGTATGGGGGTGGGGGGTGAGTGAGCCCACAGGTCCCTTAACGCCTGCCCTTACCAGGCGTTAAAAAATGACGCAAAAGCGGCTGGACGTCGTTTTTTTTGACCCGCCCACTCCCGTGCGTCATTTTTGCACGGGAGTTTAAATAAGGCGCACATGCCTTGGAGTCATTTTTTAGACGGGAACGCCTACCTTGCATATCATTAACGCAAGGTAGGTGTCCACGCTAAAAAATGACGCAAACTCCAAGATCTTTGGCGCTAGACGGGTCTAACGCCAAAGTATAAATATATATGTAAATCACTTGCCCAGAAATATGTGTAATTGTTTAAATTTTTTGGGTTAGGCTGAGACAGAGAAATTTAGGAAAGAAAGAATAATGGAGTGAAGTACTAGTAGGAGGTGACTGAGTGGGCACTGAGAAACACACCTTGCTTTCGGTCTGTAATGCATTGAAAACATAATAATGCTGCATTAACTGAAGTGTACACACATTGCACAGCCAACACTACAGTGCGGAATAGAACCACGCGGCTGTTAGGTCACAGGTTGCGAAATGTAATGGGCAGGGAGATGATGAAATATGATGGGTAGGATATGTGCCCCAGTTAACAAATACGGTATACTTAATTTGTCAAAAAGCAATGTGATTTGCCACCAATCATCCCTGCAACCACTGGGAGTCCCCCTCCAACTGCCTGCTGGGCCTCCTCCACCTCACTGGCACTGCCGCTGACACCCTGGCACAGGTGGTCTGTGCAACAAGAAATAAAATCACACATTTTAGATCCCAGATTTGCCATAAGTAATTATTATTGTTATTTTTTAACAAAGTACAACCGCAATACCTCAACACAGTTTGGTTAGCAGTATCTACTATTGAAACTATTACTTTGGGAGGTTTGTTGGTTGACAATATTAGAAAAGCCAGGTAGTCAAGCCAACTAAAGGTTTTCATAATGGAGGGGCAAAGCTATGATGACTCTGGGTCATTGAAACGCAATGAAGGAGGGAATTGACAATAAAGAACATATAGGGCCCGATTTTGAGTTTGGCGGATAGAGAAATGTGTCCACCAAAGTCCCGAAAGGGTGGCTGCTCCCTACGTAGTGACCTCTCTGCTGTAGGTATTAAGAGTTTCCCGCTAAGTGAGAAGCCGGAAACCTGAGTTTCTGCCCGCTGGGCTAGTGGGAAACAGGCTACAGCATTGTCTCTGGCTTGTAATCGAGCCGTTAGCAATGTTGTTGCCTGCAGGGTGCAAAGCAGAAAGTGAACATTACAATGGTGCTTCCCAGAAGGGCCCCTGCACTGTCCATGCCAAGTGCATGTACAGTGCAGGGGTCCCCCTGGGGCCATGCACACGTTCTCCACCAGCCTTTTCATGGTGGTGCTATTGCCATGAAAAGGCTGGCAGAGAACAAGGTTGTAATCCCCAGGGCGGTGCTGTTTGCAGTGCTGACCTTGTGGATTAGGGCCTCCATCTACCTCCAGACCACTGGAATCTCTGATCATGGTTGAGCTGGTGGTTCCCTGGAAGCCCAACTGCCCGGGTTGTAATGTGGCGCTCGGACTGCCACATTGGCGGCGGTCCGACCGCCATCTGCAAGTCTGGCAGTCTAGTGACCACCAGTCTCGTAATGAGGCCTGGCCTGGTTAAGAAATGCATTGGGATCTCATATTTTCCTGCTATGCTGCACTTTCATGGAAACCGCTGGTATATTTTATAAATAAATTGATAACACAATATTGGGGGTGTCCATGACCACGGCTACTCTCTCATTTTGGCTTTTTTGACCATGACCAAGAATGCCTTCTCAACAAACATGCATGGTGAATATTAGCTTACTTGGGCCTGCAATCTTCACAGTGCTAAAAATATGTTCTCTTATTCTTACAGTACCACAAGATATAAAGGGAGAGGGAAAGCTTATGGCCATATTTAAGAGCCCGTAGAGACACAATAGCATCATTTTTTTGACGCTAATGTTTTGTTATATAGCCAAAATCTCCGCACTGTATTTACAAAGTGCCGCAATGCATGCATTTTGCCACTTTGTAACCCTTTGCGCTACATTATGCCTGCGCCAGACATAATGTGTGCAAAGGGGGCGATCCCCTGTTAGGGGGACTGAAAAATGGTGGAAGGAAATCTAACGGATTTCCGTGTGTCATTTTTTTTTGCATTTTTAATGCCTGCACGGAGCAGGCATTAAAAGAGGGCACATTATTGTTTACAATGGGCCCCTATGTACTCTGCAGAAGTAGCACCAAAATGTTGGCGCCACTCCTGCAGAGTACATGAATAGCATCATAAAAAATAACACTATTGCCCCCTACCCTGTGCAATGGTGTGCTGGAGAGGGACGGTAAAGGGGGCATGAAAAGTGACGCTGCAATGTGTGCAACACCACTTTTCTTAAATATGCCACTAACTAACAAAGCAGAAGATAGCTGGTGAGTACAGATGGAAAGAAGTAAGCTACAGAAACATGAAACAGTTTTAGAAAAAAGGGATAATGCAGGGATATAACAATAATTTAACACACATTAGATACAGGTGTTGCAAAAAAGGAAACAGTATTAAAAAATATACAAGCCAAAATTCTTCTAATAGTGGAGAGAAGTAAATGTTAGGGAAATCATAATAATAATAGGACTTACTGGGGCCAGCAGAACCATTGACCACAGCGCTGGTGGTGGAGGTGATTCCACCTGACATGGCACTGGTGGTGGCAGTCTCTTCACCAGCCTATGATGCCCTCTCACCCTTGGGTGCTGATGTAAGAAATGAAGAAGATTAAAAAATAGATAAATAGATTAGTTGTACAGCTAATCTCCCCAAAAAGAATTACCAGGCAAACACAGTAGCACCGTACTTTTCTAAATCAGATTACCTATAGTATAGTAATAGTACTGAGTTGACCTTTTCCTAATTTCTGAAACCTCATTCCTATTCCTAATTTACTAAACTACATTTAGAACTACTTATGGAATGCAACAAATGATGTTTGCTTCTCAACCCTCTTTGATGAGCCAACTCAGTCTCCCTTTCAATGCATTGATGTAAACTACACATCAGTGGGATAATCGGACTGTATGAACTACTTAAAGGAAGGCACAAGAGAACACTAACTCACTGGTATTACTATTACCACTATCTTAGTGGCAGGACTGAAGAGTCTACACGACTTCTTAAATAATTGCCCCAAGCTAGCACCGACGAGTACAATTAGGTAGTGCCAAGCACCTGGCTACCTGAAACTGAATTGCATAATATTAATAGAGTAAACTTGACTTACCTATGAGTGTGAGCAGTGTGCTATATGAAAAAAAAATATTAGCATTATCGAACACAAAAAATAAATAATTACTCACAAAGCCCCTCAACCTTGATGCCTAGCAGGCCGAGGCTGTCCTGTTCCCAATCAAGTACGTTGGCCCAACTGTGCGTCCGCTGCTGCATTATGTGCTGGATACTTCTAATGCAATCTCTTATACAGCAGTCAGCACTCACACAGGGCATACTGCCTCCCAGGCCTAACCGCCTGCTTCCTGCATGGAGGTGAGGTGGTGCTGCACAAAAAAAACTAATAGGGCCACCTACTCAGAAAAAAGAGGACAGCACCGATGATTGCAAGGTTCTGGGAAATCTTGCAGAGTTTTTTTAGAACTCTGCGAAATTCCACTGAGCAAAACCCAGTGAGTTCCACCCAGGCCTTGTACTTATTTTCTTCAATTAGTGTGTCTTTTACATTGTTTATTTAATTGTTTTTGCTGTTTTATTGGATAAAATTGTGTACAGTGTTTCATTGGTTGGATAAGTCTAAATCAAATTAGTTTTTCTCACTTAAGTCCTTGCTTGGTAAATGCTAACATATATTTTCTTTTTGTAGTATAATATATAGTTGTTTTTATTTAAATATACATGTATTTGTTTTTAATATTATTTTATATTTTTGTTTCTATTTAAATGTATATTGTTAATAATAATATTTTCGGTGAATTTATTGTATGTTTTTAGGTGTACTTTTTTTAGGGGTGAATGTTAAAATTTTGTGTGATGTAATATACTTTAATTTAATTATAGCTGTTTATTAAAAGTTTAGGGTTTATTTGAAGTAATTGGTTAATGTTCCATTTCTTTGGGTTTATTTTTTGTGGGTTTGTTAGTTATTTTGACAATCATTTTTTCGTCGATATTGTGGTAATCTATATTTTTGAAATGTTATATGTGCATTTATAGGTGACAATATTTGTGTTTTTAGATACGTTTGTCATCAATATATGCAAAGGTTTGTGCTTTTGACAACAATATTTGTGCGCTCGATATTAGTGTTTTTTACAGTTATGCATACTGAGTCAATTTGTTTAGTATCAATGTTTAATTTCTGATATGTATTTGTGTGTTTTGATATGTTTGATCACTATTGTACCAGTGATTCCAAAAGAAGGTAAGAGGAAGGAAGTTCCTGCCAAGAAAGTGGCCAGTGAGAAGAAGAAGCCTGTTCCAGTGCCAACACCAGCATCTACCTGTCATCCTTTTTCTGGCAATGCTGGACATGTGCTAAACTCTTTGCTGGAAAGAAAGAAGCTGTTCTTACTGAATCACTCCTGGATCAACAACTGCATCATGAAAACTAGAGCAGTTTTTTTCTCATTGCTGCTGTGAATGCTTATTGTTCAGTAGCAAATTCATGATACTGTTTTTCCATTGTAAACTTTGCCTTCACGATCTCCTGCAAGGAAAAGAAAGAACACTCCACCATCTTCTTTAAGTCCACCTTCTGCTGATAATGACATGCATTAGAAATGATCAAGACCCTCCATGAAAGACAAGGGAAACAGAAGGTTCCTGAAAGCCTTGTACGTGAGGAAGCTGATAATGAACCAGTGATATTTCATGTTTAGTGTGATTCAACCTGGTTTGAGTCATGTGGTATCACCAAACTCCACCTGTTTCCATACTTTTAAGATACCAAAAACCTGTAGCAATCACCACCATCGCCAGTGCAGTCGCTACTTGTCCTAAAGGAAGGTCAACACTAACACCTGGCTCCACCTCATACAGCTCTTCACAAATTGGTTCAACAGAAAAGCTTCCCTCCCAGTTTTGGACTTAATCTTACTTAGGTTGCATCATGGACGTATCTTAGATTGTTCAATTTGCAGCGAACAAGGTGTCATAGTAGGCCATGTGAACACTACAGTACTGTTTAATTACTGGCCATCTGAAAAATCAGCACACAATCCTTTGTGAAGAAAACCTCAAGAAGAAAACTGCTGAAGAGAGGAAAAGAGGTTAAACAGATAGCAGAAAGTGGTGGTGAGAAAGATGATGTTGTCATGCAAAAAAGTAGTGTGTTGGTTGCTTATAGTGGCACAAAGAAAAAAGGGATATAGTAACACCAAAGCATTGAAGCAGCTTACCGGCTTAGCTTCAAAACAGCTTACCCGCTATCCCTGGATCATTTTTTAAGGTATCCTTCCACAGAAACCAGCCACAATAACCTGCTATCAAATCAGTGTTCAGCACGAATTATCCATTTTGAATGAACTAAAGCACAATATTCTAATAAGTATAGTTACTTTTGAGGATGTTTTTCAAGGCATTCAGTGCCATGCAAATGTTGCACTGTCCTCCATGGAGAAATCACAAACAGCTGTCAAACTCTTGGAAAATGTAACACAAAATTCTGGGAATAGTTTTCATCCAGAGGTCTCAGCACTGGGTATGTTGTCATTGACAATAGCAGACATAGGATACTCCAGAGTCCTATGTTTAATGTGTTGCATAAACCTAACTGTTCAGAATGTCCTAAGAAAAAGCAGCATTTAACAACATACTGGTCACCTGTTGCTGGAATTCTTCTCATTTCAGTCATTCTTTCAAAGTCTGGAAGCAGCTGAGGATTACTCGGTGTGTTAATGGAGTCCCTGTACAAGCTCTCATATAATAGGCACTAAGCCTTTGGAACTCAGCCTTCTACTTGCTTCAAAGCTTGTTCGAGCAGTACAGATCTATCAGTGATTATGTACTGCAAAGGAGAGGAGATGCAACTGCCAAAGCTGCGACAATTGCAGTTGACACATAGGGGCTAGTTGAGTGCCTGATACAAATGCTAGTCGTTAGAGATTTCGACATGGGAAGTCAGTAAGGATAACAATGCCATGAGCCAAGTGATCCCTTTGATGCACCTGCTGCAGGAATATTTTCAAAAGGTAGAACAAACTTTTACCAGTGTCAATAATGATGCAGCTGATTTAGCCAACTATGAAATACTTCATCTGAGCACAGATCAAAGGCTACAAAACAAGTTTGTGCCCCCCGAAGAGGGCTCTATGGCTGAAAATCAAGAATAGGAAGATCATACACAGTCTTGTCACCTCATTAACCACACTACCTTTTCTATAACTCATCACACCACTATGCACTGTGTTCTCACAAATGATGTAATTTCAGGTGTTAGAAGTGTTGTTATAAATGCCATAATTTCATACACTTAAATTCATTTAATACGCAACAAAAAGTTGTTCATGGAGAAAGCGATAGTTATAGTTAATGTGTGGTGAGGTGACAAGACTGCGTATGGAGGTGCACAATGTATAGTAATTTGAAGGTGGTATGTAAGTTCTAAATTTAAGTGAAAATTATCAGTTTAGAAGTTCTAGTTTTATCTAGTTTAAGTTGCATTTGTTTAGAAAGAATAAATAATATTTTCCTAACTTTATCTTAGCTTTAACTTTTGATTTTCTTCATTAAATGGAAATAGTTTTCATTTTTTATTAAAAATGTGTTTCAAATCATAGTGTTATAGTGTTGAGTGTCATTCAGTTTAGTGTTGTTAAGTGGAGTGCCGTAGAGTATAGTGGAGGACAGTGTCATTGAGTATAGGATTATAGAATGTAGTGTTGTGTAGTGGAATAGAGTGGATTGGAGTAGAGTGGAGTGGCATAATATACAGTGGAGTACAATGTTATACAGTGGAGTGGCATGGTGTGTTGTATAGTGAAGTGGAGCATTATAGACTTGAGTGGTGTATTGTACTGTGGAGGGGCATGTCATACAGTACAGTTGAGTGCCACACAGTGGAGTGTTGCTGACTGCAATGTCTTGGAGTTGAGGGCCATGGACAGGAGTATCCTCGAGTAGAGTGTCATGTAGCACTATAGAGTGGGATAGATTATTGTACAATGTGGTGACATAGAGTGAAGTTCAGTGGAGTTCAGAGTTGTATAATTCAGTGTTCTTGAGTGCAATGTCATACAGTAGATTGGCAGAAAAGTCTTATATGCTGTAGTGTTGTATAGTAGAGTGTGTGGAGAGTGGTAAGTTGTGCAGCTGACTGTGTTACACTGTGAAACAGTTGAGCAGAGTATTTTACAGTGGAGTGCTGAGTCAGTTAATGTAGTGGTGTATCATAAAGAGGAATAGAGTGGTGTGTCCTATATTGTCATACAGTGTAGTACAGTGGTGTAGAGCAGATGGTCATCAAGTGAAGTAGAGTGTCATAGAGTGGCATTCAGTGTAGTAAAGTATTGTAGAGCGGAGTTGTATAGAGTAGAGTAGGGAGTCCTAGAGTAGATTATTGTACAGTGGCAGGGAGTGAGGCAAAGTATGGTACAGTGGAGTAGATTGGGGTAGAGTCAAATGGAGTGGTGCAAAATAGTGTGGAAGGAAGTATTAGAGTGGTAGATTTGCGTGTCATCGACAAGAGTGGCATGGAGTAGAGCGGAGTGGTGAAGCATAGAGTGAAGTGGTCATATATTGTTGTTGCTTCTTATAGTAGAGTAGAGAGCTCTGTTGCAGACTGTGAAAAATTCTTGTGGAGTGGAGTAAAGTGTTATACATTGGAGTGTACACACAGAGAGTAGAATGCAAAGTTGTACAGTGTAGTAGAAATGTTGTAATTTATAAGGAACTGTGAGTGGTGTGTTTACTCCTCTCACTATTGTAGGCTGTGAGAATCTTTCCTTTTCCATAAATGTTGTCCCTACTTTTACCTTCTCAGGGTTATTGGCTTATCATTCTCCTAGCTCAAATAGTCAGGCCCATATTTATACTCTTTTGTGCTGCATTAGCGCCATTTTTTGACGCAAAAGCGGCGCAAACATACAAAATACAATTGTATTTTGTACGTTTGCGCTGCTTTTTTACGATCAAAAGCTGCAGAAATGCGGCGCTAAAAAAGTGTAAATATGGGTCTCAATTTCTACAAGCCTGACCTGGTATTTTGGCTGAACAGGCCCTACAAAAAACCAAGATAACACTTTGATGATATTAGCAGCAAGATTGCAAGGGACCTACTTGAGGACCATTCTGCTATACAACTTGTGCAGTTGATGGAAGATCCAACACAAAATTGGGCCATCTTCTTGACCCAATTATTATTAATTTTTTAAACATGAGGACAAAAAACACCCTTTCTGGTTCTATGGTCAGGCTATAATATTGTTCCTTTCCACCTCCCCAGGCATGGGAGAAAGAACTCTCCCTCCCCACCACAGTGATTAGTTGATAATTCATTGAAATAAGTGAAAAAGCTATTTAAAATATCTTACTATTTCATAAATCCTGCTAAAATATACACCCTACCACCCCCATCTGATTCTTGCTGCAATAAGCTGGCCAGGTATTTTGTTGAAAAACGTTAATAACATCTATGCTACTTTTGTAGATAAAGCAGAACATTACAACACTTTCTCCTACCATTTGTAAGGAAGATGTAGAAGAGTTGATAAAGATTGTTAAAACAGGTTCCCTTCTAGACCCGGTCACTCTTGAGCAGGTATGGAAAGGGAAAATGTAATCTATCTTGTTCTGGTAGATAGTCTCAATTTATCGCTTTGGAGCTGTGTGGTCCCGATTTTATGGAAACACACTGCTGTGAAACTGTTATTAAAGAAACCATCTTTGGACCTTGCATTAGCGGAATACTATAGGCCAAAATTCTTGTTTCTATGTATAAGCAAAGTGCTTGAAAAAGTTGTCAATCAACAGTTACCTTCTATTTTGGAAAAAGCATATGTTATTTTATTTCATTCAAACAGGCTTTTGTCTAGGATGTGGTACGGAGACAGTACTGTTAGCTGTTATGGAAGAATTAAGAACAATTCTTGATCAGATCAAAGTGGGTTGCCTGCAGTTATGTTATTTGATCTTATTGCAGGTCTTGAATATGTCACACCCTATTCTACTTCACAGGTTGGAGGAAGCATGAGTGGTCAGCCTAACTTTGAAATAGATTGACTCTTTTCTAGATGAAAGGAGCTTCGAGGTTTATGAGGAGCAGTTTTACATAGAATCATACTCTCTAAAGTGTGGAGTACTCCAGGGGTCCTCACTAAGTTCTTCTCTATTGAATGTGTATGTTCATCCTATGGTAGAAATTATGTCTTCACACGTTTCTTGATAGTGTAATATGTGGAAGACACTCAGATTGTCATTTTGCTTACCCCCAATAAGGAAGTAGACTCTAGTCGGCTCAGTTCCTGCTTGAATGAGGTAGCAGAAGGTATGTAAGTCAGTTGCTTAGAGCTTTATGGAGGTAAAACTGAGGTGGTGGTAGTAGGGAGTGATTCTTCTCGTTGGTCTGTGTTACCCTGGCAAGACTCATTAGAAGACCATCCAACAGCAAAATTAGTGGTAAGAAGTTTGGGGGTATGGATTGACAATAAGGTTACTTTTGGTGAAATATGCTAAGAGCTGGATTCTTTGCTCTGCTGAAGATAATAATAAAAATGCTAGCATTTCTACCTTTGTGCGGAGACTGGTGGTACAGGTGTTAGTCCTATTGTGATTGGATTATGGTAACTCTCGTTCCCTTGGAAGGCCCTAGTATGTTGTAAGAAGACTTCAAGTGGTACAAAATGCTGCAGCTTTGCTTTTGTTGAAATTACCTAAATATAACTCTGTTTCTGCAGTATTGGCCTCTAAACACTGACTCCTGAGGATACAGTGCAAGGCCCTGCGCAGAGCTCACCGGGTTTCCCATAATAAGGACTACAGCTACTACAAAACTTGGTCTGTCTATATCTTTCCAAGAAAACATTGCGTTCATCAGCTCTATATCTATTACCAATTCCGAAGAAGTGAAGGAAGATCTTTTGCTAATGTAGTTCTTAAATTATGGAACTCACCGCCTACAGAGCTGCAGAAGACTAAAGATGCATTACGTTTTAGGAAGCAGTTGAGGACTCTGCTGTTTATGTAACTCTGTTATGATATGGCTATTGGTATGATCTGTCAGCCCTGGGAGGCCCTTTTGGTAGCCATATACTTCAGAAATGCCAAAAAAGGAATAAGAATGGAAAAATAGAGTTTTGCAGAGTGGACTTGTACAGAGTAGAATAGAGTGTTGTAGAGTAGAGCAGCATATTGTGGAATGCTGTACAGTGGCGTAGATTGGGGTACCATGTCATACAGTTCAGTTGAGTGGCAAGGAATAAAGTACAGGGAAGTAAAGTATTATAGAGTGAAGTGCCATCTCATACAGTACAGTGCCATGGAGTGGAGTAGAGTGGAGTAGCATTGCATGCACTGGAGTTTAATGTCATAGAGTGGAGTGGCATGTCATACAGTGGAATGGTACGGTGTGTTAGAGAAATTGGAAAACTGTCATAAAGTGGAGTAAAGTGGAATATTGTGTTAATGGAGTCAGGTATAGTACAGTAGAAAGTAGTAGAGTGTGGTACAGTGGAGTGGCACAGAGTGTTGTAGAGTTGAATGACATGCAGTACCATTGAGTGGTGTAGAGTAGAATACTCGAGTAGAGTGGAGAAGTATATTATAGAGTAGAGTAAATTGTGGTGGAATGTCATAGTGGAAGGTGAGTTGAGTGTAGACCTGGGAAATAAAGTCCACTCCACTGGGAGAGTTTGCAAAATTTGACAGTTAGACTCCGCACTCCAAAACTGAGCGGAGTCTTTCCCAATTGGTGCACGCTTGATGTCATTTCATGTGTGCGGGAAGCAAGATGAGAGACTTCCGGTCACTCGCTAGTACAAACAAGATTTTGTGCCCATCCGTGAGATTTAGCACTGCACCAGTGACTTCCTGCATGTCTTTTGTGATGTAGGCAAGCACAAGTGGGCGCGATCAACCGTGGCTGCAACATAGCTAAGGTCAAGCAGCTAAAATGTCCTCAAAAAGACAACTTTGAGTTAAAACTCATCTCTAATGGACCGTGCGAGTTGACCTTTTTGTGTGAGGAGTACTTTAAACTTTAAAAAGAAAAAAATCAACAACAGGATGTGCCCCAAAGACTTCAACTTCCTGTCCAGCAGGCTCCTCCCAGTGCACTGTCCATCTCCTGGTCACTTTTAAGTTGACTTCAAGCTGGAAGGGCACCTTTTGTCTCCTGGATTTACCATTGAATTCAAGGACTTTGTTGTATTTGAGATTTTGCAAGTAAGTTAAAAAACAGTTGTATAAGGGTGTTTTACAACTTGTTTGTTTGATAGCTGAAAAGTCACTTTTATTGATCTGTTAAAAACAAATAGGATATATAAAGGCATGGCACAGTGCAAGGAAAGAGTATTTAAAGTTTAAATCCCACAAAAGACTTATTTATTGCTCCAGGCAAACAAGTAACCTTAAACTTAGTCTCCATGCCTTCAACTAAGCAGGCAGCATGGTAGTCCGGGAAACAGCACACTGCACAGAGTTAATATAGTAGCAGTGCAGTCATGCCAGGGTGGTTCAGTCATTGCCTACACATAGTTCTTGCTACAGTAGTTACTCCTGGCGTAGGAGAGAGCAGCAGTGTACCGGGCAGAGAAGTTCTCTTCTTTGTTGAGGCAGGAGCAGCATAGCAGGCCACCCCCGAGAAGCAATGAGGCAGCAGAGGCCCAGCTAATATACAGGAATCCCCCAGCTCCCTCTTTTGGGCTTCAACCACCAGTGGGTTGTAGAAGTCACAAATAACTGAGTTTGCCAACCAGCAAACAGGGATCCATATCAGGACACCAGCAGTGATGAAGATGATGCCAGACAGCACACAGATCTTGGCCTTGGCATTCTCGTCCTCCACACATTTGGTGCACTTGGCACCAATAATGCAAGTGAACAAGCTTAGAATGGCAACAAGGATGGAGATGACAGTAAGGGTTCAGGTGGCCTGCAGGTCCTGAGGCAAGGCCAGCATGGAATTGAGGCCCTCCCGCATGATCTGAGCCACAACAATGCTGTTACCAATGAAGGGTGTGACCTTCCACATGGGTAATGTGCAAGTAATGATTGTGCCAATCAAACCAATCAATGCCAAGGCCATTCCGAGAATCTGGAGACCAGTGAAAGCCATCTTGGTTTGATGTCTAAGAGATAGAATCTGAAACAGCGGCTCTCTCTGCCCGGAACATTGGTTGATAGAGGGCATGCACCAGGATTGATCTATACTTTTATTTGATTTATTTTAGTGAGTGGCTTTAATTTGGTGCCTATATATAGTTTTACTTGTAATTTTTCTTCTATAAAGGAAAAATGTTTTACAGTTCAACACATTTTTTACCCTTGTTTTGTTTCGTAAATTTGCAATATTCATTTACTTCACTATGTTAATGTTAAGTGGACTAGTCTGCTAATGAAATAAGCCTTCCAGCTATAGGCCCAGTACTAGTCATGGGTGCGTGATGACACAACGGTTTGTGGTGTCTGTTGAACTGAGACACAACGGATGGCATTGGATTAAGTATATCAAAATGTTGTTTGGCTATATTTCATGTCTTTGTTCTGCAAACAGTGTATGGTGGGGTAATATTATACTTGCTGCCTTTGTATGAAATATGTTGTTGGACATTTTTTAGCCCCTTTAAATTTTGTTTTTGGGAATTACTGACTTAATCTGTTTTTTTCTCCTGTACTATTGCCTTTTTGTCTGGCCAGTGTGGGAGAGTGTTTGTCAAAGGCTGCCACATGTCTTTGTTCCCATGCCATGTGGCCAGGGGCTATTTTAGTATAGTCAATTATAGTTCTATAACTATATATGTTTTTTTGTTTTCTATTCATCTTGATTGTTGCTTGACCATGTGGCTGGTGGCCATTTTGTATAAGCCGCCAGTAGGCCTGCATGTGTTCTTCTTTGTTGTGATGGCCATGCCTCCTTGCTGGTTGTTGCTGTTTGACGATGTGGCTGGCGGCCATTTTGTGTAGGCAGCCAATGTGCTTTTAGGCATGCATGAGGCCTAGCAGGTCAGTGCTTATGACCAAATTACTGTATGAACAGTGTTTTATATTTTATTATATACTTTGTTTGTACTTTTACCTGCACCACTCCTTGCTTCCTAAATCACTGTAGTTGTTCATGGTAGTCCCCTTCCCTTGGTACATTTTTTAAAATAATTTGTTTCACAAACTCTATTTTATTTATAATAATAATAATAATAATAATAATAATAATAATAATAATAATAATAACAATGATGATAATAATAATAATAATAATAATAATAATAATAATAATTGTTATTATTATTATTATTATTATTATTATTATCTTAATAAATTACACTTTTTGATGTAATTTTTTATTATTTATTTTTTTAATTTTGTTTCCATTTCCTACATTAGCCCTATGTCTGCTGTAGGTGTAAGGCTGCACAACATTACATTATTTAAGGATTATTTGTCACCAGCACCTCTCTGAGTGCCACATGCCAACTTGATGCACATAAAGCTAACAGTTACATTCTGTATGTTGTAGTAGCTCTTTCTAATCCTTCCTGAGTGTACATGATAATGAAAGTTAATGTTGCTGTGGTTTTACAAATGGATACATTGTCCTTCTTGCATGTTTGCTTTTAGGTGCATGAAGAGAAAGAGACATCACTACAATATTCCTAGGCAGAAGTCCTGTGCGCGACGTGATGCATGACCACACTCATGACCACACAGATCTCACTTCAGCTTGTGAAGCTAAGTGTTACTGCAAACTGACAGCTTCAAGATGGCCCCCATAGAAAAGTGCTACCAAGAAAGCCGGCAGTGATAAGAACGAGCTTCCCACCGCTGGTATGCTGCGCTAGACATTTTTTGGGCAAAAATGTGTGCCTGCTGCATCGGTCTCTGGCTAGCAAGCTGGGAGCAGCACATCAGCTGCCCCATTTCAAGCCCATGTATGGCTTAGGGGCAACCTTTCTAGTCACAGCAACGCCGACGAGCAGTGACATTGACTTGGGCTTATCTTTTTCTCAAGTAGTACCCAATCGTTGCTGGAAATTCAGCCACAGCCAGCAACATCAGTTCCTCCCGAAGTGGGAGCACATGGGGATATTGAGCTTCATGCTGAGGAAGCCGAAGAAGCCCCTCTTTCACAAGATCCACTGTCTTCCGGATCTCTGCCATCTTCTTCAAGCTCCCCTTCTGATGATCAAGACTTCACTTGGATGCCACCTCAGTCTGAGACACACCAGGAGATGCAGGGAGTGAAAGGGAAGGTATCTTAAAGCCTTAGAGTTAAGCATAAAGGAGAGGAGGATGACAAGTCTTCCGACGAGCCAGTCATCATGGAAGTTAGCCCAGCCCCAGTGGAGTCCGACATTACCCCATCTTCTCAACCTGCGCTGAGGGATGTGGCACAGACACCACCACCTCCACTAGCTTTCATATTTACAAGCCCCCAGCTACAACCTACATTCACAGCCACCTCAATATATGTAGGTACTGCAGAGAGGCAAACATCATCAAAACAACACCCACCTACTGCCACTTCTTCCGACATTGGCAGTAGCACCAGTGACAGAAAGTTGCCAGTTTGGAACTTATTTACAGTTAGTGAAAAGGAGCCAAGCATTGCCATATGCTTCATTTGCCTGAGCAAGTTTTAGTTGGGGTAAGCTTGGTACACACTATGGTGGCCAAACAACCCATTTGAGAAAAAAACACACAATCCGCTGAGAGCCGCTCCTTAGTGGCCAAAAGCCTACAAGTGGTATTAGTGAAGGCAGGCAATCGGATCCGATCATGGAGGAAGGTGAAGAAGAGTGTGGCATTTTTGTTATACAAATCAGCTCAATCCCCAGCAGTGCAGTAGTACCTTCTCCTACACCAGTAACATTGCAGTGGCACAGGAAGACTCAGAGTCAGGTTGAAACACCAAGGCAAGAACATACAGCGGCTGCCCCCTGAGATGCACATTAAGCCTACCACCACCTTCTGCTTGGAAATCACCTGTATCAGTGGCACCAGTAAAGAAAAAAATCCAGGCTACTATTAACAGCATGTTTAGGCAGGATGGGGAGTACTGAGGCAACCACCCAATGGCACGTTTGTACAATTGGAAGCTGGCTAAAATGTTAGCCCTGGACTTACTCTCTTTTTTGTGTAAGGAGGGTTTTTTATAGCTTCTGTAGTGTCCATCTGCCTGAAATGCTAGGTTCCCAGTTGGACCTATTTAGCCAGAGTTACTCTTTTAGTATTACATCATGATTTTCTGGAATATGTTGGACAAGCTTTGCAGCAGAGTGCTGTCCACACATTCTACCTGATGACAGACATGTGGACCAGTTCACAAGCCACTGATTACATGTGCATCACTGCACTTTGGCTCTCTTTTGTGGGTACTAGAGAAATGATATCTGCAGGCATTGACACTGCCGAAATTTTTAATGGTGCTCGGAAGCAAGCAATGATACCTATGTTCCCCGTGGAGAAATCCCATACAGCTGCAAACATCTTGGATGACTTTAACAACAAAGTCTTTAAATGGCTGCCCCCAGAGAGCTTAACATTGGATTTGTTGACACGGTCAATGGCAGTAATATAGTTGAGGCCATGTCAGATGGTGGCTATTTCAAGGTCCTGTGTTTGGCGCACTGCATAAGCACCATTGTATAGGACTTTCTCAAAAATAACCCAGAGTCAGCAACTTACTATCCAGATGCAATGAAATCTGCACTTATTTCAGCCATTCTTTTAAAGTCTGCAAGCTGTTGAGGATTATCCAGCTTGCTAATGTAATGCCAGTTAAACCCCTCATACAGAAGGTGCCAACACTTTGGAATTAAATTCATTACAGGTTGCCACATCTGTTTAAGCAGTGCAGACTGATCTGGGCCAACCACCTAAGTTTGAGGACAAACTCTATTTCCCTGACTAGACCTGGACCACCCTAGAACTTTCTTCTTCCTACTATTGACAAACTGCTTTGAGATAAAAAAAAGGATATAACTAGCTGAGGGAACATTATTATTTTAGATTGTTTGATTCTATCTCAATGACTAATGAACTGCAACCGTTTTAGGCACATGTATAGTCGGATTGGAGTTGGATCAGTGTGCAGTGAAGAAGTCTCCCCACCTCCAAACTCACTTCAAGGAGATTTGAAAGACACTGCCTGCCTCCACTCTGTGCCTATCCTTCCTTTTTGTCCTCTAGCAGGGCTGCCCCAGATATTTGATTAACAATTTACTGGCCGATGTGTATTTTGTTTTGTGAATCAAAGAGGATCAGCAATGTATCTCCATGCTTGATTACTTGATTTGAACAGGTAAGGAATGCTATATGTCCCAACGAGTGATATGAGTGGATTCTTGTTTCAATGTTGAAGAATGGTTTCTGTGACTCAAGTCTAGTGGTGGCAGATAGTGAGAGTGGGGGTTTATTGTTTAACTATAATTTTTTCCTTCCCTTTGACACTTAGCGAGATTTGTTTGCTGATGGTTTCACACTGCTTTGTTTTCTGGTGCTTTGTCTTCTGGTTCACATTTGTCAAAGACCAGGCCAGTCCATTTAGCTAACAAACAAACACTACAGGTTGCTCTATCTCATTTGGGTTAGGAGACTATGGGGGTCATTACAACCCTGGCGGACGGTGTTAAAGGTGCGGCAATACCGCAAACAGGGCGGCGGACCAAAAAATGGAATTATGACCCTGGCGGAAACCGCCAACAAAGACAGCCACTTTAACACTCCAACCGCCAAGGCGGTACAGACAAGCAGTGTGGCGGTCACCGGCAACAGACAGGCGGAAGACAATGTATCGCCCACAGTATCACAACACACCAATCCGCCACCTTTTCCGGGGCGGATTCACCGTGGATAAAAACACGGCAGAAACAGCCATTTCAATGGGAAAAAGCTCACCTCAACACATCTCACGAGGAACGAGGACTCCATGGAGCCCGAATTACACATTCTACCGGCCCTTGTATTCGTACTCATCTACGAAGACCAACGCCGGCACGGGTGAAGACAACGGTGAGTACTTCACCTACAACAAAGGGGAGGCAAAAGTTAGGGGGACACACACGAAACACCCCCGCCCCCACCCTCGCATATTACAACACACACACCAATGCATGTACAAAAATCACAGTAACAACCCGCAACCCCCCCGGAAGAATGCTAAGACAAAACAAAATCAGTCCAAACATTGTAATGTATCAATACACATGTGTCAAAAATATACAGATATTTTATAAAATCAGTCAGAAATATATACATTACGAGAAGTAGTGCAGAAATGCACATATCAATGTCCGTGCACCACTAGTCTAAAAAAGCATGGGCGAGGCCCACAATAGATACCTGTCCACAATCGGAGAGAACACTGCTGGGGCATCAGAAAGAAATACTACAGGCACCTCAGGGGGAAGGGAATGGGGTGCACATCAGCCGGATGAGTGCAAAGCCAGATCCACGACGGGGCTCCATGCCCATTGATGTATCCTGGGAAGTGCAAAGCCAGAGTCTCTCAAGTCTCTACAGTGGGTGGGTTGCCCACTGTACCATCCTGGGGAGTGCAAAGCCACAGTCTCTCAAGTATCTACAGTGGGTGGCTTGCCCACTGTACCATCCTGGGGAGTGCAAAGCCACAGTCTCTCAAGTCTCTACAGTGGGTGGGTTGCCCACTGTACCATCCTGGGGAGTGCAAAGCCACAGTCTCTCAAGTCTCTACAGTGGGTGGGTTGCCCACTGTACCATCCTGGGGAGTGGAAAGCCACAGTATCGCAAGTAGATAACAGCCTCCACTGGCTCTGGAGGGGGACTGGTGCCCAGACTGGATTAGTCTCCCAGTGAAAGTTCCTGTCCCGTCACTGTCCCAGCTGCACATGGGATAACGATGCTTGATGTGGCGGTCTTTTCATTCTTCCCCGGTGCATACCCTGTTCAGCGGTGCTTTGCCATGGCGGTCTCTGGGCTGTTCAGCGGTGCTTTGCCATGGCGGTCTCTGGACTGTTCAGCGGTGCTTTGCCATGGCAGTTCTGGACTGTTCAGCGGTGCTTTGCCATGGCGTCTCTGGACTGTTCAGCGGTGCTTTGCCATGGCGGTTCTGGACTGTTCAGCGGTGCTTTGCCATGGCGGTCTTTGGACTGTTCAGCGGTGCTTTGCCATGGCGGTCTCTGGACTGTTCAGCGGTGCTTTGCCATGGCGGTTCTGGACTGTTCAGCGGTGCTTTGCCATGGCGGTCTCTGGACTGTTCAGCGGTGCTTTGCCATGGCGGTCTCTGGACTGTTCAGCAGTGCTTTGCCATGGTGGTCTCTGGACTGTTCAGCGGTGCTTTGCCATGGCGGTCTCTGGACTGTTCAGTGGTGCTTTGCCATGGCGGTTCTGGACTGTTCAGCAGTGCTTTGCCATGGCGGTCTCTGGACTGTTCAGCGGTGCTTTGCCATGGCGGTCTCTGGAACGGGCATTGGTGTGTGGCATGACGTTCCCTGGACTGGGCATTGGTGTGTGGCATGACGTTCCCTGGACTGGGCATTGGTGGGTGGCATGACGTTCCCTCATAGCCCAGCGGGGCTGTGGCAGCTGGGGCCCTCCTGTGCACTGACTCCGGAGGTGGTCTCCTGACGAGTGAGGATACATGGGCCCTCCTGGGCACTGACTCCGGAGGTGGCGGTGGTCTCCTGACCTGTGAAGATACTTGGGCCCTCCTGGGCAATGACTTCGGCGGTAGTCTCCTGACCAGTGACAATACTTGGGCCCTCCTGGGCACTGACTCCGGCGGTGGTCTCCTGACCAGTGACGATACTTGGGCCCTCCTGGGCACTGACTCCGGTGGTGGTCTCCTGACCAGTGACGATACTTGGGCCCTCCTGGGCAATGACTCTGGCGGTGGTCTCCGGACCAGTGGCGACGGTGCTGGCGGTGGCGTCTCGACCGCCGGGAAGGATGCTGCCCTTCTCCGCCGTGATGCTCACAACAGGCTGTGCAGACTTCCTCTGGCCCTTCCCCACCTTTGGAGGAGTCACAGCTGACTCTGCAATCCCCTTGGGACCCTTGTGAGTTGTTTTGCCTCCAGGAGTCTTCACAGGGTCCTGTCGGCCACTTTCCAATTTCAGAGCCTTTACAGGGGGTGGGCTGCCAGTGCCTTGGCTCCGGGTCACACTGCCTGCCCTGGTGGCCGGTGCACTCCACACACCTTGAACACGCACCACTGGTATTGGAGGCTTTTTGGCGGAGGTGCTACGACGGGACTGATGAATTTGAGGGGGGGTGGGGGCAAAAAGGTAAACTTTACAGAGGGACAGTTTCTGACGAACACTGGGATGGGTAGTTGGAGGGGGCCTGGGAGTGGAGGAAGAGGAGGTGGTTGTAGGAGGTGTCACTTTAGGTGTTTTGGGTGCAGGTGCAGGTACTGGAGGATGTCGTGAGGTGGATGGATGTTGGGTGTGTGGGTGCTCGCGTTTGTGTACTTTGGAAGGGGGCGTCACAGACACACTGGGAGAGGACACAGGGGACGTGTAAATGGGAGTGGAGGTGGTGAGTGCAGGTGAGTGGGGTGTGGTGCTGGGTGTTCTGGTGTGAGTCCTGGTGCCTGTAGATGTAGTGCATGCAGGTGAGAGTGTAGATGACACTGGAAGGGAGGAGGGAGAAGAGGAGTAGGGGGACACAGTGGAGGCAGTGGATGTTGCTGTGCCTGTATGTGGGTGATGCTTGCGTGAGTGCCTGTGGGTTTTGTGGTGCCTATGTTTGCTTGAGCTTCCCTTGTGTGTTGACTTGTGTGCATGCTGGTCTGTAGGTGTGCTTGGGATGGGCTGGGATTCAGGGGAATGGGTCTGGGTGGAGGAGGTTGGAGGGGGGAGGCTAGACACAGGGACAATGGCTGCCATCAGTGCTGAGGCCAAAGATTGCAGGGTTCGCTGATGGGCAGCCTGACCAGAATAAATGCCCTCCAGAAATGCATTACTGTGTTGCAACTCTCTTTCTACACCCTGGATGGCATTCACAATGGTAGACTGCCCAACAGTGAGTGACCTGAGGAGGTCAATGGCCTCCTCACTGAGGGCAGCAGGGGTGACTGGGGCAGGGCCTAAGGTGCCTGGGGCGAAGGTGATGCCCACCCTCCTGGGTGAGCGGGCACGGGGCGAACGCTGAGGGGCTGCTGGGAGGGCGGTGCTGGTAGGGGAGGTGGTGGCTGTACCAGTAGAAGTGGGGCGCACAGATGGTGCCGCCACCACAAGGGAGCTCCCATCGGCGGACGAGTCTGTGTCGCTGCTTGGTGATCCGGTGGCCGACGTGAAGCTCCCCTCGCCCTCCATCCCACTGGTGCATTCTGAGTCCGTAGTGTGGCCCTCCATGGCCATGTGGGATGCAGCTCCCTCGTGCTCCGGTGCCACTGTACCTCCGCCTGATGATGCTGATGCACAAAAGATCAGCGAAAGCACAAAAAGGGGGGGGGTGGGACAGAAGAAGAACAGGTTGAGTGCATGGCATACCGCTACCGTTGGTGGACAAGACAGACACAGCAGCCCCCTGCACTACGCCGTGCTCCTGGCCTCTGCAGATGCAATTCCTGGGATCTGGCCTACATGGCTATGCTGGACATCTGCACACATGGATGCCACAGGGGCATCTATAATTGTACTTGTCACTCTACTGCGGTGTTGTTGAGTGCCACATGGGCTGCATTACAGAGGGGCCTAGTCTACGTATTTCTGGCTGGCCTAGGTATACCCAAAGGCCTCCTCCCCCACCCAGACCCCTCCACTGCACGCAAAGTCCACAGAATGTTGTTGTACTCACCCCCTTGTGTCTGCTGTAATGCCCTCAAGCGCCCATCCTACTCAGGGTAGGCCACCACCAGGATCCGGAACATCAGGGGGGTCATGGTGCGACGGGCACCCCTCCCACGTTGGGAGGCCATCCCCAGCTGAGCCTCCGCCGTCTTCTTGCTGCAGCGGCGAATGTCCTCCCATCTTTTACGGCAGTGGGTGCCCCGTCTCTGGTGGGCCCCCAGGGTCCGGACGTCCTTGGCGATTGCACGCCAAATGTCCCTCTTCTGGTGGGTGCTGACCTACATGACATGCACAAGGGAAGATGAGAAGTCATTACCAACTGCACCGTCGATGTGAGTGGACCCCCTCACTACTCCAGCCATGTGGCACATTCATTCACATGCATTAATGTTCCCTGAACTCTGCCCCCTTCCCTCTTACAACCAGCCCTCTCCACCCAGGCCTAGCCCATACAACGTGCTCCCTGTTTACTAACCTGTTGGTCTGGAGGACCGTAGAGTAGCGTGTACTGGGGGAGGACCCCGTCTACCAGTTTCTCCAACTCCTGAGCAGTGAAGGCAGGGGCCCTTTCCCCAGATGCAGCAGCCATTGTCTCTTCCAGACCGAGGTCACAGCAGCACTTGCAGTGTAGGTCCTCTCCTGTCGAAGATCAGGTATCTAGTGATAGAACAGATAGAAAATGGCGGTCACGTCCGCGGCGGTGACGTCCACGGCAGTGCGTATCATCAACGCCGGCATACCTGTTCATTGGCTCCTGGGACCCATAGGGTCCTATGTTAACCAATGCAGCATTGCGCCGCGGTCTACGACCGCCTACCGCGACGGTGTGCAACGCCAACGCTGTTACCCCACATTCCCATTGTCCCAGTTTAGAGGTCAGGCAGCCGCCATTTCAGGGGCCCACATGGCTTCATTTACTTCTGCGTCACACATAGCTGGGCCTACACTCAACACACATACAGGAAGGGTTTTGTGTTTGGTGTCATCTTCTGTGTAACTGTGGCTACATACCTGCAAAAAAATTTACTTGATCGTCGCTGTTGTCCTTCCTAGGCGCCGTCAGCTGGGACATTTGAGAAGATGTCGGAATCCTCCGGTGTACCGACCGCTGGTGGACCTGTTGACAATGGAGGAACGACATGTAATTGTGACCTACAGGTTTGACCGTGCCACAATCCAGGAACTATGTACCCAGTTGGAGCCAGACCTGATGTCACCAATCAGCCATCCCACTGGAATCCCCCCTGACATGCAGGTGCTGTCAGTGCTCCATTTCCTTGCAAGTGGGTCATTTCAGACAACAGTGGCCATGGCATCAGGGATGTCCCAGCCCATGTTTTCCAACGTCTTGTCCAGAGTGTTGTCTGCCTTGCTGAAACACGTAAGGAGATACATCATTTTCCCTGAGGTGGAGGACTTGCTTACAGTGAAATGTGACTTCTATGGCCTTGGACATATCCCCAACGTCATTGGTGCCGGATTAGGAGGGTGATCGAGCGCACCTTCGACCTCCTGAAGGCCAGGTTCAGGTGCCTCCATATGACAGGTGGTTCCCTATTCTACTCACCGAAGAAGGTGTGCCAGATCATCATCGCCTGCTCGTTGCTTCACAATCTTGCTTTGCGACGCCAGGTACCTTTTCTGCAGGAGGATGGTCCAGATGAGGGTGTTGTGGCAGCTGTGGAGCCTGTGGAGCCTGTGGACAGTGATGAGGAGGAAGCTGAGGAAGAAGACAACGACAACAGAGAGTCAGTCATACAGCAATATTTCCAGTGACACACAGGTGAGAACATTTTCATTTTTACCATTACATTCACTGTCACACGTCTTCCTCTATCCTGTGTGTAATTTCATGGGATTATTTTGTAACTGAGTTGTTTCTTTCCATTACGGTTTCACAGGTGTGGTTACCAACGTGTGTCATCTGCTTGCATCCTTCAAGGACTTGTGATGTGTGACATTGGTATGTTGCCTTTACATCTAACAACGCATTTTGACACTGTCATAGATATTACATTTTACCAAATCATGCACTGACTCAAGATTGTTTTGTGTTTCAAGGTTGTTTATTGAAGTGCTCAAAAAAGGAGGGGAGTTGTAAAATGGTGATGGGTGATGGCGGAGGAATGTCCATGGCAGAGTCCAGTCCATTAGTCTCACAGGTGCACTGCCCATATGGGCATAGGAAGTGGAGCTGGGGCAGTTCAAGTATGGACAGGGTAACAAAGTGGGACAGTGGGGGTACAATCAGGGTGGTCTCATTTCCTGGCGGGGGTCTTGCCATCTTGCTCTGTCCTGTTCCTGGCTCTCAGGGACCGCTTGCGTGGTGGTTTTCCGTCTGCAGGGGATGGGCTGCTGGTGTGGTGGTCCTGTGGCGGGGCGTCCTGTCCACTAGCGCCGGCGGAGGTGGTGGGAAGTTCATCGTCCATGCTAGTGTCAGGGGCCCCTTGTAGTGACACTGTGTCCCTCAAGGTCTGCTGTATGTCCTTCAGTACCCCTACGATGGTGCCCAAGGCGGAGCTGATGGTCCTGAGCTCCTCCCTGAACCCCAAATACTGGTCCTCCTACAGGCGCTGGGTCTCCTGAAACTTGACCAGGACCGTCGCCATCGTCTCCTGGGAGTGGTGATATGCTCCCATGATGGAGGAGAGGGCCTTGTGGAGAGTGGGTTCCCTTGGCCTGTCTGCCCCCTGTCGCACAGCAGCCCTCCCAGTTCCCCTGTGTTCCTGGGCCTCCGTCCCCTGGACCGTGTGCCCACTACCACTGCCCCCAGGTCCCTGTTGTTGTTGGGGTGGTGGGTTATCCTGGGTTCCCATATTTACAAGCCCCCAGCTGCAACCTACATTCACAGCCACCTCAATATATGTAGGTACTGCAGAGAGGCAAACATCATCAAAACAACACCCACCTACTGCCACTTCTTCCGACATTGGCAGTAGCACCAGTGACAGAAAGTTGCCAGTTTGGAACTTATTTACAGTTAGTGAAAAGGAGCCAAGCATTGCCATATGCTTCATTTGCCTGAGCAAGTTTTAGTTGGGGTAAGCTTGGTACACACTATGGTGGCCAAACAACCCATTTGAGAAAAAAAGACACAATCCGCTGAGAGCCGCTCCTTAGTGGCCAAAAGCCTACAAGTGGTATTAGTGAAGGCAGGCAATCGGATCCGATCATGGAGGAAGGTGAAGAAGAGTGTGGCATTTTTGTTATACAAATCAGCTCAATCCCCAGCAGTGCAGTAGTACCTTCTCCTACACCAGTAACATTGCAGTGGCACAGGAAGACTCAGAGTCAGGTTGAAACACCAAGGCAAGAACATACAGCGGCTGCCCCCTGAGATGCACATTAAGCCTACCACCACCTTCTGCTTGGAAATCACCTGTATCACCTGAACCCGCTGATTGACCTGTCCTGGGTACGGAGGATTGGTCCCGCTGGGTGGGTAGGTGCTGTGCTGGTGTTACCAGAGGGTGGAAGGTCAGTGTTGAGCTGTGCCTGTGCAAGGGAAACCGACAGTCCCAAGGCCCACGATGGTCCGGGCTGGTCATCAGGCTCCAATAGGGCAGAGCTGCTATCGTCACTGTGGGCCTCTTCTGTGGGTGGAGTGGAGTTGTCTGGACCCTCTGTTGTGGTGACGGTCCTTCGTGTTCCTGCAGGGGCATAAGAGCATGATTATAGCATGTGTGTGTGTGATGGTGTGCAATGGGTGGGTGTTTGTGTACCCCAGTGCAAGCATTCCTGTGTGGGGGCTTGTGTGATGATGGTTAGGGGGTTGTACTGGGTATGTGCAGTGGGCATGCTTAGGTGATGGGTGTCCATGCTTAGTTGTGTCATGCAGGGCTTGGTGTTCGGATGTGTAGTTTGTGTTATTAGGAAATTAGGGAGGAGTTTGGGTGATAGGGGAGGGTGTGAGGGTGGGGGTGTGTGATAGCATGCAGGTAGAGTGGGGGATATGATAGTTAAGATTTGACTTACCAGTGTCCATTCCTCCACTGACTCCTCCGAGGCCCTCTGGATGCATGATGGTCAAGACTTGCTCCTCCCATGTTGTTAGGTGTGGGGGAGGAGGTGGGGGTCCGCCGCCAGTCCGCTGAACCGTGATGTTGTGCCTGGAGACCGTTGAACGCACCTTCCCCCGTAGGTCGTTCCACCTCTTGCTGATGTCGTCCCGATTTCTTTGGTTCTGTCCCACAGCGTTGACCCTGTCCACTATTCTTCGCCATAGCTCCATCTTCCTGCCTATGGATGTGTGCTGCACCTGTGAGCCAAATAGCTGTGGCTCTACCCGGACAATTTCCTCCACCATGACCCTGAGCTCCTCCTCTGAAAAGCGGGGGTGTCTTTGGCGTGCCATGGGGTGGTGTGTGTGATATGTGGGGCGGTGTGAATGTTGATGTGTGGTGATGTGTAGTGGTGTGTGGTGTTTTGTGCGTGGATGTTGTGTGGGTGATGGTGTTGTGTGCCTCTGTATATTGAGGTTGTCTTTGTTGTTCTGTCTCTCTGGCCTTCGTCTCTGATTTTTGGTCGTAGGGGTTTGTGGGTGATGTGGGTGTGTGTTTTATATAGTATTGGGTGTGTGGGAGTGTTGTTTGTATGTGTATCAGGTGTGCGTATTTGGAATTGTCCAATGTGGCGGTGTTTTGGAGATGTGTGTGTATTTTGAGCGCGGCAGTGTGTACCGCCAATGGAATACCACGGTTCAAAGACCGCCACGTGGATTCGTAGGTCGTAATAGCATGGGCGTGTTTCTGTTGCCGTGGAGGTGGAGGTGGAGGTTTTGTTTTCGCCAGTTTAACACTGACCTTTGGTGTGGCGGACTTGTGTGGGTGTCTGACTTTCGGCAGATTCCGTGATGTGTGTCATAATAGCTGTGGCGGAATTCCGCGGCCGGTGTATTGGCGGTCTTCTGCACATCGGTAAGCGGCTTTTACCGCCAATGTTGTAATGACCCCCTATGACTCTCAGAAGCAGTTGGTATGGAGTTGGACATAATCTTTAATAAGAGTCTGGAGGATTATGGAAGAACTCAGAGTATGAATTGACAAGTAAAGCAACTGCCAGAAGAAGGAAGTTATCAACTTCATGGAAATGAACATGGATGATGATGAGTCTAAGAGGACCATTCCAACCTGTGTACTGGTGGTGAGAGGCGAGTTGATTACTTGATTTGGGAAATGAAATGCTTCTGTGTGTGTGTGCTGGATACTTAAAATTGAAACTATGTAGTAGAGTGTTTTTGAAGGTAACTGGAGGAGACAGACATGTGGTGGATGATTTCACACCATCTACATGTTGTAGGTTAAGGTTAATGTCATGATGATTATAACAGTTGCAAGTTTGATCATCTCGATATATGCAGCCACTTTTCTGTGATTGTTGTAATTGCTCTTTTAATTTATCACACATCAGTCATAAGATGAATGCTTGCAAAGGACTTTATCCTTGCTTTGCTACCTCTGAGACTTCTTATTACACTACTCCTCATGAAGCTTGCCTTTCATTCTATCCTTCATGATTCTTTAATATCATTATAATCATTTCTGTTTTACAATCCACAGGCCTTCTCTTCTCCTGCACCATAACAGTTCTGCTTCCTTTATCGACCGCTTCAGACTGGCACCCAAAAAGATTGACTGGTCAATACAAGAACAATGTAGATGCACCACCCTATTTGGCAATACAGATCAATATATTTTTTCTTTCAATAATCTTTTTTAAGAACTGTGTGTGTTAGCTTCACCTCAAAATTATTTATATCTACTATTTTTCAAATGTAGGTGACAAACAATTTTAGATAAATAACAACTTGAGTCTCACTGGGGCTGATAGAATGTAAAGTTAATTGTGTCATGAATACTCATTTATTTTTTCTATTCCTCCCACAACAGGTTGCTGATCATTTCCCAGGTAAATATTGTGTTTGTGTAGTGTTTGCATTTTTGTCACACCATTCCCTAAATTCCGTTCCCATCCATTCATCAAATTCCTAACCCTCTTCCCCCGGGCTGTGTGATTTATTGAGGATTTACCTAATAATTTACACCATTGATTAATCACACACTTGGTTGGGCAGATGTGGTAGAAGCAATGCCAAATCAGTGTACAGGATCTTCATTTGAGTTCACCTAGCTGGAGTGGGACCTCGTTTCCGATCCCTTAACTGTTAGTGTGCAAGCATGCTACTACTACACCACCATGGCACCTTGAGAAACCATGCAGCCCTTGCTTCATCTATTCGGGTAAGAGAACACTGTTGTACTTTTAGTTTAGGCAATATAATTGGTAATGGAAAATCTCTCCCCCCACTCCTTATGCAGACACTAGGAGAGCAGTAGGAGAAGGTTACCTAACAGCATAATTAATTGTTATACACTATCAGCAGATTTTAAAACATGCTGCACTTAAAGGAAACAGTGCGAAGTAAAACACCCCAAAAAAGATTTTAGACATAAACAACGACAAATAAATATATATTAACCCCGTCCCTCAAAACAAGAATAGAAACCCATACCTTCCACCTATAACTGGCCCACCACTATCCCCAAACAAATCTCCTTTTTCACAACCAATGTCTAAAAAAACTATGTCCAACTGTCCATTAATAAAAGAAAACAAAATGCAAAAGTCCTGGTCCCAAAAAAACAATTCCCAACCTCTCCACCCACAACAAGTCCCACCTACCAAAATAAAAAGTTAAAAAGGGGCAGAAGAGGGCACTAACAGTCAGCCTGGAGTGCTCCCTCATGCATGCCCGCCTGGCTTCTATTTGTGCCAGCCTTCTAAGGACGCAGCATTGGAAAACTGTGTTTGGGTATCAATAATTACATGGCGGTGGGCAGCTGCCCTAGAACTGCAGCGCTGGTATTAAACATAGGCTGGAGACACTGGGGGCTGGCTGGAGCCCTGAACATTGACAGTGACTGCTGCTGCTGCCTCCTCTTCCTCCTCGAGGCCCATCAGCCGCTGATGTTCTGCCCTGGTGGCCTCCAGCTTCTTCCGCCACAGCCGGGCTGCTATTTCCTGCTATGATGGTGGACCATCAAAAATAGCTATATCAAGAAAGAAAAAAGAGAAATTGTAAACAACGTTCTGAGCAAAACACATGTTTAAAATCATGTTGTGGCACGCTAGCAGCACATTTGCTGGTCACCTCAGGCCATTCAATTTTGAGATGATTAGAGTCACAGCCAATATGTATACAAGTATTCTTCTCTCTCCTGTTGTGCTCAATTAATGGTGGCATGCTAGCTCAGCTGGCACCCTAGCCATACTTGTTACTGTCTGCAGTTGGGACAGCTGTACTAGAAAATTATCTTATTCCAATGGCCCTGTTCTTCTACTAAATAAATGCCTTTCAATTGTACCCAGACTACAAGGTCGAGGAATACTAAGAATGAAACACTCCACATAGTATAATAAAATCAATCATGCAGACATCCTGCCTGTCATAAGTAGATGATGGGAAATGCAAAGTACTGCAATACAGGGAAACAATTAAGGAATGGGATATATATATATATGTACATACTGTATTTTGCACATTCGTCGATGACCATCCCATCCATGAAACTCAAGGCACTTATTTAGTCCCATCATACTCATTGTCCTCATCACCCTTCTCCACCACACTTGGTAATAACTACTCTTTTCCCAAAAAATACATTTCCTTTGCAGTAAGGAAAGGAATCTTCCAAACTTACTCAACTACAGGGTAAGGTAGAGGGGATTAGGCTGGGTAGGGGGAGTATGCGCTTTTCTGATCAATTCATCATCATGTGCCTAAGGTTTGGCTAGTAGTGTGAGTCACTGTGGATGGCAAATGCTGAATGGGAAAAATGTTAAAAGAAGTTAATCTGTTATGGAAGCCATAATGAATTATATTTATATATCACTTGGCTAGAAAAATGTGACACAAGCAAAGAATTATTTTTTTATATTTTTCGGAAGACTGGGACAGAACTTAAGAAAGATTCAAGGAGTGAAGTACTAAGAAGTGACTGAGTGAGTGGGCACTGGGAGGTAAGGGAAACACACCTTGCTTTTGCGTTGCCTTGCATTGAAAACTGCTTGATAAACTAACCTAACTTAAGTAACTTAAGTAGACAGATGCTCATTGCACAGCCAACATTGCAGTTCAGATTGTGCCCAACTGAACCATACAGATGTTAGGTCAGCATGGGTGGCACTGGTGAAAGGCCAAGGAGAGGGAGGGATGCGATAGTCAATGGATGCCGGGATACATATTACCTGCCTGGCTTGAAAAATAGTGAGTCAAGGAAAAAGAGTCAGAAATACCACCCAACTTTTTGAATCAAAAGTAGGTGAGAAGAATGCCCCTATCCAGGAGAGCTCCCTTGTTTCTTCATTCCAAGCTTTTATCTATTCATCATTACAAATTTGCTTTCTAGTACTCTTATTCTCCACCCTTGGCTTTGATACCCACCATTTAAGCTTTACATTCTCTCATCCAGTCCTTCGCCATTTAAAACCATCCAAATTCCAAAATTCCAAAGATGGCTCTCAATGAACCTTTCACCAACATCCATTTACCCAATACCCACTCATGCATCCTTTCACCCATTCACCCATCCAAGACACCAAACCCATTTGAGGATTCCATTAACCTATCCAGGCAGGCAGACTTTCACCCATACCATGTCACCCACCTGGGCAGGCATCCTTTCACCCGTACACCCTTTCATCCATCTTTCATCCACACATGTATCTTATCATCAACACCTACCTACTTGATTACTATGCTCCCTTTTGCCCACACATCCTTTCACTCATATTATGTTTCACCCACCTTTCTCCCCATCCTTCTTTCAGTTTTCCAAAACACATCCTAGTTCTAGTTCATTTTATGAACCTGAGTCTGCTGAGTTGCAGATAAAAGAGGCCATTTATACCTACCTCCCGCTATATCTCCTAAAGGAGGGTGTTGATAAGTGAGTCAATAACACTAGTACAGCCTTGCAGTGACTATATTACTAATTGTCAATAAGCAGGCAATATGACTTACGACCACCTGCCACTGCCACTGATGAGACTCCCTCTTCATCTGCTGCTGTGTCTGTGGTGGCACTGTTACTGCTGGCCCCAGCACTGGTGGTCGGTGCGGCTAGCAAAAATCATTACTCATTTTAGACACCAGATCAGCCTCCTCCTATTGTTTTTTTCAATAGTAAATTACAACTGCAATACATCACTATATTTCAGTTACAGACTTACTTTCTATCAAAATATCAGGTAGGCAATATTTTAAAAGCCATTTAGTCAAGCCAAGCAAAAACTTCCGTAATGGAGGGGCAGAATTAGCTATTGATGAATATGAGATTTTCAAGAGAAATAAAAGGGTGCAAGAATTGGTCAATGAAGGACATATGGCCTTTTTGGATAATGCAATGGAGCTATTCTCTTCATACTTTCAACCATGGTCCACAGTCATCAACTGCTAGTGTACTATAATGATTCATACACAACATTGGAGGGTACAAACAATTACATGACCATGTTCAAAAACACATTTCTTTTTCCTTTTTTTTATGATTGAGCTGGAGCAAGAAAAACAAAGCCTTCTCATGAAACATGCGTAGCATACCTTACATGGGCATGCAAACTTCAGTACATGGGTTCCCTGAGCCATACCACCAGTCCGCACGATATATAAGGGGAGAGTGAAAGCTCACTGACAAAGCAGATGAAAGGAAGCTACAGACAGACTAGTACAGCCAGACAGTTTGGAGTGAAGAAACTTGAAATACATAAAATAAGTGAATAGGATGATGCATGGATAAGAAGAATTTACAAAACAGATAAATCAAAGAGGAGTTGAAAAAAAATAAGGAGACAGACACAGTAAAAAGGTAAAAATAATTCTGAATGTGGAGCAGTAAAATTTAGGGAAACAAATAATAGTATTAACAACAGGAGGACTTACTGGGGCCAGCAGAGCCATCTGCTCAGGCACTTGTGGAGGGGGCACCTTCAGCTCCTTTACCTGCCTGACAGCCCTCTTCTTGCCCCTAGATGTTGGATGATGTAAGAAAATAAACAGAAAAGATTACAGGTACAGTTCATCAATAATCTCTCCTAGAACATTCATTTTTTTAAAGGAAAAGCCAACCGCAGTAACATTTCTACATCAGAGTGCCTGTTTAATAATACTAGTATCTTGGACCATCCTATTCCAAATTTCCTAACCCTATTCCAAATTTCCTAAACTACATTTTGGAATTATTAATAAATTTCAATGAATGATTTCTACATTTCTCATCTCATTCTCAATTTCTCAATGCATAGATGGATGCATGCATGCAAAACTACACATCACTGGGAAATTGCTTGACAGTTGGCAACATACGACTTACAAAAAATAACTGCACAAAGAAGCGAGAGAACATGCTAACTCACTAATACTAATATTAACTATCACTATCTTAGACAGAACAGGGCACAGGAGGAGTCCCTGCATTACTCTCAATCATCCCAAGCAAGCACCAAAAACAAGTACAATTAGGTAGCACCGAGCACCTCTCTAGTTGAGAAGATGATCACATAATATTATATTTGTGACATAAAGTTTACATACCTGCATGTGAGCAGCATGCTTGCTATTTGAGAAGTACTATTAGCATAGAACACAAATCATAATTAATTATTACTCATCAAGCCCCATAACCTCTATGCCTAGCAGGTTTCACAGTCCAGGATATCGGCTCACCAGTGCAGTTAGCTGTTGCTGGGTGCGCTGGACTCCAGAGCTGATGCACACAGCGCAGCGCCCCCCTTGCAGAGTTGCTAGTGCTCCCAGGGGCTGCACCCAGACCTGTTTCTGCCACCTGCTGCCAAGGTAGAGAGGAGGTGACGCTGAACATAAAAGATCACTGCAGCCACTTCCACCTCCGAAAAAATGACACGGGCTGCAACCCTTCACTATGGCGCTACACACAAGTAGGAATGCTGCCAGTAGTGGTTAGTGACCTGGAGCTGCCACTCCCCTGCTCTAACATGGCACTGAGGTCTTGGGGGGAGAGATAACAAAGAAAACAAGAGGAAGAAAGGAAAATAAAGAAAGTGGAGCAAAAAACGTAAAAAGTACAAAAGTTGCAAAAAACACAAGAAATAAGGAAAAAAGTTAAAATATACAAACACAAAGAGAAAAGGTAATATAATAAACAAAAATAAGGGAAAATACGTTTTAAAAGTGTGGGATGGGACAGATTGAAAAGGGATAAAAGTAGGCACCAGCACCATAAAAAAGCAAAAAACAAGATAGCCCCGCCCATGCAAGGCGCGTGGTTCAGTTTGTGCAAGAATTCCAATACGAGTACGTACTTCGCATTGCCAGTGACGTTAAACTCCACCCAGTAGTGGAACTCCATGTAGCGCAATGGAGTTTTTTGTAACTTCGCATAGTTCTGCATAGCACGACAACTCAAACTCTACCCAGGCTTAGTAGAGTGTCATAGAGTCGAGCAAAGTGTGGCAAAGTAGCATATTGTGGACTACAGTGTTTTGGAGTGACATAGATAGGAGTACAGTGTTGAACAGTAGAGTAGCATAGAGTGCAATAGAGTTTGGTTGAGTGAAGGGACGAAGAATGACATAGAGTGGAGCAGAAGGTTGCTGAATAGAGTAGACTTGAGTGGCATAAACTGGAATGGCATACAGTAGGTGTTGTACAATGTTGTGTCGTAGAGTGTTGTATCAGAGTATTGTGGTTTAGAGTCTCATGGCATACAGTGTCATGGCATACAGTGTAGTACCGTAAAGTGGAATAGCATAGAGTTTAGTTGCTGACAGTGGAGTGGGCTACAGTGGAATTCCATATAGTGGAGTGGCATAGAGCGGACTGCCATAAAGTGTAGTACCCTTCAGTGGAGTGGTGTGAAGCAAAGTGGTGTAGACTGGAGTGACATACAGTGGAGTAGGATAGAGTAAAATAGCATAGATTAGATTGGCTTAATTGGAGTTGCGCACAATGGAATAGTGTGGAGGGGATTGGCCTATAGTGGAGTAGCTTACAGTGGAGAGGAAAAGAGTGAAATAGTGTGGAGCAGAGGTGTGTAGAGTGGAGTGGCATACAGTAGAGTAGCATAGAGAAGAATGATGTACAGTGGAGTGGTGTAGAGTGGAACACCAGAGAGGTGAGTAGCATACTGTGAACAGGTGTACAATGGAGTGACAGACTGGGGTGCCGTACTTAAATAAAGTGGTAAAAGGTAGGGAAAAGTAATCATATCTATTTCTTACCTATATCGAAGGTCCTAACCCACAACACAGGTAACGTGGCCTTAAAACAACATGGCTGCCTTTAACTTTTGTAAAGACAGTCATTAGCCAATCCTGTAATGCCTTGTTGTCACTTTGTTCCTCAGTAGTTTCTCAAAATATTGCAAAATATTGCAACATTTTGCAAAACTGCTGCAACAAAAGATATTACTAAGTTTAAATGCCTTGTAATGTAAAAATACTTACCCTAGTGACCTTTAACACTAAAAAGGACCAACTGCACACTATATCCTACAATCCTTCCACATTTCATGGAAATCTGACTGGACGTTTGGTACTATGTATAAGTACAAAGTCTACATAAATATGTATTTGTGCCCAAATGTTTTTTCTGACCCACCTTGTCTCTTTGCATCCCTTGACCAGTCACGGCAAAACTTTTCATCCTCTGCCAATGAAGAAAAAGCAATTGGTCTGGAAAGTTTTGTAGAGGTTCATCAAATCGGGCAAAGTTATTAGCAAGCAAAAATCAGAGGAATTCCTATACCTAGGAATCTTAACTTTAACTATAGTGTGACAATACATGTTTAGTTACGTATTCATATAGTTATCTTTTTATATTTTGGTCCTCAATAGCGTTTCCAAAATAATAAGGTCTCATTATCTTTCCTACTTGATATTCAGGATGCACATATCTATAGAGTACATCTGTACCATGTCATTGGAATCAAAGTACAAAAACACAGCTTTCTACTTTAATTCTTTTTTCAACAGTCAATGTCTCCATTTACAAGAATTGGATCATAAAGAAAGAGGGTGATCTAGATCAACCTCAGGATAGTGCAGTATTGGCCCAGAATAAAGATGCATGAGAGGCGCATAACTACAGAAGTAGTCTCAACTAGAGATAGAACCACCACCTACTATTAAATCTATATCACAAATATCTTCACTTCCAACGTCTGCAATGGGTTTGTTTGTGGATACAAAAAGTGTAAGACATTGGGTTATTGCTTAAGGGGAGTGGGAACCATAGTCAGACAACAACCATGATCTTCGTCAGGGTGAATCACGAAAAGTCACAAAGCAAACCTATCCTTAACTCTCTGGTAGCTTGGCACAAAGCAGTCAGACTTAAATTAGACGCAATGCATAAAGCATACAGTCATAAAGAGAAACCACAACACAAGAAAAATCCCAGTGCAATTTAGAAAAACAGAGTGAATTTTAGTAAATAATATGCTAACAGAATGGCAAAAATCCAATCAGTGGTACCAGAGATATTCAATTTTATGGTTTTGAGTAAAAAAAGCACCAAGGAGCAGAGAGCCTCAACAGTGGTAATCGGGTCACACTAGACCTGGACTAAGTCACAAGTTCAGGCAGACTGTGATGGAGTGGGATCTGGCTACAGGATTGGGATCAGCCTGCTGGAAGTTGTACCCTTATATCTTTCGCATGGTAATGTGAAGTATTGCAGTGTTCTTTGTTGGATCCGATGAAGCGGCTGGGCAGGAGTAGCGAGATGCTGCAATGCAACTTGGTGGTACTATGCAAGGTCCTGCATTGGGTTGCATTGTGGTGTATTGGTTCTGATTATGCTGTTAATAAGGAGCTGCAAAGTGCTGCACTGAGCTTCATCAGTTCCGATGAAGCTACCAACCAGGAGCTGCAAGGTTCTGTGATGCAAGGTCCTACATCATTCTGGATTGGTTCTGATGAAACCTTCAGTTTTACAAGGAGGAGTACACTATGACTCTTGCTAAGGGTCCAAGAACTGGGGGCAATGCTTGGGGATCAGGATTCATTCTAGGTAGAGGTCCAGGCAGGGCCAATTAAAGAGGTCAGGTGAGCAGATGCAGGGAGACCTCTAAATGCTTGTTGTGACCCTGTAGCTCTCACAGGATTTAGGCCAACTGATATTTGAATTCACTCTGGGTAGTCTATGATGAAAGTAAATAGGTACAATCTTACTTCTCAGACAGCAAGACAGTCTTACAAGCAGCAAGTCAGTTCTCTTGCCGCAGGGCTGTCCTTCCACTTTACTTCCATACATCCAGGAGTGATCTCAAGAGTGACTCTGAAGGTTCAATATTTGTATATGATGTTAGACTCTGTGTGGGTGAACTACTTGTCTTACATCCACACATCTGGTTCTGGAAAGTTCTTCATCGTACACTGGCAAAGCTCCAAACTGTCATGTCATAACAAAATCGAGGGCAGGCTGGATGTGGGGTTCCTTTGTGTGTGCAGGAGGCAAAGCCCTTTGTAGTATATATAGGGCAGGGCATAGCCCCTTCCCACTAACCCTTCCAGAAAAAAACATTCTGCTCACACCTAAGCCCCTTTTGTTATACGGTCTGGAGTCAATACACAAACCTCAAAAGTGGAGCCATTCACAGTTATGTGACCTAGGATACTGGCAGAAGGCACATATGGTTGAGACAAGACAATCCCAACATTCTAACAGTGTCATTTTCACAGTTGTATCTTAAAATCTGAGTTCACCATTAAAGATAACTTTAAATTACAATTAATTTGAGTGTGAACAGCAAATCCCTAACTGCTCCCAATCTAAAGTCGACAGTTATTTAGGGTTTCTTTACAAGTGTGGTGGTCCAAGGACTGCCAAACTCCTGTTGACTGTCGGACCACCGCACTCCAGACCGTCCGACCACCCAATTAACATCTAGGTGGACCTAACCCACTAAAGACCTCCGTCCTCACCAGAATCACAGATCCTGATGGGGTGAGGACAATCACGCTTGTAATCAGCCATGGCAGTGCTGAACTCAGCGCCACCCAGCTGATTAGAACCCCACTATCCATCACCCTTTTCATGGTGGGGACCCTGCCATGAAAAAAGGCTGGGGGAAAACAGGTGCCATGGCCAGGTGCCGTGCCATGGCATGGGCAGTGCAGACCCCTCCTGCCCAGCACCCTTGGAATGCGCACTGTCTGCTTTGCTGTGCTACGATATAGGACTCCGCTCCCTTAAGAGAGCTGAGTCCTATATCTTAGCATGGTAACACATATTGCAATGTTCCCGCCAGACAGCCCATCATAAATGTAATAGCGTAACTCAGTGACAGTCAATGTAAATGAAAGGCCTCACAGCAGTGAAAAACAACATGTCTTCCTTTTCACATACAATACACCCTGTGCATTTTGCCAGTTTGAAATGGCAGTTTAATTTGTACTAATGGTTGCAGTAGCAGAACTGAGGCATGTTTTAAATGTGCTACTTTAGTGGGTGGCACAATGAGTGCTGCAGGCCAGCTAGTAGCATTTAATTTACAGGCCCTGGGTACATGCAGTACCATTTACTAGGGACTTACAAATACAATATATGTGCAAATTAAGCGTAGGCAAATGTTACCATGTTTAAAAGCGAGTAGTTTAGCACTGGTTAGCAGTGATAACATACACAGAGACCTAAAGCCAACAAAAGGAGAGGTAAGGGCAAAATGTTTGGGGGAATACCACAACAAGGATGTTAGGTTTATTAGCAGGGCTTAAATCAAGTACACAGGTGCAGGTAATGAAGAAACAACCACTGTCAACAAGAATGACACATGAGAAGATGGTACAGCACTATTTGGATAACCCAACAGAGGTCTATCTGTATTAATGCCCATTGGCCTTATGGCATGGGAGGATAAAGAAACAATGGCTAGAACTCCTAAGTCTGGCAAAAAAGTATCTGCCACGTCCTCTAGTCAGAGTGTCTTCAGAGAGAGTGTTCAGTGCAGCTGTGGGCAGCTTTCAGGGTCAGAAGGATTAGTGTCATCAAAATGTGGAGAGACCGATGATTGTTAAAATGAATAAACATTTTATACTCAGACATTATTAGCTACAATAGACACATCCTCAGACGAAGGAAGTTTCTCAAATATCACGAGACTTGCAAATGATCATCCTCTGAACAAACCCTTCAAATCTCAAGAAGAACTCTAATTTCTAAATTTAAAAAAAGAAAAAGCCTAACACAACAGAAAAACCTTGAGTGAAAAGATTACTAGTAAAATGGCAAAAAGATAAAATGTTAGATTTAATGCATGGCTAAAATAAAAAGACTGGAATGGTCAACTGTGCATTGCACAGATAAGCAATCTCTGAGGATGCAGCTATTTGGCTTGGTAGTGACTGAGTGGTGGTGAGCTGCTGCAAAGGAAGAAAGCTAGTTTAACACTGGTGGATTTTTAGTAACGAATAAATAAAATAGAAGTCTGCAATGGATACCTCCAGACCATTTCCTGAAAAAACATAAGCCTGCTTCCCATGCCTAACCCTTAATACACATTTTCATCTATATTGAAGATGCACAGCCTACACTGCAGAGTTTATATAGGTTGTTTTTTTGGTAAAAAAAACAGAAGACTAAGTAGGTAGATGAATATCTAATTTGAAACAGGTTACTTGCATCAATGTATGTCATATTTTGATTTGTGTGAAGGTAAAGATGAGCCTAGCGAGGTAAACCTAGTATTTATTGCTTGGGTAATCATTTGATTCACCTTGATTGCTAGGAGTGTTATTTGATTAACAATTTGCTAATTTACATGCCACCATCTCTTCTGATATTTCTCTCTATACCTAGACTAAGACTAAAATTATTTTCCTTTCTTATTCAACAGATCTGTCTCTTTTAAGAAGAAGATATACAATCTGCAAGTCTCAGTAACAAAATATGGAAGAAGGATCAAAGTCTCTCTACTTCGGTGGAAACACAAGGACTCCCCTATTGATTTATAATTGAAAAGAGTGAGTTGGTATTAATAATAATGCAGTCTAGTGGCTCAAGTAGGCTAAGTGGTTGTCAACTTGTGGTGGAAGTACATCATGATAATGATGGGCACAGACACAGCTAAACAGTTTTATTGTTTAAGTGATCAATACTTCAGCGTACTTTCAGTTTATTGTCTGGGACAGATGGTACTAAACAAATTGCCCTTAGTTAATTGTATGCTACTGCACTCTTACTCCTCTTTGTACATCTAGCTTGACTCTCAAATACTTCCATTTTAATTTCTCAATCTAGAGACATTCTCTTCTTCAGCAGAATGGACCATAAAGGGCTGTAAGGACTGAGGTATGCCCACAGGGAATGGAGACCAGGTGTTAGGGTGTCAGGGGTGCAAGCTGACCACAGAGGGCAGGCTGGAATGAGAAGGGATGGAAAGCTAACTATAAAGGGAAGTGGGTTGAGGCAAGGTCATCCAGACGAGAACAAAGGGGGAAGCAGGAGGGCGTTGGGGCACACACATAGATAACAGCTGTCCAGAAAGAGAGGGAAGGAACAGGGGCAGCAAAGTGACCATTGAAGGCAGGCCAGCAGGGATGTACAATGGACCATGGAGAGCAGAACAAAGCAGGAAGTTGTACACAGTTGGATATTAGAGGGCAAAGGGCATGGGAGCAGGAACACCTCTAAAGTTAAAACATTACATTTGTATTAAACATTAATAATTTATAAATCTGGTGTATAGAAATAATTAACTTATTATAAATTAAATTAAATTATGTTTTAGTTTTAGATTAAATATTTATTTTTATGTATGTATATGTTTTGGTGTTATAAATAATTGTATTTACCTTTATTTCCTATAGGGTGCCATGTTAAGACTCTACCACCATTATTATCTGTAGAAGGGTGTTGAGGTACCATCAGTTGGAAATAGGTGGTACTTCATTTACTCAAGGGTTAAGGTGGAGTAAATTGTTACAGTTGTGGGTCTCTTTTTTGCTGTAATAGCTTCAGAAATGCAATCTGTGAATGGAAATTGACTTTCTCTTTTAAGGGTGGGTGCATTTTCTGACCTAAACCCCTCACAAACCATGACTAAACTCAAGCTTACACCTCACTAAACCTTTCCCATTTGGTAGTAATTATGCCTCTTTTTCCTCCCACTCAAGAGTGCCTCTCATATTTATCACTAGGTAGTGAACCTACATGTGTAAAAAGCATTTTTTTAATTACTCTGTTTAGCAGAACTATTGTAGCAGTACTAATTTCACTACAAACCGGCGGCGACGACCACGATGAGTATTGCACCTACACCACAGGGGAGGGGGAGGGAAAAGAGAGTGACACACACATGCAACACTCCCACCCCCACCCTCACCCACAACACCATACACACAAATACATGCTGCAACATTACATTTACACCCCCACCCGCTTTGAATAACGCACGGACAAAAGGAAATTATTTGAACGATTGTAATCAATACAAATCGGGCAGTCAAAACTCCAAATCCAGTATATACAATTATGTACACCAAATACACAAATCCGGATAGTGCACTAATCATTGTCCGTGGACCACTGGGCCCAAAATACATGGGCAAGGCCCACACTAGAAACCTGACTGGAAACGGAGAGAACACTGCAGGGGCATCAGATCAAAATGAAACAGGCACCTCAAGGGGAGGGGGCACCTCAGCCTGATGAACGCACAACGCCACTGCTCCACGAGGGGGCTCCATGCCCATTGATGTATTCTGGGGAGTGCAAAGCCACAGTCTCTCAAGTCTTTTCAGTGGGTGGGTGACGCACTGCTTCATCCTGGGGAGTGCAAAGCCACAGTCCCACAGGTCTTTTCAGTGGGTGGCTTGCCCACTGCTTCATCCTGGGGAGTGCAAAGCCACAGTCTCACAAGTCTTTTCAGTGGATGGGTTGCCCACTGCTTCATCCTGGGGAGTGCAAAGCCACAGTCCCACAAGTCTTTTCCGTGGGTGGGTTGCCCACTGCTTCATCCTGGGGAGTGCAAAGCCACAGTCTCTCAAGTCTTTTCAGTGTGTGGGTTGCCCACTGCTTCATCCTGGGGAGTGCACAGCCACAGTCTCTCAAGTGGATAACACTCTCCACCGGTTCCGGAGGGGGCTTTGTACCCAGAGTGCTTCATCCTGCCAAGGACAGAGGTAGTGGATGTATCTCTCCACTGGTTCTGGAGGGGGCTTTGTGCCCAGAGTGCTTCATCCTGCCAAGGACAGAGGTAGTGGATGTATCTCTCCACTGGTTCTGGAGGGTGCTTGGTGCCCAGAGTGCTTCATCCTGCCAAGGACTGAGGTAGTGGATGTATCTCTCCACTGGTTCTGGAGGGGGCTTTGTGCCCAGAGTGCTTCATCCTGCCAAGGACTGAGGTAGTGGATGCCTTTCTCCACTGAAAGTGATGCTTCATGGAAGCTGCCCAGGCTCCTGGAGCTCACCACCAGCCTCAGACAATTGACCACTGGGGATGGCAGCCATGTCTGCGGTGGTGCCACTGGCTCAGGATGTCGCGGGGCCGCTGGCAGTGCTTGCGGCGGTGTCAGTCGCGGTGGTGCTTGCAGCAGTGTCAGTGGCGGCGGTGCTTGCAGCGGGCTCTGTGGCAGTGGTGCTTGCGGCGGGCTCTGTGGCAGCGGTGCTGGCGGAGGCTCTGTGGCAGCAGTGATGGTTGCGGGCTCTGTGGCAGCGGTGCTGGTTGGGGCTCTGTGGCAGCAGTGCTGGTGGCGGGCTCTGTGGCAGCGGTACTGGCGGCAGGCTCTGTGGCAGTGGAGCTGGCAGCAGGCTCTGTGGTAGTGGTGCTGACGGCGGTGCAGGTGGTGGTGCAGGTGGCGGTGCAGGCGGCGGTCTTCTCCGCCATACAGGTTGGCGTCGACGTGGAAAGAAGGTGTGACACTGGTCTCTCAGTCGGTGCCACCATGCCCTCTCCTGTCCTGCCCTTCAGTTTCTGGCCCTTTCCCACCTTTGATGATGGTGCAGCTGTCATGCCACTATCCCCTTTCGTTTTCCCTGACCCCTTGGTGGCAGGTGTTTTCTGCTTCTCCCCCTGGGATGTGGGCAACTTTTTTAGCTTGGCAGGTGGCGGAATGTCCTTGCCCTCGCTCCGTGGCACACTGGCACCCCTGATGGTTGGCGCACTCCAATAGCCCGAAGCTGCTGGCACCACTGTGCCTGGGGATGTGGTGGCTGAGGTGCTGGGTTGGGACCTGGAAAGCCTGGCCCTAGGGGATGGACGGGGGGGGGAGGTGTAGGGAAGAGGTCAATATTAGCCAGGAAAAGTTTTTTAGACACACTGGGACGGGTAGATGGAGGGGGTTTGGGAGTAGAGGAAGAGGTAGTGGTTATAGGAGGTGTATGTCTGCTGAATTTGGGTGAAGGTGCATGGGCTGGAGGCTGTTGTGAGGTGGGTGGCTGTTGGGTGGGTGTGTGCCTGCGTTTGTGTACTTTGGGAGGAGGGCTCACTGACACACTGGGAGAGGACACTGGGGATGTGTGAATGGTACTGGGGGTGGTGAGTGCACGTGAGCGGTGTGTGGTGATGGCCATGCTGGTGATGGAGGTAGTGGCTGAAGATGTAGTGCATGCAGGTGTGAGTGGAGATGAGACTAGGAGGGACAAGGGAGACGTGGAGGAGGGGGACACAGTGGAGGCAGTGGATGTTGGTATGTTTGCATGGGTATGATGCTTGTGTGAGTGCCTGTGGGATGTGCGGTGCTTATGTTTGCCTTAGCCACTTTTGTGTGTTGAGGTGTGTGCATGCTGGTCTGATGGTGTGCTTGGGATAGGCTGAGGTACAGGGGATTGGGTCTGGGTGGAGGAAGTTGGAGGGGGGAGGCTGGACACAGGGACAATGGCTGCCATCAGTGCTGAGGCCAGACCCTGAAATGCTCTCTGTTGGGCTGCCTGGCCAGAATGAATACCTTCCAGGTATGCATTTGTTTGTTGCAAATGCCTCTCAACACCCTGGATGGCATTCAGAATGGTAGACTGCCAAACAGTGAGGGATCTCAGGAGGTCAATAGACTCCTCACAGAGGGCAGCAGGGCTGACTGTGGCAGGGCCTCAGGTGCCTGGGGCGAAGGAGATGCCCACCCTCTTGGGTGAGCGGGCACAGGACACACGCTGAGGGGCTGCTGGGAGGGCAGTGCTGGTAGGGGGGGTGGCGGCTGTATCTGTTGATGTGGGGGGCACAGAGTGGCCCACCACCGCAATGGAGCTCCCATCAGAGGAGGAGTCGCTGTCACTGCTGTCACCTCGTGTCCCCGCTGTGGAGCTCCCCTCGCCCTCCTTCCCACTGATGGCTTCTGACTCTGTTGTTTCGCCCTCCAGGGCCAAGTGGGATGCAGCTCCCTCCTGCTCCGGTGCCACTGCCCCTCCACCTGATGATGCTATTGCACACAAGAACAGGGAGACCACAAAAAGAGAAAAGAGGGGGGGAAGACAGAAGAAAGACATGTTCAGTGCATGCAACACCACTACCGTTGGCGGACACTACAGACACAGCAGCCCTTTGCACTACACACACACTTACACATGCCCATGGGGTACAAGGCCTAAGCCTGATTGCTCCACACATGGAAGTCACAGGAGCCTGACTAGGTGTAGATGGCACTAACCACTAGTGGGGTTGGGGTTCCACTGAACCTGCCTCTCAAGGGACCTTGCTTACCAAGCTCACCCTGGCCTAGGGGAATCCACTGCCCACCTCCCCCACCTAGACACCTCGTAATGCACACAGAGTCAGATGAATGTGACTGTACTCACCCCCTTGTGGCTGCTGTGATGCCCTCAAGCGCCCATCCAACTCCGGATAGGCCACTGCCAGGGTCCGGAACATCAGGGGGTCATGGTGCGACGGGCACCGCTCCCACATTGGGAGGCCATCCCCAGCTGGGCCCCCACCATCTTCTTGCTCCAGCGGCGAATGTCGTCCCATCTTTTCCGGCAGTGGGTGCTCCGTCTGTGGTGGACCCCCAGGCTCCAGACGTCCTTGGCGATGTCACGCCAAATATCCTTCTTCTGGTAGGCGCTGACCTACAGGAATAGTACAGGGAAAAAGGAAGATCTTTACCCGTCCGGACCATCAAACTTATTGGCCCACGTTCCCACCCTTGCCCTGATGCACATACACTCACCGTCTGCTCATGCAGGCCTCAGTCCCCCCCCATGTATCTTCCATCCACAACACTCCAAACAGGCATTGCCCATGCAGCATGCTCACAGTGTACTCACCTGTTTGTCTGAAGGACCATACAGTTGTTTGTACTGGGGGAGGACCCCATCCACTAATTTCTCCAAATCCTCTGAAGTTAAGGCAGGGGCCCTTTTCCCAGACACATGAGTCATTGTTGCTTCCAGTTGAGGTCACAGCAGCACTTGCAGTGTAGGTCCTCTCCTGTTGAAGGTCAGGTATCAAGTTAGTGAACAGACAGAAAATGGCGGTCACGTCTGCGGCGGTGCGTACCGTCACCGCAGGCGTACATCATCATTGGTTCCTCGGACCCATAGGGTCCAAGGTTAACCAATGCAGGATTGCACTGCGGTCTTCGAGTGCCTACCGCGACGGTGTAGAACGCCAGCGCAGTTACCTCACATCCCCTTGTCCCACCTTACAGGTCAGGCAGCCGCCATTTCAGGGGGCCACATGGCATTAATAATATCTGCGTCACACCTATCTAGGCCTTGCATACACACAGTAACAGGCACATTGCGGATTAATAAATGTGTGCAAATGACATTTTGTGATACCTCAGTGTAAGCTGACTCTCTGCTCGCTGTTCTCCTCCATTGGTCACGTCCCCTGGGGCAGGTGATGAGATGGCGGCATCCTCCGGTGTAGAGACCGCTGGTGGACCTGTTGACAATGGAAGAGAGACACGTAATAGTCACCTACAGACTTGATCGTGAAACAATCCATGAACTGTGTGCCCAGTTGGAGCCAGACCTGATGTCACCTATCCGCCATCCCACAGGGATACCCCCTCTAGTGCAGGTCCTGTCAGTATTCCATTTCCTGGCCAGTAGGTCTTTTCAAACAACAGTGGCCATGGCATCAGTGATGTCCCAGCCATTGTTCTCTAACGTGCTGTCCAGAGTGTTGTCTGCCCTGCTGAAACACATACGCAGCTACATCGTTTTCCCTCAGGTGGAGGATTTGCCTACAATGAAAGGTGACTTCTATGCCCTGGAACATATCCCCAACATCATAGGTGCCATTGATGGGACACATGTGGCCTTGGTACCCCACGCAGGAGTGAACAGGTGTACAGAAACCGGAAAAGCTATCATTCGATGAATGTGCAGATGGTGTGTTTGGCCGACCAGTACATCTCCCATGTGAATGCCAAATTTCCTGGCTTGTTGCATGACGCTCACATTCTGAGGAATAGCAGCATCCCTTATGTGATGGGGCAACTTCAGAGGCACTGTGTATGGCTAACAGGTGAGGACAAGAACCCTATACAGTGTGAATAGGCGTCTGGGTATGGGGTTGTCCCTACAGGTTAATGTGTGTTGAACAGTTGTCCCTCGAAATTTGCAGGTGACTCCGGGTACCCCAACCTGTCATGGCTACTGACCCCAGTGAGAAATCCCAGGACAAGGGCAGAGGAGCGCTACAATGATGCACATAGGCGAACTAGGAGGTGATCGAACGAACCTTCGGCCTCCTGAAGGCCAGGTTCCGGTGCCTCCATATGACAGGTGGTTCTCTCTACTACTCACCAAAGAAGCTGTGCCAGATCATCGTGGCCTGCTGTATGCTGCACAACCTGGCTCTGAGATGACAGGTGCCTTCTCTGCAGGAGGATGGTGCAGGTGGAGGTCTTGTGGCAGCTGTGGAGCCTGTGGACAGTGAAGAAGAGGAGGCAGAAGAAGAGTATATCGACAACAGAAACAACGTTATCCAGCAATACTCACAGTGAGACACAGGTAAGAAGATGTCACTGCCTCACACATCTCATACTATTGTTTGAGCTATCAGAAGTCTGTCATTTTCACCCAGTGTATGGACCCTGACTTGTCACTTTAAATTGACATTGCTATATTCCATAGTTATTGCAATTACACATCAGTGAAAGCACAGACTGACTGCAGATTGTTTTGTGATTGATGTATGTTTATTTCTGTGCAAATAAGTGGAGCGGGTTGTAAAATGGGTAGGGGTGATGGTGGAGGAATGTCCATGGCAGAGTCCAGTCTATTTGTTTCACAGGTGCATTGTCCAAAAGGGCATAGGAAGTGGAGCAAGGGCAGTTGAAGGATGGACAGGGTGACAAAGTGGAACAGAATGGTGACATTCAGGGGGTCTCATATCCTGGTGGGGTCTTCGCAATGTTCTCTGTCTTGTTCCTGAATCTTAGGGACCATTCGCGGGGCGGCTCTCCATCTGCAGGGGGTGGGGTGCTGGTGTCGTGGTGCTGTGGCGGTGCCTCCTGTCCACTAGCGCAGGCGGAGGTGGAGTGCTGTTCATCATCCAGACTAGTGTCAGGGGCCCCTTGTTGTGCCACAGTGTCCCTCCTGGTGTTGACAAGGTCCTTCAGCACCCCTACAATGGTGACCAGGGTGGTGTTAATGGACTTCAGTTCCTCCCTGATCCCCAGATAGTGTTCCTCCTGCAGCCGCTGGGTCTCCTGAAAGTTGGCAAGTACTGTTGCCATTGTCTCCTGGGAATTATGGTATGCTCCCATTATGTTGGAGAGGGCCTCATGGAGAGTGGATTCCCTGGGCCTGTCTTCCCCCTGTCGCACAGCTGTCCTCCCAGTTCCCCTGTTTTCCTGTTCCTCTGTCCCCTGAACCGTGTGCCCACTGCCACTGCCCCCAGGTCTCTGATTTTTTTGGGGTGGTGGGTTTGCCTGGGTTCCCTGTAGTGGTGGACACACTGCTGCTTGACGTGTCCTGGGGACAGCAGGATGGGCCCGCTGGGTTGGTGCTGTGCTGGTGTTTCCTGAGGGGGGAGGCTCTGTGGTGGCTTGTGCCAGTGTCAGGGGAACGAACTGTCCTGAGGTCCAAGATGGGCCGGGCTGGTCATCTTGATCCAGTTGTGCAGAGCTGCTGTCATCACTGTGGGCCTCTTCTGTGAGGGGACTGGATATATCTGGAACATCCTGTCCAGTGACGTTGGGTAGGGGTCCTGCTGCGGTGTAAAGGCATGATTATTGCATATGTGTGTGCCATTGTGTGCAATGGGTGTGTGAGGCTGTACTCCAGTGCTTGCATTCTTGTCTAGGTCCTTTTGTGATATTTGGTTTGGGGTCTGTGTGAGTATATGTAGTGGACATGCTTTGGTGATGGGTGTCCCTGCTTTGGTGTTGCATGCAGGGCTTGGTGTTGGGATGGGTGGGTTGTGATAGTGGGACATATGTGAGGTGTTGGAGTGATGGTATGTGATGGCATGCAGGTAGGGTGGGGGATATAATAGTAAAGAGTTGACTTACCAGAATCCATTCCTCCTGCTACTCCTGCGAGGCTCTCAGGATGCAGTATTGCCAAGACTTGCTCCTCCCATGTTGTAAGTTGTGGGGGAGGAGGTGGGTGCCCACTGCCAGTCCTCTGTACTGCAATCTGGTGTCTTGAGACCATGGAACGCACCTTCCCCCGTAGGTCATTCCACCTCTTCCTGATGTCATCCTGTGTTCTTGGATGCTGTCCCACTGCATTGACCCTGTTGACGATTCTGCTCCATAGCTCCATCTTCCTAGCAATGGAGGTGTGCTGCACCTGTGTTTCGAATAGCTGTGGCTCTACCCGGACGATTTCCTCCACCAGGACCCTCAGCTCCTCCTCAGAGAACGTGGGGTGTCGTTGTGGTGCCATGATGTGGTGTGGGTGATGTGTGAGGTGGTGTGTGTTGTGATGTGTGAGGGGATGTGTTGTGTGTTGTTTGAGGTGCGTGGATGTTGTGTGAGTGATGATGTGTGTCTGTGGATGCTAGTGTTGTTTCTGGTTGTGTCTCTCTCTGGCCTTCTTTCAGAATTTTTGGTAGTAAGGGTTTGTGGGTGATGTGGGTGTGTTTTTTATATTGGATTGTGTGTGTGGGAGTGGTATGCGTATGTGTATCAGGTGTGTGTATTTAGATTTGTCCATTGTGATTGTGTTTTGTAAATGTGTGTGTATTTTGAGTGCGGCACATGGATTCGTGGGTCATGATAGTGTGTACGTAATCCTGTTAGCGTGACGGTGGAGGTTTTGTTTTCGCCAGTTTATCACTGACCTTTGGTGTGGTGGACTTGTGTGGGTGTCTGAATATTGGCGGATTCCGAGCTGTGGGTCATGATAGCTGTAGCAGAATTCTGCTGCCGCAGCGGTGTGTTGGCGGTCTTCTGCACGGCGGTAAGCAGCATTTACCGCCAATGTTGTAATGAGGGTCTAAGTTTTTAAAAAGCCACCTAAAATAAAATGTTTATATTTATTTATTATTTTTTAAAACTTACTATCAATTACTTATGAAAAAGTTAGTTAATTTAATTATTTGTTTGAAATAAATAACCTTTATGTTTACTTTTAAATAAAGATGGTAATTACAATATTCTTAAAATAAAATAATATTGATGATGTACATTTCATTTTTTAACAATAAACTAAATTGTTATAATTTTTTAAAAAGTAAAATAAATTAATGTGTTCAAACATTATTTCCTAAAGGGTTCTATTTTAAGTCCCACCTCCCTTAATTTCTATTGGAGGTTGTTACAGTACAGACGGTTTTATGCTGTACTTACTCCATCTATTTGGAATCTTTTTAGGTCTTTTTTGTTGCTGTAGCAACTATAGAAGTGCAGGTTGAGAATGCCAATGGGCTTACTTTTTTGTGGATGAATGCATGCTCCTCCATAAACCTCTTCCTATCCCCAACTTCGCACCCCTTTACTCTTCATTAAACCCTTCCCATTTTTCATAAAAATGCCCCCTTATTCCTAATAATACTAGTAATATTAATAATAGTAATAATAATAATAATCATTAATAATAATAATGCTACTATTACAGTAATGATAATATTCCTAAAATATACTAGTCCTGTTTTCCTTGCTCATTTAATAAAACATATTCCCTGGTGTGTGCAGATCTTCACTGTTGGGGCAGAGATCTTAACTCATAAAAGATAAGCAAGACAGAAGAGTAGACCTCCACACGGAGGTTAGTGAATTGCATTTTGTAGTAACTTGTAATACTACTGTAGTATTGCTAAACATACTACAAAATGCACTTTGGGCTAGATGTATGAAAATGCAACTTTGCATTTCTTACAGCAACTTCATAGAAATCCCTGTTTAAGAAATGCAAATGCAATGTACTAAGATACCAATTTCCTAATAGAGAGTCCTACAAAGTCTATTAAGAAGTTCCATTGCATTTGAGTTAATGGGCCAGGTTTGCATTTCCTAAATAGTGATTTCTTATTAGAGAATCAATATTTAGGAAATGCGAAACCAAGGATGGCAATGGGCAAAAGTCTCCCCTTGGTGCACCTCAAAAATAGGAGTGCACCTGTAGAGCACACATATACCTAAGGGGAATGTGTGTGTGCTCTATTACAATGAAAACAAAAACACGTTGGGGTGCTTTTTTGAATTTGCACGGGGTTACCATCGACTTCAAGTCAATGGTAGGTGCATCTCCTAAATGCCCAAGTCGCATTTAGGAAATGCATGGTACATCAGATTAGAAATCACAAATAGGAAATCCCTATTTGTGATTTTCTATTCAGGGAATCAAAATTTGTGATTTGTACAGGGTAGAAATCATAATTTTGTGATTCTTGAGGGCTTTTACAATAGAAAAGCCCAGTTTGCATTTATTAACAGCCCGAGATAGCAATCCACACCATTAAGAAATGCAAACTGGCTTCATACAGCTGGCTCTAAGTTAATAGGTGTATAATTGACAAGGGAAAGTCAAGACAAATGTCATACTTCATTGTGATTTTCTTTAAATAGTGTTAACTCTTTTTAAATTGTCAGTTTAGCTGCGACTCTAAAATCAGTTACTGCCAATTAGAAAAAGCTTCACTATTATCAATTGATACATTGTGGTCATGGATAATTTTTACCAGAAAAAGAGCTGATCAGACTATGTTGGGTGTTGTTCACAACATATCTACTTATCAATCATTTTGGAAACCGATTGATAATTTTATAGCAATATATTTATAAATAAGATCTAATAGTATGTTGTATATTATATAATATCTAAAGTTTTTATGCTTACAGTGAGTAGCTCTAGTAAGATATACTTGTAAAGATGATATTTATTGATTCCCCCAAGCATTTTTCAATTTTAGTTATTATTCTGCAATTGTCATTGTGTAAGTACAATTATTATATTAATGTTATATTAAAAAATGTAAATGTACTTCTTTTAGTGCTCTTTTTTGTTTGGTCTATTGTCATAACCTAAAATTCGATAAAATATTCTGAACACAATAAATAGTCAGTGCATGTTAATCTAAGTATGGCAATATGTGAATTTGAAATTGCCTTTACATCATTAACAGTGTGATTTACAGCAACATGAAAACACTTTGGGGCAAATTTACAAGGAATTGACGTGGTGCAGTGTAGCACATCTTTCTGCTGCACTACCCTAAACAAATTTGAAAGGAAAAATTTGCACTGTATTTGCTAGATATAGTGCTTTTTCTCCTTCCCCCTGTGCGGGGGCACAAATTGCTACTTAGCACAAACGCAAGCACCCTTGCACCATGACTCAAAGGTGTCTGAGTTTTTGGCAGGATTATTTTCATGCAAGAAGGGACACCTTCCCCCACAAAAAAGCAACCTGGGAGGCACTTCCTTCTTTCTATGTGTGTTGTAGACAGCAGCACACATAAAAAGAGGAAACAACAAGGAGAAATATAGATATGACTCCTCATTGTGCATGCCCTGGGGAGGTGTACAGTTTTGACTAAGTCCCAGTTTTACAGATTGTTGTATATCTGGGAACATGTCAAAACCCATGGGTGTTGTGTGGGAAAACCCACCCTAACACCCATGGAACACCTTCCTGACGCAGTGTAAGGCAACGCATTGACTTGCACTGCGTTGCCTTATACCATATCTACAAAGCTATGAAAGCCATGCAAAGTGACTGCATGGCCTTTTAGATATTGGTCGGCACTAACCAGCTGCTTGTAAAAATGCCCCCTTGTGTTGGCATCAATTAATTGGAAGCAATTTTGTATCTTAAGTATTTAATCAGGATTCATCCTTTAATATACAATAGATATCATCTTTTTTTCCTTTGGAAAAACATTTAAATAATGTATATGTTTGAGAGTTTTGACTCAGGCAGATTGTTTAACTTCCTCTTGAAGAGCTCCAGTTGAAAAACTATTTTCCCTGAAGAGACAAACCCTGTTCCTTACAACTTATTTATTATGTCATGCTGCGTTCTGATAAATCCTACAGGGCTGGATGATGGCATTTAACATAAGTAATGTATACTACAAAGCCATTTTTAAATTTCACAGTGCATCTAATCAAGAAAACAATTATCTTGTATCTTTCTAGAAACCATTAATCAGTACTTCATGTTCTTATTGTGTTGTAGCAGAGCTGTATAACCAGTTGCTGTTTTTTCTGCCCCCCAGTTGAAGGTAGAACATGGGATTCTGCAGTAAGACCCTTAATTTTTATGTTTGTGGGTATGTGGCTGCTACTTGTATGTCCTTATTTTAGGTTCATTTCTCCTATTCATGGACATTCATTTGTTGGTTCATTTTGCAGGTGTATGCTGGTCACCAGTCAGCAAAGAACACAGGTGGGAGCTTGTAGTGCAGAGAGATTGTATCATATTTCTACACTATTCTTATTGCACAATATACATACCAAATGGTTTCATGTCTCATGCATGAACTCTGAGAGACAAACCAGGCCCATGGCTTGACTGTGGCTCAGCTCATCCTGCTAAATTGCCTGCAAGCCTTCATCTATTTGTAACTCAGAATTGATACATGGGTCTGTCAGTACCATGATAAAACAATTTGGAAAAGGTGAGGTCTGCCTGCATGCACTGATTTGACAACTCTACTATCAGGGCTTCTTGAAGCAGGGGTGAGGTAAGGTGCATGCACACATTTAAAATAAGTGATCACAGGGTTAGGATTCCAGGGCACAGTGTTGTGTGTCACCACTTTCATAATTTCCCAGGGAGAACTATCTGCTTCAGGTGGGGTTGCAGGGCATTGCTTCACTGAGGATGTGTTTTTGGTTTGATAGTTGTTTTGGGGGGCTCTGTGTTGGGTCTGCTATGCATGTGTTGGTATTTCTCATTGTTCTCATTTCATTAAGAGGTTTTAACTTGTTTATTTTTTGGATCAGAATCTTAAATATTTATAGTGATTACTTTACCAAAAAATTGTAAATCTGCACCCATAGAATTGCCCTTTGAATGGGTGCACATTTACTACTTTTGGAATTTAAAAACATTCGCAATAGTAGACTTGAAAAGCTGCACCAGTGTCAAGTTTCCAGAAATACTACTGGAAATCAAACACCCAAAAGGCGATGAGATAAATGTATGCAAATAGTCTAAGCAGTGGCAATTGGGGTAGCATTCCAACCCATAATTTTTCACCCTCTGTCCCTCTCTAGGTGGAGGCCTACCTATTGAAAATCAGTATTGAACCTTTTCCACATGGAACCAGCTCACCCTGAACCTTGGCCATCTCATCCCCTTCCCATGTAGGCCACTGATTTTTTAGTTGGGAAATTTGTGATTCGCGCCCCTCAAAACTTATTGACTGAGCTCTGCCCCTGGACTCCACTTTCAAAAAGAAAAATTGCTATTTAAAAAAGACTTACCTAGATAGTAAGTCATGAAATGTCAACATCATCAGGCTGGAGCCCGGAAAATCAGCCAGGAGCTGTCTGACAGAACAGTGGGTATGTGTGTCAGATGGCTCTCGACCTTCCTAGCACCCACGCACAGGGGCAGTGCTGGTGCTTCCCCATGTGGGCCGCCCTTTTCCACCCCCCAGCAGGGATGGCAGCAGAAGCGCTTCCGCTGCCACCCCCCAACCCTTCTGTGGCATCTGCTGATATTAGCATGCACCAGACACCAACGTCATTAGAAGTCGTCCTTGACACGCTGGAAGCCATTTGCTTCCAGTACGTCAAGAGAAACAGGTAGGTTTTCTCCTGGGGAGAGTCTGTTTTAAAAAAAAGAGGCATTAGGAAAGGAAACAGTTTTCCTTTCCTCTGATGTCTCTTTGAGTATCCCTGCTGCATGATTGCACTGCGATCGTGCAGCTGGAATGGCCACCAAACATCTGGGATTTCTTAGGTTATTATAGGGGAGTGGCCCCCTTGGACAAGGTTTACTCCCCTTTGGGGGATATGGTATTTGAGCAATTTCTGCCCCCCCTTGGGGCAGATCAGTGTCTTTATTTTAGGAATTTCTGCCCCCACGGGGGCAGAAACCACTGGACACCAGGAATTATTTACGGCACATTATTTGTTTGTTTTGGCAGCAGCCCCCTTTGAGGGAAATGTATTTTGGCTGTTTCTGCCCCTCTTGGAAGCAGATCAGCCTACTTTTTGGGCCCATCTGCATGAATGAGTTTTTTGTAAATGGAGTAAAAATAGCAGCATATTTAGCTTATGTATTGTGTGTGAAATTCTCCTTAAATGTGTGCACGATGTGTATTGTATCTTATGTGTAATTTTATTTTGTTTTTCCTTTTTAGTGGGATATCATTGGTGCTTGCTTCTGTCTGTGGGAAGTAGGTGCTGGTGAATCTAGCTGTCTCTGGCAATTGAGTGGTATCGCTGTTAAGTATATAGGTCTTTGTGATAAAGCCACACTATGTTTATCACTTATTTTACATAGTGATGATTATTGTTGTTACTTTGTCAAGTTACTTTTATTAGGGAGTAGTATGGCTAGCCACAGGATTACCGCTCAGCAGGTTGTTTTTTGACTCTTCCTCTGACCATGATTATGAGACTGACTCTGCATCTGAGGTAGAGGAGGAAGTGCAAGATCCTAGCAGAAAATGTTCTGTCCAAGAGGAATCATCTTATGATAAAGCCACTCTCAGTGTGGATGAAGTGCTTGTTTTTGTGGCGGACTCTGATTTGCCAATAGTGCAGCAAGAGGCATATGGATTCTAGCCTGTGGCTGCAAGGCTTCCCATTGGAACTCTGGGTTGCCTCAAACATGATGCTGCCTGCTTTGCCTGCCTTTCCTGGTATCACAGGTGTAGAGTGAAAACTGAAAACCTTTTGCCTACAAATTACTTTCAGTTGTTTATGGACAATATATTTTTGGGTGAGATTGTTAAGCAGACTAATTTGTATGCTGAACAGTATATGAGGGATAACAGTGCCAGACTTAGGCCCCACTTTAGAGCTACCTGCTAGACTTCCTAAAATCTGGAAGATTTGAAGAAGTTCTTGGCTATAACTTTTTTGATGTGCTTGATAAGGAATCAGTCGCTATCCTCCTAGTGGTTTATCAGTCCCTTGATGGCAATGGCCATACTTCCTGCAATCCTGAGTTACAGGGAAAGAAATCGCTGTGCCTCTTTGGTCCTGTTCAACGGCTGTTTGAATTTTAGGCAGTACATTTCTAGTATGAGGGCATGTTATGTTATTAAGATGTATATGTTGACTGAGAGTAGTACAGGGTATGTCTATACTTTCTGTGTGTATACTGATAGGGATTCCACTATTTCCTCTCACCCCCTGCTGTCCGGCCACTTTCAGAGTTAGTGAGTATATTGTGTGGGAACTTGGTAGAGGCCTTTTTAACAAAGGTCACCATTTGTACCTAGATAACTTCTAAACTGGTGTGCAATTGTTCATGGAATTGCTCATATTGGACACTGTTGCTTATGACACAGTCCGCTCTAACCGTAAAGGTTATCCAAATGAGCTTGTGTATACAAAACTTGAGAGGGGACAGTGCAGTATCTTATGTCGTGATGAACTGCTAACTGTGACATCTGCAGATCGGAGGGATGTGTACATGCTGATTACCATCCATGATGAAGATTTTTACCTGTGACTGTTTGGGGTTAGGTTTCTGAAGTGTGCAAACATGTGTGCAGTTTAGGCTACAGTAAGCACATGGGTGGTATGGGTAGAGTAGATCAGAGGTTGGAACCTTACGCTGCCGTTGCTAAGGCTTACATTTTATATAAGAAGTTGGCTATCCACCTCTTCCATTTAGCAGCCTTTAATGCTTTTGTTGTGTTAAAGTATTGTTCTCCAGGGTCAAAGATGACATTTAGTTAGTTTTAGGAGTCTGTGATAGGCAGACTTGTTGTAGTGGAAAAGCCAAGTGTTCCTAGAGTTGGAGTGTTGGAGGATGTGGCAAGGTTGAAAGATCGCCACTTTGCTGATCACATTCCTCCCACACAAAAAAAAAAAAATCCCTGTAAGAGATGTAGAGTCTGTATGCAAAGAAGCATGTGGGAGGAGACATGTATACACTGCCCTGATGGTTCTTCTAAACCTGGGCTGTGTGTGTGCCCACTTATTTTCGAATGTCTCACACACACAATTGTTTTATATTTTTTGTTCAGTTTCACGGTTGGCATTAGTGTGATGTATTTAGTAAGAGCTGTTCTGTTTGTAGTTTTTTATTTGCATACAATTGGTTTGTGTTTTCTTTTTTGTTGACTGGGGGAGTATGTGGGCTAGTGCTTGGCTGGGGTGTGAGTGAGCTGATGCTTGGCTGGAGGTGTGTGTAGACTGGCGCTTAGCTGGCGGTGTGCGTGTGCTGACTGGCAGTGTGTGTAACCTAGTGCCTGGCTGGTAGTTTGTGAGTAGTGACTTGCTCCTGGTCACTACACACACTGATAGCCAAAATCCACTCCACACACTCCATCAGCCGGTATTATTGCTGTGTCAGGCATGTGGGCTTATGAAAGTGATGGGCCCTTGAATGGTGCTGTCTATTAATGTGAATATTGCAATGTTGCAATGCGCTGTTCCCGCGGTTAGTGGTGTGAATGATCTTGTGCATGTCACATATGAAAGGGATGTGACTGGCCTGTAAAGCTGGCCTGTAAAGTGGTTGGTGGCTTGTTGTGGCTTTATAGCTCACAAACTGGGAGCCATTGGTTCCATTTTTTGACCTTACAGTTATCAATAGTGTATTTCATTTTTTTGAAATCCTTGTTAATAAAATGTGTTCTTTTGAACCATCACCCACCCCTGTGCCAATTCCAACCAGTACGTATGGCTGCCAGTGACGAAAATGAGGAGAGCTTGCTCATGTTCCCAAATTACTGACAACAACCACAATAAGGGAGCACACTACCAAGTCTCCTACTTCTCTGAAGTCCCAAACACTCAAATAATGAACATCACTGTTTTAACCTTTGCCCAAGGTTACTATGAATAAAAAAACACCATATTGGTGGGTTACCACATGACAATTTCATTGCAATTCTCTTCCTAGTTGGGAGTTCAACTCACAAAAAAACTGCTCCCCTGTAATCAGGCATCAAAGCATACCCCTGACAAACTAGGGGCCTCATTCTGAGTTTGGTGGGTGGCAGAGGCTGCCCGCCAAATTCGTTAGGTCAGAAGACCGCCATTCCAGTCTTCTGCCTGCAGGCCCTATCATGTGTTTCCCGGTGGCCCAGCAACTACCCACAACATTGACACCGGCTTGTAATCGTAGGCAGCGGCAATGTTGCAGTGTGTCGGGTGCGACAGCATCTGTCGCTCTTTTCACGCAATGGGGCTGTCCTTGGGGGCCCTGGCACTGCCCATGCCAAGTGCATGGGAGGTGCAGGGGTCCCCACGGGGTCCCCGGCACCCCGTCTCTGCCAGCCTTTGCATGGCGTTGGAACCACCATGCAAAAGCTGGCAGATACAGGAGTCGTAATCCCCAGGACAACACTGCTTTCAGCGCCACCATGGTGGATTAAGACCCTCGGCACTGCCAGGCCTGTAGGGCGGTGAAAAAGTGGCGGTGCCAGCGGTTGGACCGTGGCACTTCCACCACAGTCATAATGTGGCTGTCAGACTGTGCTAGTCTGGATTTCCTATGACAGCCAGACTTGCATTCAGGGCCTAGGTGTCTCTAGTGGGACTTCAATGATGAAGCGTGCCACCAACTAGGTTGGTGGGTGAGGGGTCTTTTTAACAAAAAAGTTTTTTTTTTTTATTTGACTGATGGGACATCACAGAAGTAAGAGACTTGGTAGAGTGGTTGCTTCTTGTCTAAAAAGAATCTACCAACTTAAGATATGTTTGAAAACTAGACACCTAGAGGAGTACAGGGTAGTGTGCCTCTCGTAGATGCCAACATGTTTTCTTACCCACAATGCTCTGCAAACCTTGAAATGAGACTAAAATCACACATTTTCCTTGTATTTATGTGCCAAATTCTTCCAGAAACAGAAATAAACCAGAAATGTTCTACCACTAAGCATTCCCCTTGGCCCTCTGATAAACATGCTACCTCACCTCTGTGGGTGGGCCAAGTGCCCGCAACAGGGAAGGACCCAAAACGTTTTGTGGAGATATCAACATTTTCTGTCACAAAATGACCTGATTTTGCAAGGGGGGAAACCTGCGTTTTTGGTCCCGGGCTCAGCAGCCATCTAGGGAAACCCACCAAACCCAGACATTTCTGAAAACTAGACTGCCAGGGAACGCTAGGGAGGTGTGGCTTGCATGGATCCCCCAACATTTTCTAATCCAGAATCACCTGCAAACCTCAAATTTAGCTAAAAAGTAATATTTTCCTCACATCTCAAAGAGGGATCTCCGCACCAGCATAAAATTCCTACTACCCAGCATTCCCCTTGGTCTTCCGATAAAATTGATATCTCACTTGTAGGTGGGCCAAGTGCCTGAGACAGGGAAGGGCTAAAAACGTGTACAGATTTAGGGGGCAAGAAAGCGTGTTCATAACCGCAGTTTTTTTAAGTACATGTTTAGGGTGGCTCTGCTTTGGACACCCATAAAAGTCAGGTATCATTTTAAGTGGGAGGCAGATGGGAATGCTGGTTTGATAGGTTTCCCTGGATGGCCACCATGCCAGGGACCAAAAAAGCAGGTGCCTCTCTTGTAGAAACAGATTTTTTTGTGATAGATAATTTTGATTTGTTCATGTGTGTTTTGGGCCCTTCCCTGCCGCAGTTACTTAGCCCACCCACACAAGTGAGGTAGCATTTTTATCAGAAAACATGGAGAAATGGTAGCTGGCAGGGAATTTGTGGCTTCGCTCAGGTTCTATAACTTCGTATCACAGAAATGTGAGGAAAATGTGTTTTTTTTAGATAAATTTGCAAAGGAATCTGGGTGACAGAACCTGATGTAAGCCCCACAAGTCACCCCATACTGAATTTCCCAAGGTGTCTTGTTTAAAAAATGTAAAGTTTGCAATCTTTCTCCTGGTGCTGGCCGAGCTATAGTCCCAAATCTACAGGTGGGCACTTTGCAAAGAATGCACCATTTTTATCGGAAAAATGTGATGTGTTCATGTTGTGTTTTGGGGCCTTTGCTGTCGAATGCACTGAGCCTACCCATACAAGTGAGGTACCATTTTTTTGGGAGGCTTGGGGTAACACAGAATAGCAGAACAAGTGTTATTACCAAATGTAAGACACTTTGTAAAAAGAAGTCATTTTGAGAAATTCCCTCTAATTCACATGCTAGTATGAGTACTCACAAATTCAGAGATGTGAAAATAACCACTGCTTCTGAACTCCATATTGTGTGCCAATTTTGGAAATATTAAGTTTCCTTGGTATCTAATTTTCACTCTTTTTGTTTACCAAATGAATTGCCATATACTTGGTACACAATTAAACCCATTGCAAGGTACAGCCTAAGTCATTGGCTCTGGGTACATCCGGTTCTTGGAGAACCTACAAGCCCTATTTATCCCTGTAACCAGAAGGGCCCAGTGGATGTTAACGGTATATTACTTTAAAAAATCTGGCATACTTAGAAGAAGTTATAGTTGAAAATGAAATGGCTGTTTTGTTTCAGCTCTATTTCAATATTTTTTCATTTCAACTGTTTCTCACTATAGGAAAACCTTAAAGGATCTACACAAATGACCCCTTTCTGAATTTAGAATTTTGGCTACTTTTGAGAAATATATAGCTTTTCATCAATGGTTTCACACCCATTTCTGTCACTAACTGGAAGGGGGTTGAAAGCACAAACAATAGGAAAAATGGGGTATGGCCCAGTAAAATATCAAATCTGTATTGAAAAATTTGTTTTTCTGATTCTAGTTTGCATGTTCTTGAAAGCTGGGAAGATGGCGATTTTATCACCACTAACCCTTTGTTGATGTCATCTGCATGGTAAAAAAACAGATACTTTCTTTTGCATCCCTTTTTCCCATTTTTCCCAAAAAAAAACTAATTTTAGCAGTAATTTTCCGAATTTCTTGTTCCCCACCAGGGGAATCCACAAACCCTGGATACCTTTAGAATCTCCAGGATGTCAGAAAAGTAGGACACACATTTGGCGTGGATGGCTTATGTGGACAAAAAGTTATGGGAGCCTGAGCATAAACTACATCAAATAGCCACATAAAGGCTTAGCACAGGAGGCAGAAAATGCTTGGCAGCAAATGGGTTAAGCTGCCATTTCGACCTGCTAGTGGCAGGTCTTCATTTTGAATACGTATAAACCAGCCCATGGTAGGCCCTAAAGGCTTCTAGGGTAGGTGCATAGTATTTAAAACGTAGGACATATGGGTTTATGTTTTACATGTCCGGGCAGTGAAAAACTCCTAAAGTTGATTTTTACCGTTGAAAGGCTATCTCTCCCTTTGACTAACATTGTGTTAACTTATTACATTTATTAAGTGATAACTTAGAATTAAGAGCAGATAGACATATGATGTTTATATTCAAATGAATTGTAATTTTAAAATGTCTTTAATGGTGATGTTGGATTTTATGTTACAATTCAGAAAATGCCACTTTTAGAAAGTTGGCATTTTCTTGTCCTACACATTTTTGCCTCCTGCCACTGTCCAGCGGTCACATGACTGTGAATGGCTGTGCTGTTGGAGTTTGTGTTTTCCTTCCAGACAGAGACATATAGGGTGCTTATTTGTGGCCCAATGGGCAGGGTGTCTCGGAAGAGCTATACCCAGCTCCACTTGCACTTCAAAGACTTTTGCCTCCTGCCTTCACAAAAGAATCAGACACCAGGCCTGCCTTGTCTTTTGCCACCCAATGCAGTATGGAGCCTTAACAGGGGAAGAATGTTTCAGAACCAGATGTGGAGGTAAGACAGGGAGTCCCGTCATCCACACCAAGGTTGGCTCTATGTATAACTATCAGACCTTTAAAGCCACTCTTGAATACACTCCTGAACCTGTGGACATTACAGAACAATGATAATAACTATTTTGCTGCCTAAGGACTGCCTTGGTGACTAAGGAGGCAGGATGGACTGGTTAATCTGAGTCACCCCACGCGTCAGTTGGCTGACCTCATGTGTGAGCAACAAGGGCACACCAAGCTCCAGAGGTCTCCCTGCAATTGCTAAGCTAACCTGCTGCAAATCAATCTGCCTAGACCTGCAGCTAGACCTGCCTGAGTCCAGCTGGCGTCTACAGAAGTGAGCTCCTGATCCTCAAGTGGTGTCCCTCAAGGTCCTGGACCCTTGAATGGCATAATTTTGAGCTTATAAAAAGTAGAAAATATGAAATCCTGAGCTTTGGGGTCTTTGCAACCATAAACGGGCTCATCCATGCCAAGACTCTGCCACTCATGATGACTACCAACAAGGAGCTCAGGTGGAACCTGTTCTTTGAGCTACAGCACCATCAAGGACAAACAGCAGCACAAAACTTGGCAAAACAGCAGTGACAGCCCCTAATGATAGCTTTTGCAAAGCTCCAGCATTGTCCTTCTGCAATGTCACACTACAGCGACAACTGTCCGCAAAACCAGCCTGCACTTTGCACTACAGTGACGTCCATCCATAACACTCCTCCTGTTCCTTGTGGTCTCCTCCACTGTGAAAGTAACTCTTTGCACTGGACTCTTTTGGTAAATCTTTAACAGGACTAATCTGGTATCTGTACCTGGCCCATGCACCATCGAGGTCAGTCTAGTCTTGTGACTTTCTGTCATTCTAGCACGACCAGATGACCGCAAGAGGTGCTTTGTACTTCAAGTGCTATTTTTATCTAAAACATCATAACTGAATATCTCTGGTTCTACTGGTTTGGATTTTGTCACTCTGGTATCATTTTATGTATAAAAAAATGCTTTCTTTTTTTCTAAATTGGTTTAGGATTTTTCTTGTGTTGTGTTTTCACTCTATTGCTATTTATGTGCAACAAAACTAGTTTACATTTGCCTTCACTTAATACTGACTACTTTGTGCCAAGCTACTAGTAAGATCATCCTGACAAGGATTGTTGCCAAGTGGGGCTTCACCCCCAACAAATAACCCAGTTTCAAACAGGGGGCAATTGCTGAATGCAAAGAAGAAGCCTGCCTGCTGGAAAAGCTAGAGTCTGTGAATGGGAACCCAGTCAGTTTCCTCCTAAAATGAAGTGGAGACAACAAGTTACTGCACTGAACTAGGTGAGAATCATTGGCATTGAATGGACACCCTAACATAATATTCTGAATCAACTCAGAATAAAATGTACAGTTTTTAAAAAGCACAGCAAATAGCATTACATTGTCAAAGGTCCACCTAGTACGGCCTCCCCATAGTTTCTCTCACATGCACCCTGCTCTCCTGGAACTACTCTCTGGATGTACAGAACTCTATTAAAATTATAACTTTAATATTCCAATTGAACATTTTTTTTTATACAGCAAATATCTAAACAGAATTGGATATTTTGTTCAATTTTCACACAATCAACATTTATTTGCACATCTTTATGTCATTCATGACTAATTGGAAAACCAGGGATTACCTAGCCTCCTAAATTGGGAAGATTTGTTTCTTTTCTGCCACGTAAATACTGATCAGATGTCAAATAATGATCAGATGTCTAATTATACCAGCAATGACATTCCAAAGACATACAACTCAAAAGACAGTGTTGAGGTATGACGAGCCATCCTTACCTCAATAAAGTTCAATAACTTAAGTTTTTCTTTGAACTGGCAGGCAGACATGTCTTCAGTTATCAGAGAGAGAGAGACAGAAATGACCACACTATTGTGAGGTTCTCTTGGCTGGTGCCAATATCCATCTAAAATATATGCTGATCAGGATCAAAGAAGAATAGAGGCAAGCACCCTAAGAAAAACTGACCTGTGAATGGTAGCTCAACTAATTGTGCGCAGATTGCATTGCAGAGAACAGACTATGCAGTGAGAGCTGTGCCTCACTGGAGAGCATGTGTGTCAGGAGACCGGTGCCCAGGCTGTGCAAGGAGTTACCTTGACCTGGTGCATGGCTCATAAGATTCTCTGCTGTGAGCCCTGAGGTCTATGGTAAGGAGTTATCTACCTGGTTTGCTGGGACTGCAGTGTGTAGTAGTTATGAGCAGGTTAGGATGGACCAAAATTATGCTCTTACTAAAGGTGCTCTATCTTTTCACAAACATTCCTTCTTCCAGCTTTTAAAGTCATCCATGATCCAGTTGATAAGGGCAGGTTAACAACACAGATTAAACTAGGATATTCTTTGGCTGCCCCAGATTTTGAATTATACTTTTGCTGCATGCAGATGCAACTTATCCACTTCTGGAAGTTTCTATTGCCTTCGTACCACACATAGGGCCTCATTATGAGTCTGGTGGACTAAGGACCACCGGGCTTGTGGTGGTGGTCGGACTGCCACACTCCAGGTGGTCCAACATTATGCCCTGATGGTAAGACCACCAGGGGATCACCATACCTGCTAGGAACATGGTTCCAGCTGGGCCGACGGCAGTCGAGGTTAGCCACAGTGGCAGTGAGTTCAGTACCACTGCGCTGATCATGAGTTCAGTTTTTGCCAGCCTTTTCATGGCGAAGACCCCATCATGAAAAGATTGGCTGAAACACAATGCAGGGGGACCCTCTGCCCAGCACCTTTGGAATGTTCACTGTCTGCTGTGCAGATAGTGCACAATCTGAGGGTGCTGGTGTGCAAGGGTATTGGCTAATGGAGCTGAGACCAATACCATAGCACAGTATGTGGTAATACAATGTTCCCCTCGGCCAGCCCGGTGGGAATGTTTTAATATGGTGGGGGGTGAGGCAGCCGGGTTGACGGCCGCCTCATCCCCACAAGTTTGTCGGTCGGCTTGTCCGACTGCCAAACTTGCAATAAGCCCCATAGTAGTTGAGCCAAGCTCAATATGCATTAATCATCTCAAAACTGAACTCTGAACTCTGAACTCTCTAAAAAACGTGGCACATACAGTGTTAGACATAGTGCTATAGTAACAGCTTATAGAGGTGCGCACATCTGTATATCAGCAGTTTCCTGCTCACCCCACCAATATTTACTCCCCTTTGAAAGTTGTTAATACACCATCATAAAAAAATAGTTTCTGAAAAATACAGGGGCACACAAGACATTGCACTGCAATGCCTCAACATGGTGAAGCATAAATGGCTTTCAGATATTATATCATGTTTCATTGATGCATAATGGAGTTTCTGCTATAAATAGTTGAGGACTCTATCCCCTAACTAATGTCTGCAATTGATACACTTCAAATTCATAGGTTATATTATACTCCATGTCCCTGCTTTGCCTGGGCCTTCATAGTGAGATGTGCCATCTTAGGAATGGGACTGCAAATCCTGATTTTATACACCTGACATGGTCCAGCCCACAAATCCATGACTTCTGAAAAACAAAAATGGACATATTAACAGACATGGTACATCAAGAAGTGCCACTGTCAGTGGCGATCGCTCTACTAGAATATGTGAAAGATTCCCCACCCGCATCAAGCCACAGATCTACAGCAGTAGCATTATTACGAGATAAGTGGGAATGCAGAGAAGAGAGGCCCCTCTAAATAAGGCAACTGATTGGCTGCAAAACATGATATATTGCGGGGAGTAACTTGACACCTAATGGGAACTATTGTACCCCAAATCTCAGCCGAAAGACATCTGGGACCATCTACAAGCATACCTACTCTGTGACAACTCAGAGGCAATAAATGAGTAGAGCTGAGCGTAACTTGTGCAGTTCCATGTAGCATAATCATGCGGTTACCCAAAACTCTGCATGATTACACTGAATTCCACAAGATGTGTTTGTACAGAACATCAGTAAAAAATCTATTGTGATACGAAAGTATTGTGTCAAGAATATCAGGACATTAAAAATAACGTCAGGATTATTGAAGGTAAAAATAGTGTTTCTAATGCTGATTTTAATATTGTTGTAAAATATATTGCTAAAGATTATTGGCATTGTAATTGTCAATGAATATGTAAATTATTGCATTGTGTTTTTCCTCTCTGTTGATATTTTTTTTGGTTTCTGTTTTTAATAAGCCAATTGTTTAGTGATGAAATTTTTGAAACGTGTATTTCATTGTATTCATAAATATATATTTTTTTTAACTAGCAGGATATTGGATTTGTAAGGGAGAAAGTGGGGAGATTTTTAAAATATGAATATTTTAAAATAAAACTATTGATAACAATTTTTAAAATCTACAAATTTATGAATTTGATTTTCTTTAAATATTTAGCAAACATATTTCCAATATGATATATTTAAATGGTATAAGAGAATGTTTTAAATAAAATGTTTAAAAACATCACAATTTTAATAAAATAAAATGCATATTTTTTCATTAAAACTTTTGAATGTCATAATTTTTGGAAGCTTTTTCAAAATTGTAAAATGTGGTATTTCCTGAAATTGTGATTTTATTTTACATTTATAAAAATATACATTTTTTAAAAATATATTTTTAAACCCTTCGCTGCCAGGCCTTTCCCCCTCAGGTGCCAGGCTTTTTTTTGCCTATTTGGAATAGTTCTCGCTTAAGCCCTCATAACTTTTTGTCCACATAAGCTACCCACGCCAAAATTGCGTCCTTTTTTTCCTACATCCTAGTGATTCTAGAGGTGCCCAGACTTTGTGGGTTCCCCTGTAGGAGGCCAAGAAATAAGCCAAAATACAGTGAAAAAGGGGCTGAAGAAGAAGGCTTGTGTTTTTTCCCCTGAAAATGGCATCAACAAAGGGTTTGCAGTGCTAAAATCACCAGCTTCCCAGCTTTCAGGAACAGGCAGACTTGAATCAGAAAACCCAATTTTTCAAAATAATTTTGGCTTTTATTGGGACATACCTCATTTTTATGATTTTTTGTGCCTTCAGCCTCCTTCCAGTCAGTGACAGAAATGGGTGTGAAACCAATGCTGGATCCCAGAAATCTAAATATTTCTGAAAAGTAGACAACTTCTGAATTCAGCAAGAGGTCATTTGTGTAGATCCTACAAGGGCTTCCTACAGAAAATAACAACTGAAAAAACAAATATTGAAATTGAGGTGAAAAAAATAGCAATTTTTCTCTACGTTTTACTCTGTAACTTTTTCCTGCAATGTCAGATTTTTTAAAGCAACATACCGTCTGCTGGACTCTTCTGGTTGCGGGGATATATAGGGCTTGTAGTTTCATCAAGAACCCTAGGTACGCAGAGCCAATAAATGAGCTGCACCCTGCAGCGGGTTTTCATTCCATACCGGGTATACAGCAATTCATTTGCTGAAATATAAAGAGTGAAAAATAGCTATCAAGAAAACCTTTGTATTTCCAAAATGGGCACAAGATAAGGTGTTGAGGAACAGTGGTTATTTGCACATCTCTGAATTCTGGGGTGCCCATACTAGCATGTGAATTACAGGGCATTTCTCAAATAGACATCTTTTTTACACACTCTCTTATATTTGGAAGGAAAAAATGTAGAGAAAGACAAGGGGCAATAACACTTGTTTTGCAATTCTATGTTCCCCCAAGTCTCCAGATAAAAATGATACCTCACTTGTGTGGGTAGGCCTAGCGCCCTGCGACAGGAAATGCCCCAAAACACAACATTGACAAATCCCATTTTTTGACAGAAAACAGAAGTGTTTTTTGCAAAGTGTCTACCTGTAGATTTTGGCCCCTAGCTCAGCCGGCACCTAGGGAAACCTACCAAACCTGTGCATTTTTTAAAACCAGAGACCTAGGGGAATCCAAGATGGGGTGACTTGTGGGGCTCTGACCAGGTTCGGTTACCCAGAATCCTTTGCAAACCTCATAATTTGGCTAAAAAAATACGTTTTCCTCAAATTTCGGCGACAGAAAGTTCTGGAATCTGAGAAGAGCCACAAATTTCCTTCCACCCAGCGTTCCCCAAAGTCTCCCGATAAAAATGATACCTCACTTGTGTGGGTAGGCCTAGCCCCCCCAGCAGGAAATGCCCCAAAACACAACGTGGACACATCCCATGTTTTGACAGAAAACAGAGGTGTTTTTTGCAAAGTGCCTACCTGTAAATTTTGGCCTCTAGCTCAGCCGGCACCTAGGGAAACCTACCAAACCTGTGCATTTCTGATAGGGGAATCCAAGATGGGGTGACTTGTGGGGCTCTGACCAGGTTCTGTTACCCAGAATCCTTTGCAAACCTCAAAATTTGGCTAAAAAAACACGATTTCCTCAAATTTCGGTGACTGAAAGTTCTGGAATCAGAGAGGAGCCACAAATTTCCTTCCACCCAGCGTTTCCCCAAGTCTCCCGATAAAAATGATACCCTCACTTGTGTGGGTAGGCCTAGCGCCCGCAACAGGAAATGCTCCAAAACACAACGTGGACACATCCCATTTTTTGTCAGAAAACAGAGGTGTTTTTTGCAAAGTGCCTACCTGTAGATTTTGGCCTCTAGCTCAGCTGGCACCTAGGGAAACCTACCAAACCTGTGCATTTTTGAAAACTAGAGACCTAGGGGAATCCATGATGGGGTGACTTGTGGAGCTCAGACCAGGTTCTGTTACCCAGAATCCTTTGCAAACCTCAAAATTTGGCTAAAAAAACACGTTTTCCTCACATTTTGGTGACAGAAAGTTCTGGAATGTGAGAGGAGCCACAAATTTCCTTCCACCTAGCGTTCCCCCAAGTCTCCCAAAAAAAATGATACCTCACTTGTGTGGGTGGGACAGGTGCCTGCAACAGAAAAAGGCCACAGACTTGTAGAGATTATGGGGATAGCACAGGGAGTTGATGAGCACATATTCTTCTTTTATACATCTTTAGGCTGACTCTCCTTTGGGGACCCACACTAGTGAGGTGTCATTTTACTTGGGAGACTGAGGGGAAAGCTGGGGAGTAGGAATGTTGTGCTGGAGCAGTGATTGTACAAACGAAAGTCAGGAAAATACACTTTTTTAAGCAACTTTTGAGGTTTGCAGAGGAGTCTGGGTAAGAAAATGTTGGAGGATCCACGCAAGCCACACCTCCCTGGACTCTTTGGGGTGTCTAGTTTTAAAAAATGTCTGGGTTTGGTAGGTTTCCCTAGATGAAGGCCGCACCCAGGACCAAAAACATAGGTGCCCCCTCGCCACCAAACACAGGTAGTTTTGTAATATATCATTTTGATGTGTCCACATATGTCTGATGTGCCAAACACTAAAATTGTGAAAAGAAATGCACTTAGGTGATGTGAAAAAGACCCCTCACCCACCAACCAAGTTGGTGGCATGCTTCATCATCGGGGTCCCACCTGAGACACCTAGCATGTCACAAGTGTGCTGCGACGCCTGATTACAGCGGAGCAGGTTTTGTCATTTGTACCACACATACTGGTTGGATTTGGCAAGAGGGTGAGTGATGGTTCAGTAGATCAAATTTTATTAACAAGAGATTTCACAAAAGTGAAATGCACTGGTAATAACTGAAAGGCCAAAAAACTGAACCAATGACTCACAGCTCGTGAGCTGTAAAGCCACGGCAAGGCAACAACCGCTTTACTGTCCATTCACACACCTTTCATACATGCACAAGAAAATTCATGCCGCCAGCCACGGGCCCAGCACATTACAACACTTGCATCGATAGACAGCGCCAGTCAAGGGCCCATCACTTTCATACACCCACATGCCTGATACAGCAATCACACCAGCTGATGAGTGTGTGGACTGGTCACATACTCTACATTTCTTTGTGGGCAAGTCTTTTTTGGGAGTGGGAGGAATGTGATCTGGAAAGTGGCGATCTTTCAATCTAGCCACTTCCTCCACCACTTCTGCTCTAGGAACTCTTGCCCGTTCCACCACAATAAGGCTCTCTATCACTGACTCATGAAATTTAACAAATGTCATCCTTGACTCAGGTGAATAATCCTTGAACACAATAAAAGCATTAAAAGTTGCCGAATGAAATAAATGTATGGCCAACTTTTTATACCACACGTAAGACTTACGAAGAGCAGTGTAAGGTTCCAACCTCTGATCTACTCTAACTACACCACCCATGTGCCTATTGTAGTCCAAAATGCACCCAGGTTTGCGCACTTCCGCAACCTGACCCCAAACAGTCACAGGGAAAGTACTCTCATCATGGATGGTAGATAGCATGTACACATCCCTCCTGTCTGAAAATTTCAGAGCTAGCAGCTCATTATTCCGCAAGGCACTGCACTGTCCCCTCTCAAATTTTTTACGGACAAGCTCCCTTGGATAGCCTTTCCGGTTAGAACGGATTGTGCCACAAGCAACAGTGTCCAGTCTAAACAACTCCTTGAACAACTGCACTCCAGTGTAGAAATTATCTATGTACAAATGGTGACCTTTGTTAAACAGTCGTCCACCAAGTTCCCACACAATTGTTTCGCTAACTCCAAAAGTGGTCAGACAACCAGGAGGGTAAATAATGGAATCCCTACCAGTGTAGACCCGGAAATTATACACATATCCTGTACTGCTTTCTGACAGCATATATAATTGAATCCCATACCGTGCCCTCTTACTAGGAATGTACTGCTTAAAAACTAAATGCCCCTTGAAAAGGACCAAAGACTCGTCCACACTTCGCCTCTTTGCCTGAAACATAGACCTCTAAAAACCGATCTACAAAATGATCAAGGACAGGCCTAATCTTAAAAAGACAGTCACAATCAGGGTGATCTCGTGGCAACGCTAAAGCATTGTCTACAAAATGCAGCATACGAAGAAGAAGCAAATATCGATTACGTGTCATAGTTGCAGGAAATATTGTCGTTGCCATTAAGGGACTAGTAGACCAATAAGAAGCTAGTGACTGCTTCCTGATGAACCCCATCAAAAAAGTCAAACCTAAAAACTTTTTCATCTCTTCCAGATATGTGGGAACCCACTGAGTAGCTCTAGTATGAGGCCTAAGTCTGGCAGCGTTGTCCCTCAAATATTGCTCTGCATACAAATTAGTCTGCTCCACAATCTCTTCCAAGAATACATCGTCCATATACAAGTGAAAGACATGGACAGGCAAAAAGTTTCCCGTATTGACTCTACACCCTGGGAGACCAGTAACTGCAGGTAACTGTGGCTGCTACATGTTTGGGGCAATCCAAGTGTCAGATCTTCTAATGCGAAACCCTTCAGCTCCAGGCTGCTGCACTCTTGGCACATCAATGTCCCCCTCTACAACAGGCCTTTCATCTGCACTGAGAGTAGCTTCCTCATCAGAAGAATACTCTTGGACAGAAAACTCACTGCCAGAATCTCTCACTTCCTCCTCTGCCTCAGATGCAGAGTCAGTCTCATAATCATGGTCTGAAGACGACTCAAAGAGCATGCCGTCAACCTGCTGAGTGGTGAATCTGCGGCTAGCCATGATCCTCACGACTAACAATTGGATTGCCAACAACAACTAGCACCAAAATAAGTAATAAACAAAGTGTAGCTTTATCACAAAGAGTTATGTACTAAAAAATATACCACTCACTTGCCTGAAAAAGCTACTCACCAGCAACTACTCTGCACAGACACAGCAATCACCAATGATATCCCACTAAAAGGAAAAAAGCAAATTAGACATATGACAACACAAATATCATTGTGCTCAAATCTAAGGACAATTTCACACACAATACTGCATTTAGTACACCACCTACAAACATGTCATTAATGCATGTCAACAATACTACATTGGAGTAAATTGCTTTCCCTTACCTAAAACGTGCAACTATGCAAACCGCAGGACAACTACTGCCAAAACCGCAAGGATCCACAGCAAAGGAAACAAAAGCTTTGATCTAGAACAAAAAGAAGAAATAAACTGTTATATCCACAAATACAAATACTTTGCCAGTTGACAAACACTCCGCCACCAAGAACTTGTCCCTGGTGCCTAAGTGGCTTGTGCCCAATTAGGAGGCAGATGGCCTTATAAAAAAATGTGGCTGATCTGCCCCCAAGTGGGGCAGAAATTGTCAACAGCTCTGTACCCTGTTTAGGGGGGGCGGCCCTTGCCAAAGGGGGCGAATGGGGGTGCCCTCAGCACAAAAAAAACAAAGGGAAAGAAAAAAAAAATCTCTGACATCTTGGTGCCTTCTGCCCCTCTTGGGGGCAGATGGGCCTAACAAAAATAGGCTGATCTGCCTCCAAGGTGGGAAGAAATGGCCATCACTAATGTGCCCCCTTTGGGGGGGCGACCCTTGCCAAAGGTGCCACCCCCCCACAAAACACACACGATCTCTGGTGCCCTGGTGCCATTGGGAGCAGATGGGCATAAAAAAATTGGCCGATCTGCCCCAAAGGGGGCAGAAATGGGCAACAGATCTGTGCCCCCTTTAGGGGGCAACCCTTGCCAAAGGGGGCACCCCCAGCACAAAACAAAAAAAGGGGAGCAAAAAAAAAATCCCTATCGTATTGATGGTTTCTGCCCTCCATGAGCGCAGATGGGCCTACAAAAATAGGCCCATCTGCCCCCAAGGGGGGCAGAGATAGCCAATACCAAATTTCCCCACTTTATGGGGGGGGACCCTTGCCCAAGGGGTGCCACCAAACACACAAAACACACACACCACACAGTCCCTGGTGCCTAGTGAGTTTTGACCCCCCTGGGGGCCAGATCATCCAAAATCATGGCCGATCTGCCCTCGGGTGGTGGGTGAAATAGGGAAACAAAAATAGCCCCCCAATGGGAGCGACCCTTGCCCAAGGGGTCGCTCCCAAAATACATATGTAAAACTAAATCCCTGGCTTCTAGTGGTTTTTGCCTCCCCGAGGGCAGATCGGCCAACAAATCGGCCGATCTGCCCCCGGGGGGGAGGGGTGAAATAGGATAAAAAATTAGCCCCCTGTGGGAGCGACTCTTGCCCAAGGGGTAGCTCCCAAAATGATTGTAGAAATCTAAATCCCTGGTGTCTAGTGGATATCGCCCCCCACCCCTTGCCCGGGGGCAGATCGGCCGAAAAATCAGCCGATCTGCCCCCGGGGGGCGAAATACAAAATAAAATAGCCCCCCAGGGGAGCGACACTTGCCTAAGGGGTCGCTCCCAAAATAAATGTACAAACATAAATCCCTGGTGTCTAGTGGTTCCCCCCCCCCCCAAGGCAGACCGGCCAAAAAATAAGCAGATCTGCCCCCAGGGGGGACGAAATACGGAATAAAATAGCCCCCCAGGGGAGCGACCCTTGCCCAAGGGGTTGCTCCCAAAATCTAATAAAATAAAAAATCCCTGGTGGCTAGTGGGATTCCTGCTCCACGATCGCGGCCCTGCCCACGATCGTGGAGCAGGAATCCAGTGAAAACAGGCACAGTGGGAAAGGAAAAACCCTTTCCTTTCCCCCGTGTCTGTTTTCACGCCCAAGCCCCTAGAAAGGGAAGGACTTACCAGAAGGAAGTCCTCTTTCCTCGACGCGCTGGAAGCAAATGGCTTCCAGCGCGTCCCGGCAATACTTGATGACGTCTGCGCGCTGTGAGCGCACTGATGTCATCAGATTGCCGGGGGGGTCAGGGTTGGGAGGGGAAGGGATTCCCCTTCCATCCACAACCGGAGGGTGTGCGTGGGGGGGCCCATGGAGGGAGCGCTAGCGCTCCCCCCGGTTCCCGGGTGCAGGACGAGGTGATCTTGTCCAAGGCACCCGGGAACTGGTGCCTTGGACGAGATCACCTCGTCCAAGACACCCTACGGGTTAATTTAGGATTGTCAGTTTTGAAATCATAGCTTATCTGTTATTTTATAGTTTATAGTTTTGGAAAAGGATGAAACAGAGTGTAATAAATATTTAAGTATTAGTATTAATAATTTTATTTACATTTTAATAATTTAGTTTGTATATATTGGTTTGTAATTTAGGTTATTTTGTTTTTAGATACAGTTTATTTAATAATATATTAAAAATGTGCATTATTATGGAGTAATAATTTTTTTTAATTGTTTAATTTGTAATACTTTCTATGAGTTTTTTTAGATAGAAATGGGTTTTGTAAATTTAAGATCTTTAGTATTCAACACCTTTTACAAATATTCCTAAAGCTAAGTAGGAATTTTAAATGTTACTCTTTTAGTGTTCAGCAGCTTCTTCCAATGTGGCTGGATCAGAGTGGGAGTAGTACATTTCACCCTTTTAGTGTCCAACACATTCCCCAAATTGGTTTAGATTGGAGTGGGATAAGTAAATGTCAAAGATCTAGTGTCCAACACCTTCCCCAAACTGGTTTAGATTGGAGTGGGAATAGTAACTTTCACTCCTTTAGTGTCCAATACCTTCCCAAAATTAGGTTAAATTGGAGTGGTAATAGGACATTTTACACCATTATGTCCAATACCTTATTCAAACTGGTATAGATTTGTGTGGAAATATTAAATGTCAGACCTTTGGTGTCCAACACCTTCCCCAAATTTATTTAGATTGGATTATGGATAGTAAATGTCTCCCCTTTTAGTGTCCAACACCATCCTCTAATATCATTGGATTGGAGTGGGAATAGTAAAAGTCAACCCCTTAGAGCCCAGCACCTTTCCATGATATGGTTGGAGTTGAGTGGGAATAGTAAATGCCATCCTTCAGTGTTCAATACCTTACCCAAATTGATTGCGATTGGAGTGGAAATAGTGAATGTCACTTCTATAGAGTCCAACACCTTCCATAAATTGGTTTTGTTTGCATTGGGAATAATAACTTTCACCCCTTTGAAATGATTTATGATGGTGTGTGATTATATCATTTTATTCTGGTCTTTTATTTTATTTGAATGCATATGTAGTAGAAATATTTTGTGTTATTAAATTATTCTTGTTGTTCATTACCAAAACAATAAAAATGGTTGTATGGCTGTAAACAATCATAATTACATTGTTTTGGATACTAAAAATGTCATAAATTTTTCTTATTTTATTTCTGCTTTCAAAGTTTATTTTTTGTATATTGTAACATTTGTAATGATATGTATTTTACTGGAAAATAAACATTTTTATGAAGGTTAATAAATAGAACATTTCTTTTCATTTTTGAATTGATAAAAACATGTAAATTTTATTTACAGAGGGGCTGATTACGAACTTGGCGGTCCCAACGCAAGACTGACAAATTTGCAGGGAGGACCCGCACTATTACAGGATTTCCATTAGTATGACCTGGCTGACCAGCCAAAATCTTGAAATAGAGCATTCCTGCTCTTCAGACCAGCAGGCACAGCACTACAAGATAGCTCTTGACTGCCTTAAAGGTGCTATCTTGTAGCACAGAGGGGCCCGAGCAGCAAAGCAGACAGTGTGCATTCCACGGGTGCTGGGCAGGGGGGCCCCTTCACTGCCTATTGCATGGGCATTGTCAGTGCAAGGGGCACTTGTAGTCCCCAGCACGTGTTCTTTTCCAGCCTTTTCATGGAGAGGAATCCCCTACGAAAAGACTGGTGGAGAACAAGGTTGTAATCAGCAGGGCAGAGCTGAGTTCAGCGCCATCTTAGCTAATTACAACCAGGACTACCGTCAGCCCTCCGGGATCTTAGATTCTGGCAGAGATGGCAGTCTGTTGGTCTGTTCGCCTGCCAAACTAGCAATTGGGCAGTCGGACCACCACAGCCACAGTAGTCAGACCACCAACGCGGTTCTGGCAGTCTTCTGACAGCCAGACTCGTAATCAAGCCCATAGTATTGTTTGTTGTAAATTTTCACCTTTTATTTTCCATCGCTCAACAGTAGTTTTTAAAAAAAAGTAATTTGTTTTTTATACATGTTTTCTACATTATTTTTACATATGTTTTTACATATATTACATAATTCTATTATTTAATTTACACTTTATAGATTTTTAGCTTTTTATCACAACTTTTGACATGTTTGATACGTTTAATACTTTTAAACATTTTTTCATTAATTTGTTGAACATTTCTACAATAATTTCCCATTACCTTCCGTGAGGAGACAGTCTTTAGTTTAGTTTCATATTTTGTTTTTTACCCCTATCTGCTATTTTGTAATCTATTTTTGTTGTTTTTAGTCTATTTTCCTGGAACCAGCTTGTGGTAAGGTGCTGCTGTTCCTCAGAACTTGTAAATTGTCTTTTAAGAATCTTTTAGGGCTTTGAGGGTAGGAGGGGTGGGTTGAGGGCTAGGAAGGTAGCTATAGTGTTGATTTTTTTTAATATATTGAGATTTATTAGTATTAGTGTTTTTCGCTGTTTGACATTTTACATTTCTGTACACATCTTTTTAGTAATGATTTGCTGTTATGTTAAATGAAGTTATGTTTTTTATAGTTTGATGATTAGCTGTTCTGGATATGTATTTATGGGAGTATAATGTGTTTTGAAGGTGAGTTTTTATGTACTTTGCAGGTTTTTGTCTACAAAAGTGTCCTATGGGAATTAGAAGTTTACATTTTTAAAAATCATTTTTGGTTTATCATAAACTCTTGCTTTTTAATTTGGTTTCCTTTTTTCAGTTTTTTGGAGTCTTTGAACCTAATTAGGAGTTTTGCATATGGGATAGCCCATCTGCAAAGATCCCAACAGGGTGGCTGCCGCCTTAGTGGCCACCACCCTGCTGGATCTATTAGGTGTTTCCTGCTAAGTTGACAGGCGGAAATCTGGGTTTCCTCGGAAACAGGCAGCAGCATTGTCTCTAGCTCGAGCTCTAGCTGCATGCAGCGGCCTGGATATAGGTGGTCGAATCTCCAGCTCCAACAGCACCATGGCCAAACACTGAGCATAATACAAGCACATAGTTGCCGTGGCGGTTCCCCAGAGCAGTCAGCCAATGACTTTCAGAACCACAGCAGTTCACAGTCAGCAAAGTAATGGACAGCTGCACTTTGGTTGAATTTGAAAACAACATAGCTGACACACATTGCTACAGTGGTCACACCTGCAAAGGACACTATAAAACACTGCCCTTCACAGACCACAATCCTTTGCATTTTCAATACAAATCACAGAAACCCTTATTTCCAAAACACTGCATAGATTAGGCACACATTTTTTATTAGCCATCTTATAGAACTCCCTGCACACACTTTTGTCAATTCACAACATTTTACCCTTACCTGGTTTAATGAGTCCTGGGCACCCGTAGTTTAATTTCCACCATGTCATGTTTAAAAAATCACCATTTTTCAGAAGAGGAGTTTAGCGTCATCATGGATGAAATCATAGGAGTCGAGCCACAATTGTTCGGAACACAAGTCCAGCACACACCTCTCAGTAGGAAAATAGAAATGAGGGATGGGACTGGGACAAAGTCAATCCTGTAGACACCTCCCTGCGTACTCGGGAGGACACAAGAAAAAGGTGGAATGACTTCAGGGGCAGACCAATGTCCTCTTATCCAAATACTCCTGTTTGTTATCTCTCAATTGAAGTGTTCTCACCTGGGGGGGTTACATTTGTATAGTGTGTGTAGAACAGGGACTGACATGACTGCTAAGGCCAGGAGGTCTTGTGTCTGTAACTCCAAACACCAGACCAGGGTTCACTTGTCCAAATCTATCTGCTAGTGAACTCTCAAATGACCTTTACTCACCTTGGAGGAGAACATTTGTCATGTGTAGGGAAGTATAGAGAGTGACCTGACTGCAACTCTCAGCAGGACCTCGTTACTCTAACTCCAACAACCAGCAAAGTGGTCACTTGCCAAAATCCACCTGTTAGTGAACTTTCAAATGAAGTTTATTCACCTAATAGGATAACATTTGTCAAGTGGTCGGAAGTATAGGGAGTAACCTAACTCCAACTCCCAGGAGGCCCTGTTTTTCTGACTCCAAACACCAACCCAGTGGATACGTGCCCATATACCACTGTCTGGTACCTCTCAATTGAAGTGTAGTCACTTGGGAAGATAACATTTGTCAAGTGCAATATAGAGAGTACCATGACTGCAACTCCCAGGAGGTACTGTTTCTGTATCTCCAATCACCAGCACAGTGGTCAAATGCTACAATGCATCTGTTTGTCAACTCTGAAATGAAGTATGCTCATCTGGGATTGATCAATCACAGATCATGCCCATATCACTGACGGATCTGTCAACATAGATCAACCTTGACCTGCTAACCCAACATGAAATATTGAAGGGTAGGAACAACACTTTATCAAGTGTGAATAACAAGTATTCATAAGGCCTAATGAGGCCTCATCACATTGGTATTGGCAACGGAAACATTCACACTGCACTGTGCACATGATGACTTCAACCACATATACAACAAAGTCCTGGGTCTGCCTCCATCCCAGTCAACTAGGTGTCCTAATGGGCAAAGCCATATCTTGCCTAGCCACTGTTTTGCCTGTAGTGGAGGCAAGATTCTCATGCAATTTTCCTACGTTTTAATGGTCTGCCCATGTCCACAGCTGCTTAACTGAAATGGAATTGGCATGCTTCACAAATGTGATGTCACTACAACCAGTATTGTGTGTACTTTCCACAACTATATTAGCTGCAACTTAAATATGTACAAGGATTTGCTTACTGTGACACTAAACTGCTGGAGGCAGATGACACAACAAAACCAGTAACACTGTACGTTTCACATCAACAGGTCGAGCAGGCACTGGGCACACAGAGGCCACAGAACAGACTGCCACTACTCCCCTGGATGAAGCCCTCAGTGAAAAAGTCACTTCTGAAAATCTGGACGTGGAGGATGGTTCTGGCCCATCTGGGCAACTTGGTCAGACACCAGCAGTGAGTCTTACTGTGTACACATCAACATCGCACAACCTGGGTGCCACAACATCACAGGCAATCATTCAGCCCCCAACCTGTGCACCTAGCACATTGTCTATCATCTTGTGCCTCCAGTCCTAGATCCTGAGTTGCAACGCAACACTTCTGACAATGCGGGTACAGGATAAAGTGGGAGAGGGCACCTTGTGGCAAAGGCATAGCCTGTGCGGGAAGCATATGTGTGAGGGATGCTGTGGGTCAGCAGGTGAGGCCACTGGGGCTGCTTTTGGCCAGGACACCATCGCCATGTCTTGGGGGGTCTATAAGGAGTCTCAAGTCATGATGTGCCAGGTGCTAACCGAACTCAGGGAAATCAAGCAGCTACAGATAGACATGTAGGAGTGGATAGAGGCCCACAACACCAACATGGCCTGCCTAACAGGGGTGTTGAGAGACATTCACACCAGCCTGAGCAGGGCTTTCCATCAACAGTCTACCCCTTCATTTGGCTTATCAACCCCAGGCACATCTTCATCGGTACCAGCCACTGGAAGGGAGGCCCTGCCAGACAAAGAACCAGATCCAGACACACCGTCCTCTGTAGCAGCAGAGCCCTCCAATCACACGAGCTGGGAAGTCCAGCGAAGAATCCAGGAGGTGCGTATGGCAAGACTTCCATCAGTGTGTGAGTGTTTGAAAAGTGTCAGCACTCCATCAATCATCCTTCTTTGTTGCTAAAATGGCACTAAGTGGTCAGGGTATGTTCACATGTGGGTCCTTTGCTCACTGTGCCACTGGATTCAAGCTAGCCTGGTTGATGAGGGGTGATACCCCGAACCGGTACTAGAATGCTTGTTTTTGGTCCAGGGAGGACTTGGACTGGCAGTTTGGACTGCACTGTTCCCAGGGCAAGCAGGGTAAAGACTGATTTGCATATGGATCAATCCAAACTGGGGTGGCATGGGGAACAATGAACCATGGATTAAACGAAGATCTGTGACTTGGGGTGTTTGAAAAGTTTCAGCACTCCATACATCATACTTTTGTGTTGCTAAGGTCACCCTAAGAGGCCAGGGTATGCCCACTGGGCTACTTGATTGAAGCTAGCCTGTCTGATGAGGGTTGCTATCCTGAAACTGGTCCGAGGGTGCTTGTTTCAGGTCCAGAGAGTACCTGGTCACTCAGGTTGGACTGTTGCCAGGGTGAGCAGGGTCAAGACTGATTTGCATGTGGCTTGGTCCAAACTGGGGTGGCAAAGTGAGCAAACCAATGATGGATTAACAATGGACTGGTGACTGGGGGTGAGTGTTTGAAACGTTTTAGCACTCCGTCCATCATCATTTTAAGTTGCTAAAGTCACCCTAAGTGGCCAGGATATGCCCAGCTGTGGGTCCCTTGCTCAATGGGGCACTGGATTGAAGCTAGCCTGGCTGATGAGGGGGTGATACCCTGAAACCGGTTCCAAGATGCTTGTTTCTGATCCAAGGGGGACATGGCCTGACAGTTCAGGCAGGACTGTTCCCAGGGGGAGCAGGATGAAGTCTGATTTGAATATGGTTGGTTCTTAACTAGGGTGGCATGGTGAGTGAAAAAACAATAGATTAAACCCAGATCTGTGACTGAGGCTGAATGTTTTGAACGTTCAACACTCCGCCCGTCATCTTTTTGTGTTGCAAAAGTCATCCTAAGTGGCCTGGGTATGCCCATATATGGGTCCTTTGCTGAATGTGCCACTGGATTCAAGCTAGCCTGGCTGATGAGGGGTGATACCCCAGGATGCTTGTTTCCAGTTAAGGGAGGACCTGGCCTGGCAGTCTGGGCTCGACTGTTCCCATGGAGAGCAGTGTCAAGACTGATTTGAAGATATCTGGGTCCAAACTGGGATGGCATGATGAGCAAAAGAACAGTGGATTAAACTGAGATCTGTGACTGGGGGTGAATGTTTGGAATGGTTTCAGCACTCCGTCCAGCACCATTTCGTGGTGCTAAAGTTTCCCCTAAGTGGTCAGGGTATGCCCAGATGTGGGCCCCTTACTCACTGTGCCATTGGATAAAAGTTATCCTGGGTGATGAGGGGTGACACCCCAAAACCAGTCCGAGGATGCTTTTTTTCCAGTCCGGGGAAGACTTGGCTTGCCAGTTTGGGAAGGACTGTACCCAGGAGGAGCAGGGTCAAGACTCATTTGAATATGGCTGGGTCTAAACAGGGGTGGCATAGTGAGCAAAAGAACAATGGATTAAACTCAAATCTGAGACTGGGGGAGAGTGTTTGCAAAAATTTCAGCACTCAACCTAGCATCCTTTTGTGGTTCTAAAGTCGCCCTAAGTGGCCAGGGAAGGCCCAGATGTGGGTCCCTTGCTCACTGTGCCACTGGATTCAGGTTATCCTGATGGATAAGGGGTGATACCCCAAAACTAGTCTCAGGATACTTGTTTTTGGTCCAGGGAGGACCTGGCCTGGCAGTTCAGTCTGGACTGTTCCTAGGGTGAACAGGATCAAATCTATGGCTCTGTCCAAACTGTGGTGGCATGGTGAGCAATAAAATGATGGTTTAAACTAAGATGTCTGACTTGGGTGAGTGTTTGGAAACTTTCAGCACTCCATCCATCAACCTTTTGTGTTGCTAAAGTCAGTGTATGTGGTCAGGGTATGCCCAAACGTGGAACACTTGCTGAATGCGCCACTGGATTCAAGATAGCCTGGCTGATGAGGGGTGATACCCCAAAACCCATCCCAGGATGCTTGTTTCCAGTCCTGAGAGGACCTTGCCTGGCAGTTCGGATGGACTGTTCCCAGAGAGGAGCAAGGACAAAACTGATTTGAATATGGCTGGGTCCAAACTGGGGTGGTAAAATGGGCAAAATAACAATGGATTAAATCCAGATCTATGATTGGGGGTGAGTGTTTGAAAAGTTTCAGCACCTATTTCGGCAGAGATATCTCTTGGGATTAAAAAAGACACAGGCCCATATTTATACTTTTTTAGCGCCACATTTGCGCCGCTTTTTTACGCAAAAATGGCACAAACTTACTAAATACAAATGTATTTTGCAAGTTTACGCCATTTTTGCGTCAAAAAATGACTCAAATGCGGCACTAAAAAAGTATAAATATGGGACACAGTGTTTCAAACACAAAAACATTCTGAATTGCAATCAGTTTTAGGGTCAAGAAAGTTATTCAGCAAAACTAACAAACCTTTTGAGTTTGTATCTCTATTGAGCCTTTCTTTGAGGAAACGAGAAGGCTCATGTAGAGTCTAGCCAGTCTTTAACTTGGTTTTCTCAGTAATGAAATAATTACCAACCTTTAAATCCAAGTGGCACAGAGGCGCTGATGCATTCTTACTTTAACATGCTTCTTTTCTCTTTCTCTTTTTCTTTTGCAGGAATTCCACTGTGGGAGGACTTGGTCTGAAGGAAGGCTGCCGGGAACAAGGAAACAGGAGTGAAGTCAGAAGACTGCAGGTAGATCTGGAGCTGGAGCAGCACAGGTAAGGATCTTGGAGACAAGCAATGAGAGGGACCACGGGTGCGGTTTAATTAAAAAAGCTCTCATGTAGCTTGGCATGGGGTACTGAGCCATCATTTCCCCCAGTTGCTGGTCATTATTTTCCCTAAGTAGTGGAACAGCTCTTAATAGCACATGGGGAGGAGTCATAGACAGTGCATTTAAAGGCATGTGCAGAGGCTTTTGAGTTTTTAATTTGGCCTGCCCTTTATCCTTATTAAAATAAAATTAAGCAATAATACTGTATAAGCATCATGGCTCATAAGCAATAACACTGTATACCATCATGGGTCATGCTTACAAGAAATCTAAGACTTCTTTTGGTATTTAAGTGGATTATACAGAAGTGTTTACTTAGAGCTGTGTAGGCCTTAACATCAATCATGGACACCTAGAGGGTTGCAAATAGCACGCAGAGTGAGCATTGTAACAGCAGGTCAGTTCCTAATGTGCACAATTTTCTCTGTACTTTACCTTCCTTCCCCTCCTCACAGGCTACAGTATGCCCCTGTGTGCCACTTAGATGTCTTGTGTGCCTGTTATTGCAGTCTGTGTGGCATAAATCAGATGTATATTGTGCAGGTATTGGTGGCCAGTACTGTATGTTAGGTTCAGTCACAGTGTGTTGTGTGAGATGTACAACCATATGTTGTCCCTGAGAACACATTGTTTGTGCATTGTACACATCTGTGTTCTAGGTCCCTGGTCCAATAGGCATGGCACATTAGTAGGCACCACATGACATGTCTACAGAAACAATCACTCATTAACTGCATTACATGCTCATCTCTATTTGTTAGGAGGAGATGTCAGAACCTGACATATTAACTTGCCAATGTGACAGGCAGGAATATACCCTGTACTCATCTCCTTGTGGCTGCTGTGCTTTCCTCAAATGTCCATCAATGTCTGGGTAGGCCACCACCAGAAAGTGGGCCATTATGGAGGTCATAGTCTAATGTGCACCCCATCCACCTTGGGAGGACATCCCCAGCTGGACCTCTGTGATGTTCCAGGCCCAGTGTCTCTGGTCTTCCCATATCTTCCATCAGTGGGCGCTCTGCCAGCTGTGGACCCGCAGGGTCTGCACCTTCTGGGCAATGGCTCTCCAGAGCTCCTTCTTCTGATGGACAATAACCTGAATGGACACAAAATAGCAATCAAGAGATTTCAATCACAAGTTTTTACCCAAAAGGTTGAGTCATATACATGTCAGAAACATTAAGCCAGAAAATTTCAATTTGTTAACACTCCACACGTGTAAAACACACAAGCCAATAAGTACAGGGACATGACTACAGACATATATTTTCATTAGGAGACTAACCCACAATCCTGCTCAGAGCTTACAATGACTAAGCAGGCTTACTGACATCAGACAGACCATGCTCCAGCAACATGTACTGTCATGTGAGACACAATGAAAAATTACACACCTATGTGGCTTCTGGAAGCTAAAGACTTTAGGCCTGACTAGACCAAAACATTCATACTCTGTGAGATTGACTCACTGCATACAATCCCACAGGCAACTAACATAGTACAGACTTCACATTACACTAGAGTGACAATCAAGTGGCTGGTATGGTGGGTACAGAAAGTGTATTCCTTGTCCTTGTGCGGACATGTGGCCTAACAAATACAGATTAATGTCACTTCAGTGGGTGGGTTCGGTGGTATGTATCAGTACCACAGAACACTCCTTTGGCTATATATGTCCATCCTACAGAGATGACATCCCACATACAAAGAATGCATTGTTTAATTTCTGACATATCACCAAGCTACTGAGTCACATATTGTTAGAAATGGGCTCTCTGGTTGGGAGTCAGTTTGCACTCTGTCCAAGCAGGGACCGTCTCTCTAGTCAGGGCAATGGAGATACACACTCAAGAAAACCCCTGCTCACCCCCTTCGTAGCTTGGCACAAGCAGTCAGGCTTATCTCAGAAGCAATGTGTAAAGTATTTGTACCAACACACACAGTAATACAGTGAAACACTACAAAATTGACACCATACAAGTTTAGAAAAATAGGTAATATTTATCTAAATCAAAGAAGATCAAAATGACAAAAATCCAACATAACCAATTCAAGTTATGAATTTTCAAAAGAGTTAGGCCCTCATTACAACCCTGGTGGTTGGTGTTAAAGTGGCGGTAATACCGCTAACAGGTCAGCGGTTCCAAAAATCGAATCACGACCATGGCGGAAAGCACCAACACAGACAGCCACTTTAACACTCCGACCGCCGCGACGGAAGCAACAAACACCGCGGCGGTCATCGCCAACAGACAGACGGAAGACAATGTACCACCCACACTATTACAAGGCACCAATCCGCCAGCTTTTCCGGGGCGGTACCAACGCCTTCAAAAGCACAGCGGAAACAGTACACAGAAGGGAAACCACTCACCTCTCGACACTCAACAAAGAATGAGGATGCCATGAAGCCTGAGTTACAGGTCTTGCCCATGTCGCTGTATCTATTAATACACCATGAAGTGGAAAGAAGGCGGCAACGACGACGGTGAGTACTGCAGCTAGCACACAGGGGAGGGGAGGAGGGAAAAGCGAGTGACACGCACACGCAAAACGCAACACCCCCACCCACAACAACACACACACACACACATATCCAATAACATCACAGATACACCCCGTCACCCCCTGGAAGAACGCAAGGACAAAACGAAATGAGTTTAACTAGTGTAATAATCGAACAATCAGATAGCCCAAGAGAACAGCAATTAATCAGTATACACAAATACTGTATTTACAGCAAGAACACAAGTCTGTACACTGTCCCATGAAATGGCCATGGACCAGTGGTCCCAAAAAGCATGGGTGAAGCCCACACATGACACCTGCCTCAAAACGGAGAGAACACTGCAGGGGCATCAGGTTGAAAAAAAAAACCAGGCACCTTGAGGGAAGGGGAGGGGGTGCACCTCAGCCGGATGATGGTACAACACCACTGCTCCTCGAGGGGGCTCCATACCCACTGCATGGTCCTGGGGAGTGCAAAGCCACATTCTCTCAAGTCTCTCAAGTGGGTGGGTTGCCCACTGCTTGGTCCTGGGGACTGTAAAGCCACATTCTCTCAAGTCTCTCAAGTGGGTGGGTTGCCCACTGCATGGTCCTGGGGAGTTCAAAGCCACAGTCTCTCAAGTCTCTCAAGTGGGTGGGTTGCCCACTGCTTGTTCCTGGGGAGTGCAAACCCACAGTCTCTCAAGTCTCTCAAGTGGGTGGTTTGCCCACTGCTTGGTCCTGGGGAGTGCAAAGCCAGTCTCTCATGTCTTTCAAGTGGATGGGTTGCCCACTGCTTGGTTCTGGGTAGTGCAAGGCCACTGTCTCCAAGTAGATGGCTTCCCCACTGGTTTTGAAGGGCGCTTTGTGCCCAGAGTGCTTCATCCTGCCAAGGACTATGTTAGTGGATGCTTTTCTCCACTGGTTCCGGAGGGGGCTTTGTGCACAGAGTACTTCATCCTGCCAAGGACTGTGTTAGTGGATGCTTTTCTCCACTGGTTCTGGAGGGGGCTTTGTGCCCAGAGTGCTTCATCCTGCCAAGGACTGTGTCAGTGGATGCTTTTCTCCATTGGTTCTGGAGGGGGCTTTGTGCCCAGTGATGCTGCACCTGGGGTGTAGCAGTTGACTTCGTCTCACCTGGGTGTCTCAGCCACGTGATGTACCTGGAACAGGTAGCATGATATTCCATGGAGGCAGACCCACACTCCATTCTGCGGCTACTTAGGCTGCCAATTGCTGGTTTGTGTCAGTGCTGGAGGTGGTGTCTCAAGTGGCATGTCCAGGGTCCAGGACGTCACCTGCAGACTCTGACGGGTGCACACTGGGGATGGGGCTGACGTCCGACAGAGTGGCATCGGCTGTGCACATGGCGGTGAAGATGGTGGTGCAGGCGGCGGTGGCGGAGATGCTGCCAGTGCTGGCCGTGGTGCAAGTGACTTTTGCAGTGGATAGAGACACCATACCGTCTCTGGCAGCCTCGGATGGATGATCGTTGAGGAGGATGCTGCAGACTGACGTTGTTGCAGTGGAGGTGCAGGTGGCGGTGCAGGTGGCGGTCAGAGTGGCAGTGGTGACTGTGGTGCATGTGGCAGACATCCCTGCTGATTTGGTGGTCACCAGCCCCTCAACAGGTGACATCGTGCCCAGAGGTGTTGGTGATGGAGGTAGTGGCTGAGATGTAGTGCATGCAGGTGTGAGTGGAGACGAGACTGGGAAGGATGTGTAGGAGGGGGACACAGTGGAGGCAGTGGATGTTGGTGTGTCTGCATGGGGATGGTGCTTGTGTGAGTGCCTGTGGGATGTGTGGTGCTTATGTTTTCCTGAGCCACTTTTGTGTATTGATGTGTATGCATGCTGG